>NC_048226.1:5570253-5607361 GCF_002007445.2 Ailuropoda melanoleuca
GGGGGGCCGGGGCCGGGACCGGGCCGGGGGCTCCTGGCTGCCCACCGCCCGGGCTGCTGCTGCGCGCCCGCCTCCACGCGCGCCCGCCGCCTGCTCCTGCCGCCCTCCCTCCGGCTCCTCTCTTTCTCTCCCTCTCTCTCTCTCCCTCCTCTCTCTCCCTCTCCTCTCTCGCTCTCTCTCCCTCCTGCTCGCTCTCTCTCTCGCTCGCTCTCTCTCCCTCCCTGGAAGAAGGGAATGAGGCAGGGCTGACGTGAAGGGATGCAAAACAGCTCCTCCTAACCCAGCTCGCAGAGGAAGAGAGACAGAAAAGCAGCCCTTTTATCTCTCTTTTGTTTTCTCACTTCCTTCCACCCCCCCAGCACCCCCCTCTTGTCAGCCCAAGTTTTCTTTTCTCTTTCTACCGCAGAGAGGATTTTTCTTCCTTTCTTTCTCTTTCTTTCGGTTCAACTCTCCCACTCAAATTGAAAGCCTGGAGGGTTTTCTTTCTCCTTTTTTTTTTCTTCCCTCTTTTCTTCCTTCTTCCTCCTTTCTTATTTCTCTAAAAGGGTTTTGTTTGCTGTGGGAGTTTCGTTTGAAAATCAAGTCACGCCTTTTTTCCTCCTTTTCTTTCTTTCTCTTTTTTTTTTTTCTCCTCTCAGCAGAAAAGGGGAACAAAGATTAACTGAAGCGGGGGAGAGGGGGAGCGTCAGAACCTCGCATGGAAATGGGGGGCCCGGCGCGGCCCCGCACAAAGGGGGCCCGGGGGCTGCGCGCCCCCTCCCCCCTGGGAAGCCCGGGGCGTCCTCCCGAGAGGAGGGTCGTTGGGGGAGGGGGCGGGGGCCGCGGCGGCGGCTGGGTGCTGGTTCCTTCCGAAGTGCGGGCGGGGGCCGCCGAGTCCGCCCCTCCCCAGCCAGGGGTGGAAAGCTGGGTGTGTTCTTTACTTATATATTTTTAAAGTAGGCAGATGGGCTTGGAACAAACATCCCCGCAGAGCACTGAACTGTAAAAGAGCCTTTAAACAGCTGTTTGCAGAGCCCTGGACGGCCAGGCTCGAGGGAGCGGCGCCGGCTGCGAGCGCCGGGGCCGGGGTGGGAAGGGGCTCGGAGGAGGCGCTGGGATCGGCCCCCCGTGGGCTCTCCGATCTCAGGGCCTGGGCTCCGGCCCCCCGGGCGCACGGCTGGGGGGCGCCGAGGCGTGGCCGTTCGCGGCGCGGGGGGTCAGGCCCCAGGCACCTCCCCGCGGGGCCGCGGGCTTTGGCACAGCCTGGCTTCCCCCTGACGCCGCTCCTGGGCAGGCCGGACCCTCGGCCTCCAACCTCCGGAACGCCCGCCACTCGGAGCCGCTTCTCGACTCAGAGGCTGGGCCGGTCGCGAGTCCTCTGACTGAGCCGGGCAGAGCCGCCAGGAAGGGTCAATTATTCATGGGGCGCCTGGGCGTGCTCCCAAGACCTGCTCTGCCCTCAGCTTCTCCGGAGAAGTGGGGAGAAGACAAGGGAAAAGTTCCCAGAGCAAAGTTGGCCACGTTTCTCATTTTCCCAAGTAAGTATTGAGCACCTGCTGGATGCCTGACCCTTGGACTGGGGCTGCTGCCAGCGGCTGGGGAGAAACGTGAGGTCTTCGTGGGCCCCGAGAGTTTCCGCAGGAAACAATGCCAGAGCAGGCTGCAGCCCAGGACCAGGTCATCGAGAGGAAGGAAAGCCTGAATCCTCACCCCTCCCTCTTCTCTTCCTTCCCCTTCTCTTCCTTCCTCCCGGCTGCTTCTCCTTGGCTCCACCCCTTCTCCTCATCAATTCCTCCCACACTTCCCTGCTCTCCCTGGCTTTTCACTGGAGGGTCCCTTCTCCTAGCGAGGAGCAGATGCTGAGCCCCATTGTCTCTCCCCCAGTGACTGAAGCCTCCCGGGGACAGGACCTGCCACTCTTCACCCCTCCCCCCAGCCCAGAGGCCTGGGCCTTTAGAGACTGGAGCCCCAAGGCCACTGCCCCTCACCCCACCCTAAACCAGCTCCTGGTGTTGTGAGCAGTGACTCCAGTCACTCAGAACATGGTTTGTTTCTGCCTGGGAGTGGGGAAACAGTAGCCTGAGACTTGCTTTAGCAAGGAGGACACCATGGTTTTCACATCTGAGCACTGAGCCCGGGATGACCCCAGAGCATTCGCCCACTATGCCCTCTTAATAGGATAGACAGGAAGCCACATTGCTGTCATTTTATATCCTCCCACTTAGTGCACCTAAGCTGTATTCTCCAGACAAAGCAGAACACAGCTCTGATAATCAAGCATTCATTTCACAAATGCTTACTGAGGACCTACTCTGTACCCCACTGTGCTGGATGCTGAGGACCTCACCATCAGCACATATGGCCCTCGCGTAGGCTTTGCAGCCCTGCAGGGGAGGGGAAGTGGCGAGAAGACAGGCAACCACAATGCCATGTGATACACGCAAGGATGAACCAAGGAAGCACCTAAGAGTGTACTTGGACTGGAGTGCTCAGGGATGGCTTTCTGGAGGAGGTGACATCTAAATGAATAGGCCTGTGTCAGGCAAATGCATGGGAAGGTACAGCCTGTCCAAAGGCCCCAGGGCAAGAGAGAAAATTCTTACAGATTCTTGGAATTGCCACAAGTATTTGCTGCAGCGTGGAGTACAGTGGGGGAGTGGGGAGTGAGGACCGCCAGGCACACAAGTCAGGGAAGGGGCCAGTGGGGAGTGTGTCAGGGCGTAAGTGGGGGTGGGGGCAGTATCAGGGAGATACAGCACAGTTTAGCTTCTCCCACTTGCTAGCTTCATGAACTTGGATGATAGCAGCCTTCCGTGAATAACTTAGACTCAGTTTGCTCACTCCTAAATTGGGGCTGAAGAAGGCCTGTGGGCTGCAGGGACAGGGTCTCCGTTTAAGGGCCCAGGCTTACTGGCTGCATATGCCTGGGCAAGTTGACCTAAGTTTTCTCATCTGTAAAATGAGGATGAAAGCCCCTCACTCACAGAGTTGTTGTGAGCCTCACCCGAGTGCATGTCCAGCACAGGATCTGGGACAGAAGGGCCAATATATGGTCACTTTTATTCATTATTATAAATCAGGGAGTGACTGACAGGGAGGTGCCCGTACAACCTGCAAGTGACATTACATTCTGGGTTGAAACCAAAATGACTCACTGTGTCTGAAACGTGATGTGCTTTCTGGGGAAGAAGCATTCCTTCAAAGATGACTGGTGTCACGTGTGGGTGACTGGGATTGGGACAACACCTATGTCTGATCGCGATGTCCAGGGTGTCCTCTCCCGAATATGACTGGAATGTGCAGACTGGAGTTCCAGAGGCCTGGCCTGATCAGTGGGGGTATAGCCTGCCTGAAGAACAAATAGGAATCAGAAGAGAGGGGGCCTCATACAATCCAGGAGGGCGCCTAGGAGCAGACACCTGGCTGTGTTTGCTCAGTGGAGAGAAGTAGACACAGACGTTCACACTAAGGGGGAGAGAGGGAGAAAAAGAGATTATTGACTCCTCCAGAGCCCGAATTAAATCCCTTTAAACCTCTCAGGCCTTTGCTTGGGTTCCTCATTCCCCAAGCAACCTGCAGATGAACTTGGCACCAACAAAATGCCCCCAGATGGAGGCAGACCCGGTGTTCCAGTTCCTGCATTGTAAACATTTTATACCTCTATTATTTCTTTATGACACAAGCTCATTGTGAAAGAATTTGAAAACCTGCTAAGCCCAACTGAAAAAGAACCCCCTGTAGAGACATTATATTTTGGTGTAGATCCTTGGACGTTTTATACCCACATATCCGCATGTAAATGCACATCATGGTGAAACTGTGCAAAGTAAATCTTGTTAAACAGATGAATGATGATCCATGTAAATATGTTATTTTTACAAAATTAACGAAAATGACATAGCGCTATGCCTACAGAATTACAACCACTTCTACCCAGTAATAGGCCACAAATACCCTTCCCTGTGTATAAACATCCACGTCGTCACTCACGAAAGATAGTATTCCATCATGTGCGTGTATCTTCATTTGTTTAAACAAATTGTTGCACTGCGGGATGTTTCCAGTTTTCCACATTCATGGACATGCTCTGATAAGCATATTCCTAGAGACACCTGAGTGCCAGGTGAATGTCGTGTTCTGGTCATCATTTTACATAGGAGGAGACTGATGAATGGAAATGTTAAAACAAACTTCCCAAGGTCACAGCTGTGCTGTGACTGAACCAGACTTTGAAGCCAGAGTTTCCAGTTGGGAGTTTCTTTCCCGCATATCTGTTTTCTCCTTTTCTTTAGAGCAGCTCTTCCCTCCACATACCTCTCCATTCCCTTTTTTCACAGATTGCCTCCCCGTGAGGACCTATTGGGGCAGGTGACCCACTTCCTTCTCTGACACCTTTTTTTTTTTTTCTAAGATTTTATTTATTTATTCGACAGAGATAGAGACAGCCAGCGAGAGAGGGAACACAAGCCAGGGGGAGTGGGAGAGGAAGAAGCAGGCTCCTAGCGGAGGAGCCCGATGTGGGGCTCGATCCCATAACGCCGGGATCACGCCCTGAGCCGAAGGCAGACGCTTAACCTCTGTGCCACCCAGGCGCCCCATTCTATGACACCTTTTAAACTTCAGGAGTGTCCACTTCTGGGGGGAGTTGGGAGGAATAAAACCAGTACTGTATTTCATGGCTCACATGACGCTGCTGTTCATGAATTGTAAAGCCTATGTGAATGTCAGGAACTCCCGGCAAGGGCCTAGACCCGCAGTCAGACATCAGCACTGTTGAGCCAAATCCCCTGACCTGTCCCAACCCAGGAAGGAAGCCTCCAGATTCACGCCAGAGAGGGAGAGATCAGCCATCGTGATGCAGAAGCAGCAATTGGGGGCCTGTCCCAGGCATGCCATAGTCGCCTGCCGAGAGCCGAAACGGGAAGGAAGGTTTGTTATTAGGAGGTGCGCCCATCCTCACGGTCTCCCCGAGGGAGGATGCGTTCATGCCACAGGCCTTCCAGAATGTTCATATCCATCTCTGAAAATCTGAGGAGTCTTGTAAGCTGAGAAAAGGGATGAAACACAGCTCTTCAGTGTTTCAATTGATATGTTCACCAGAGTAACTGCTTGGAGATTAGCAGGTGAATATTAAAATCTGTTTTTTTCTTTTTTCTTTTTTTCTTTTTCTTTTTCTTTTTTTCTTTTTCTTTTTCTTTTTTTTTTTTAAAGATTTTATTTATTTATTTGACAGAGATAGAGACAGCCAGCGAGAGAGGGAACACAAGCAGGGGGAGTGGGAGAGGAAGAAGCAGGCTCATAGCGAAGGAGCCCGATGTGGCTCGATCCCATAACGCCGGGATCACGCCCTGAGCCGAAGGCAGACGCCCAACCGCTGTGCCACCCAGGCGCCCCATCTTTTTTCTTTTTTTCTTAAGATTTTATTTATTTATTTATTTGAGAGAGAGAGATAGCAAAAGAGAGCGAGCACAAGCAAGGAGGAGAGGGAGAAGCAGACTCCCCACTGAGCAGGGAGCCCAATGTGGGACTTGATCCCAGGACTCTGGGATCATGACCTGAGCTGAAGGCAGACGCTTCACTGACTGAGCCACCCAGGCACCCAAAATCTGTTTCTGTCATAGACAGAACCCAAACAGACTTTTAAAAAAGTATCACCAGTCACTTTGCAATATTTAATATTCGATTTTTAGTATCAAATGTCCCAACTGGACTCCAGCCAGTGGAAGGTGTTGGACCCCAAGGTTGACCTAAAAGGAGCTATGGAAAGCAGAGGTGAGTCTGGGGCCCCTGAGGGACTGGCTCAGTGGCAGGGGACCCAGAACTAGCGGAGAGTCACCAAGAACTAGATTGGTGACCGGGGTCCCACAGAAGATGGGCAATGACTCAAAAACCTCAGAAGTATAGCAACAATTTGGGAATAACCAAGGTTTCTAAGGTAAACCCGAAGAAAAGCCAAAGTCTATGTGGATAGATGGGTGAACATCTGACATCTGCGGATTATTTTTCCAGGAGAAATGACGGGTGTATCAGATAATCCTCTCCTCTGACCCCTTCCTTGTGACCAAGGGTGCATATTTGCAGAGTTCATTCCCATTGTGTAACTTGCCTTATTTGTATAAATATAAGAATAAACATATGCCCAAAGAAACACAAGCCATTGACCATAAACAGGAAACTGCCAGTGTCACCAAACAGTTAAAAACAAATAAATACATAAAAGCCACAACGCTGGTGTGCATTGCTATAGGAGAGCTAATTGGTACAAAGCCTGGAAAATGGGTTGAGATTAGGGATCAAGAGAAGTTTAAAAACTACTTTGATTCAGTAACTTTCGTTCTAGAAATCTGAGAGGAAGAATCAGGAAGGTGGACAAAAATGCACGTGAAGGATGTTTATTGAATTATTATTTATGTTGGCAAAAATTACAAACAAAGGGGCACCTGGGTGGCACAGCGGTTAAGCGTCTGCCTTTGGCTCAGGGCGTGATCGCAGCGTTATGGGATTGAGCCCCACATCAGGCTTCTCCGCTATGAGCCTGCTTCTTCCTCTCCCACTCCCCCTGCTTGTGTTCCCTCTCTCTCTGGCTGTCTCTATCTCTGTCAAATAAATAAATAAAAAGAAAAAAAAATTACAAACAAAAAAAAGAAGGAGAAGGAAATAACCTAAGGAGTCAACAATGAGGAAATTTTTTAAGAAGTTAGGGCATGCACATTTGATGTAGCTACTAAAAACCATGTTTTTTAAAAAAATATTTAAATAATTAACTAGCTCATTAATTTAGAAAGCATGGGTGGGGGGAGAGAGAGAGGGAGAGAACCTCAAGCAGACTCCCCGCTAAGCACAGAGCCCAATGTGGGCCTCGATCCCATGACCCTGAGATCATGACCTGATCTGAAACCAAGAGGCAGATGCTCAACCAACTAAGCCACCCAGGCACCTCTAAAAACCATGTTTTTGAATAATTTTTAATGACTTGGGAAATGTTTGTAGCATTCTGAGCAAGAGACAAAATTGTGTATGCGTCAGAATTATATTTTTGTACAATTTTATGTATACATATATATTTATCCCAAAAAACACATATAAAATACTGGGAAGGAAATACAAGTTTAAAAAAGTTACTTCTGTTTGTGGGAATTGTAGGTGATTTTTATTTCCTTCTTTGACCCTTAGTGATTTAACAAATTTCTACGTTGATGAGACTGTTTTTAAACAATAATAGGTATTTGGAGAGCAAGATCAAGGCTTCTTACCCCCTCCACAGTCAGCGGTGAAAAGACCCAGGCCAGGCCTACAAGGAGCTTCCAGTCCGTAGGAGAAACAGTCAAGCAAACAGCAAGTGAATTCTGCAGAAAGCAATTATTTCTCCTTCTCTGAAAATGTTTGAAGACCTAGGAGGAAAGAGGAACCAGGGTTTTGGTTGCTGATGATTTGGGCTCTGGGTTGAATAGACTATCTATTGTGAAAGTGTATTGTGCAAAAGGAGAATGGGGCTTTTTATGAAGGGAGATAAAGAGGGTGCGGGGTGGGAACTGCTAGGCTGGGGGAGGAGGAGGCAGGCCTGGACGTGGTGGGTGGACTGCGGGCAGGGCTCCCCTGAAGGTCCTTCCAAGTTGTCCTCCTCAGCCTACACCTTGGTCAGTGTCCAGGGCCTGCCGGGTATTTGGCGCTCTGTTTGTAACAGGGGCTCAGGAAATGTTTACTGTCCCTAAGAATAGATGAACGAATAAGTGTGTAACATCAGGGATCACTCTCATGAATTTCCTTGAAGGCATCAATTCAACATGTTGTCTGGAAAAGAAAGACTCCATTGTGAAAGCATGATGATGAGTGAGACAGGAGGGGAACTGATGGTCTTCACCAAAGCAGCAAGGTGTGCGTGTGTGTTGGGGTGTTCGTGTGTATGCATGTGTCTGCTTTAATGTCAGGAGGGACCTGAGCTCAAGTTTGAACGTGGCAACAAATGGAATCTGAGGAGCTCTTGGCTGTGGCAGCTTGTCAGCTGTGTGACCTTGGCCAGACTCAGTCTCTGAATGCTTCACTGCCTAGAAAATGGGCTTAGAGCAACCTGTGTTCTGGAGATCAGACGAGATAATGCCTGCAAGAGAATGCTGTGTAGACAGCAAAGCACTCTGCAAATGGAATGAGCTTTTAATGGCAGTATGATTACCTCTAAACCCCCAGGCATCACCTGCTTGGCAGGGACAGGGGAGGGGTAAGTACCATAAGGTGATGGCTTTGCTGTGTCGAATCTTCAGACATGAATTCTCTTTTTGGTCTCCTTCTTTTGCCTTTAATCTTCGCTTCATCAACAAACATTTACTGAGAACCCACAATGTGCCGGCCACCCTCAAGGGTCTCCCAGGCAACCAAGGGTGATGCGTGTAAGACTAGTGATGACTTTTACAAAGAACAGAGGAGGAGGACCCAGCTCTTACCTTGGGGAGGCCTTCTTAGAAGTGGTGACGTGTAAAATGAACCTTGAAAGAAAAGCGGGAATCTGCTCAGCAAAACAAGGGGGTGGGGGACATGCTTCGGGCAGGGGAACGGACTTTAGGAAGTTCCTTACGCTGTGGTTTCCCCGCCCTGAAGCATCCTGCCTCACTGCTGAATGAGACAATACATGCAAAGGACCTCGCACAGATCCTGGCCTTCGGTGGCTACTGAAAAAAGCCAGTTCTTTGTCCTCTTGGTATCAAAATCACTTCCCCTTTGACGCTTAACTTCCTGTTCACATTTTGC
This sequence comes from Ailuropoda melanoleuca, assembly GCF_002007445.2. Lineage (NCBI taxonomy): Eukaryota > Metazoa > Chordata > Mammalia > Carnivora > Ursidae > Ailuropoda > Ailuropoda melanoleuca. Next base: position 5,578,975 of record NC_048226.1, read on the forward strand.
TCTTTTCCCCCAGTTCCTGAAGATATTTTGACTGTTGGCTTGGGCTGTAAGTTATACTTGGCCTATTTTCCGGGATCCACAAAATAATTTTAAAAGTGGAATTTTCGACCATAAAGAAAATCCCAATAAATTTGAAATACAGACCTCCTATGGATCACATCCTTTGTTCACAATATGCTAAAACTAGAAATGAATGTTAATTGGCTATTTAAAATTCTCCAAAATGGCTTTTAGATAAAGGAGAAAATGAAGAATAAAGAGTTAACTTGGAAAATAACACAAAGAAGAACTAAATCTATGAAAACCAACAGTGTATGTGCAAAGTTCTACTCAAAAATTTATTTAGCTTTATTTATTTATTTATTTATTTGGGGGGTGGTGGGGAGGGAGGAGCAGAGGGAGAGAGACAAGCAGACTCCGTGCTGAACACAGAGCCCGATGAAGGACTTGATCTCACGACCCTGAGATCATGACCTGAACCAAAATCAAGAGTCAGACCCTTACCCAACTGAGCCACCAGGGTGCCCCCAAAATTTGATTAGCTTTTAAGATGATTTTACTATTAAACTCAGAAAAAGTTAAACAAACAAAATATTCATTACACAAATTTAGAAATAACAGAAAACAAAACCCCGAATAAAAATAAGAAAGGAAGGACGCCTGGGTGGCTCGGTTGGTTAAGCACCTGTTTTTGGCTCAGATCATGAACCTGGGGTCCTGGGATCTAGCCCTGGGTGGGGGCTCCCTGCTCAGCAGGGAGTCTGCTTCTCCCCTGCCCTCCACCCCCGCCCGTGCTCTCTTTCTCTCAAATAAATAAATAAAATCTTTTTAAAAAAGAAAGATAAGAAAGGAAGAGATCAGGCAAAAAGCAGAAAAGAATCAATTAAGAAAATGGAAAACAGTCCAATTAATGCATGTGCCTTTGAGTTGGTTCTTTTTGTAAAGATAACGTCTGAATAATACAATGGACAAACGTAATGAAGAAAAGAAAGCAGAAACACACAGGAGGTGAAATGATGGAAATAACAGAAACAGAGAGACTTTAAAAAGAAAAATCTGAAAGGATATTATGTGACATTGCTGACAAATTTGAAAACGCCAACGAAAGAGGCAATTTTCTGGGAAAAAGAAAATAGAGAAGTTTCCCTGTGTGACAGAATCAAAAGTAGAAAATCTCAAGTACCTCCCTCGGTTTCTGCTCAAAAGCACCCTGGACAGGGAGACTTCCCCAAGCAACTTTCCAAAGCCCGGCGCCCCCACCCCCCTGTGTTTCCATTTTCCCCCACAGCGCTTTACACCATCTGATATGACATATGCCTAATTGCTTACTTGTTTCCCTTCTTTTCTCCCCACTGGAAAAGGAGCTTCCTGAGAAGAGAGAATTTTTTTAATTAAACTTTTTATTTTGACATAATTGTGTTTTTTTAATTAAAAGTTTTATTTTGATATCATCGTAAGAAAACCAGTGGCTTGCTTCTGTAGACCTACTACAGAGCCAGCACACAGTGGGCCCTTGAAATAAATACTAGTTTAGTGAATAAATGAATTGGGGAAGAATTTAAGGAAGAGAGCAAGGACACTTCCGTCCAAAGGTGTCAGTCCAGAGGATTTTACTGGGGGGGAGGTGGATGCATTTGAAAGCTTTGAGGCATGAGTAACCCCGTGTTCTGGAAATTAAACCAGAATATAGCATTTTCTGTATGAAGAAAACTGCCTTTTTTTTCCCTCTCTAAGAGAAGACTTGAATAAGGAGAGACCCACCCTACGCCTGAGGTAAAGGTTAAATAATGTACAGGTGGAAAGGTCAAATGAATTTACAGGCTTAGTGCAAATCCAAATGTGACTCTTTTTCAAACTTTTACAAAAAAGATTATTAAAATTCATTTAGCAATATAAACAGAATTTCAAGGAAAATTTTGTAGAATAAGAGTAAGGAGGGAGGGAACAGATTTATATAAAAACATACTAGAAAATTATAATACTTATAATTGTGTGGTATTAGGGCAAAGATATACAGTTATTTTATTTTTTTATTCATCTTATTTTAAGTAAGTAATTTATTTATTTTAGAGAGGAAGGGAGAGAGAGTGTGCAGGAGCTGGGGGGGAAGGAGGGACTGAGGGAGGCGGAGAGAGAGGATCTTAAGTAGTCTCCATGCCCAGTGCAGAGCCCAAGACCCTGAGATCACCACCTGAGCCGAAATCAAGAGTTGGATGCTTAACGGACTGAGCCACCTAGGCACCCTTATTTTTTTTTATCTTTTCGTGTTGTTTTTATTTAAATGATGTGCAGTTATTTTAATAGAATGCAATAGATAGCTCAAGGAGTGTCTGGGTGGCTCAGTGGGCGAAGCGTCTGCCTTTGGCTCAGGTCATGATCCTACTGTCCTGGGATGGCGCCTCGCGCTCAGCAGGGCACCTGCTTCTCCCTTTCCCTCTGTAGCTCCCCCTGCTTGTGTTCTCTCTCTGTCAAATAAATAAATAAAATCTTAAAAAAAAAAAAAAGCTTAAAATCAGACAGTGATCCACATGCTAATTTAACATGTAATCAAGTACTATCATGGAGAAAAAGGGGTTATTTTAAAAATTATTTTGGGCTAAGAGCTAGCAATTTAGGGGAAAAAAATTCTACCCTTACCTTACATAACAATACAGCAAATAGGTTCTATTCTGACTTAATAATAATAATAATAGATCAAACCATTAAAAAGTTGTGAGGAAAAGAAAATAGACACTTTCAAACAGATGCAGAAGAAATTACTTTTTTTAAAAAAAGATTTTATTTATTTTTGGGGCGCCTGGGTGGCTCAGTCATTAAGTGGCTGCCTTCGGCTCAGGTCATGATCCCAGGGTCCTGGGATTGAGTCCTCCCTGCTCAGTAGGGAGCCTGTTTTTCCCTCTGCCTGTTCTCCCTGCTTGTGCTCTCTCTCTCACTGTCAAATAAATAAAATCTTGGAAAAAAAATTTTATTTTTAATTTTATTTTTTAAAAAGATTTATTTATTTATTTGAGAGAGAGAGAGAGTGCATGAGCGTGAGGGGGGAGGGGCAGAATCCCCACTGGGTGCAGATCCAGTCGTGGGGCTCGGATCTCACTACACTGAGATCAGGACCTAAGCCAAAATCAAGAGTTGTACACCTAACTGACTGAGCCACCCAGCACCCCAAGATCTTATTTTTAAGTTATTCCTACACCCAACATGGGGCTCAAACTCACAACCTGGAGATGAGGAGTCACCTGCCTCACCGACTAAGCCAGCGGCGCCCCTAGAAATGACTTTTTAAGCTTAGACTCAGTGGAGGAAATCAACAGAAAAAAGAGCATTGTCGGTGATGTAAATAAGTCAAACCTTGCTATGCTAAGAAAACAAAAATCATCTCCAGGTTCTATTAAGTGAAGAAATCAAGTTACCGTTAAGATAATGTTCACATAAGGAATAAAAATGTACACAAAACAAAGCTATTTTTGTGTGACTATACCGTGTGTGTCAATGTCTAGAAAGTGGTGAGAAGGGACGTACACGAACTGATAGCATTTGGAGTGTGGCTGGACTCGAGAAGACGGTGGGCCGAGGGGACACTGGCTTTATTTGAAGTGTATGATTTTAAATTTTTTACATCAAGAATATGCTTGGGTACACTTGTGTAATTTTAAAAGATAAAGTGGAAACAAAAACAAAAGGGCAGACTGTGTTAAACATTTTTAAATATTTTAAAAGCTGTCTTTAAAAATTATATAAATATCATGTATAAATGATTTTTTTTAAACTGTAAAATCCCAACAGGTAAATGATCAAAAGATACCATAAGTCAGGTCACTCAGGAGAAAACAACCAGAAAACGAAACTACAAGAAGATGTTCACACTCATAGTCATTTAAATAAATCCGAAGTGGAAGCTGGCACGGAGGTTTCAGGTTCCAGCTTCCCTTCTGGGCCCCAGGTCCAACTACATGTTGGGAAGTGGGCGCTTTGGGGGAGCCCACAGCAGAAGGGGGCCCCTGCCCAAGTCCTCCCAGCTGGAGATTTCACCAGCACTGCCGCGCATTGCCCTCCTGTGGAATGGATGGCCCTGTCCTGCCCCGACACTGCCTTTCTCCTCTTTCTGTGACAGGGCCCAGTGCAGAGAGAAGGAGATGTGGCGGAATGGCCAGGCTCAGACAAACTGAGCTCTTTGCTGGGCCCTGAGCACCAGAGCATGGAGAAAAGTTGGCATCAGGGCTTCCCAGAGCTGGGAGGAAATCAGGGGACAAGGTGGGCAGGACTGATGGACCAGGGGCCGCTGGGCGGCTCAGTTGGTTAAGCATCCAACTCTTGTGTTCAGCTCAGGTCTTGATTTCGGGGTCTTGAGTTCAAGCCTTGTGTTGGGCTCCCTACTTAAAGCTCTTGGAGCAGAGTGGAAACCCTCGGACACAGGGATCTTCTCTTCCACTGTCTAGATCCCAGTGTCGCTTACCCTGTGTGGACCCTGTGTTTCCACTGTGCGACCGCGGACACCTAACCCCTCTGGATCCAGACAACTTGGGTTTAAATCCCAGCTCTACCTACTACCTACTTGATTCGAGGAACGTAAGTGAACCTTCCTTAGCTCCTGTTTTACTTTTCTGCATTGAGGATAAGAACAGAGCTCCAGGGGCACCTGGGTGGCTCAGCTGGTGAAGTGTCTACCTTCAGCTCAGGTCATGATCCCCGGGATCGAGTCCCACATTGGGCTTCCTGCTTAGCAGAGAGTCTGCTTCTCCCTCTCCCTCTGACCCTTGTGCTCTCTTGCTTGCTCACTCGCTGTCTCCCTCGCTCAAACGAATAAATAAAATCTTAAAAAAAAAAGAACAGAGGTCCAAGGGTGGTGGAGGGGAGGGTTCAGTGGGAGAGCCAGCGAGGTGCTCAGCATGAGGTCAGGCATGGTTAAAGGCTCGCTAGCTGGCAAATGGTGGCTGGGTTATCATTCTCCGAAGGCCTGACCTCATCAGCGTGAAACAGTTCATGGATACGAACCTGGGTGTCTGTGGCTGCTGGCCATCTCCACTCACAGGGTCTCTTTAGATGTCACTTGTCCGAAACAGAGCTCCTCATCCCCTTCTGGTCTTCATGCCAAACCTGTCCCCACATTGGGCTCCTGTCAATGGCACCACCGTCCACCCAGGGTCAACCAGAAATCTGCCACTCCCTCTCTTTCACCCACGATGCCCAGTAATCCCTGAGGCGATGGATTTCATCACGGAAATACTTCTCAGGCCCTCCTCAGCCCCTCCTCTCCCATGGGCCTCATCCAGCTGCCAGTATGTCCCTCCCCTGTGATAGCCTTTGACCGCTCTCTCTGCGTCCACTCTGGGCCCCTCTGACCTATTCTTTAAGATATATCCTCTTAATGACTTAAACCCTTTTATTTATTTATTTTTGTGAGAGAGAGAGAGTGTGCGCACACACAAGTAGGGGGGAGGGGCAGAGGGAAAAGAAGAAGCAGACTCCCCGCTGAGCAGGGAGCCCATGTGGGACTCAATCCCAGACCCTGGGATCATGACCTGAACTGAAGGCAGATGCTTAACTGACTGAGCCACCCTGTGCCCCACTTAAACCCTTTTAATGGATTTCTATTGCTCTTAGGATAACTCAAAATAAAAAGCGAAATTTACTAAGCAGCAGCTGTGGGCCGGGCGCTGTGCTTTATCTCCTGCAGCTCTGGAAACCCTGTTGGGTAGAGACCATCACTTCCAGCTGGTAGATCACCTTCAACAAGTTCATTTAGTGCCTCAGTTTCATCATCTGCTAAATGGGGATAATACCTTGGCTTGTTGGGTTATTGCAAGGACCAAATTAGTTCTATCATGTAAAGCGCTCAGAACATGCCCGGTAAGTATTAAGTATTTTACATTTAGCTGAGTGTGGGAGATGACCCACCATTTTGCAGATAAGGCAAGAGCCAGAGAGAGGTTAAGAAACTCGGCCAAGGGCTCCGGTGACGAAACGGCCCAGTCAGGATTCACAAGCCTGCTGACTCCAGCACTGTGCCGAGTCTTCAGGGAGAGTCCAGGGGCCCTGCCTGTTGCTCGCCAGCCTGCTCCAAAGCTACCCTGGCCTGCAATACTTGCTTCAGCTCCTAAATGCCCTCGAACCCCCCACCTCTGTCCCTCATAAGCTGTCCCGTCTCTTGTGGGCCTTTGTCTCCTCCAGGAAGCCCTCCTTGGACTCCCCAGACCACATGAAGTCCCTGGTAAGTCCTTCCCATAGCCACCACCCCCCTGCACTTCTTGGCAACACTTCATGCTCTAGCAGTTATTGAATTGTTCATAACACTGTGTTTCCTGTCTGTCTCCCCCCACCCGCCCCGTGGCTCTGTGAGGGTGGGGACCATGTCTTTCTTAAAGCCCCCAGTCAGTCTTTGTGGAATGAATGAAACAATGAATGAACCCGGGGTTTCAATTATCCTTGTCAACTAGATACTGCAAAGCTCTTTCCTCAGAGGGAGGGAGGTGGTGAGGGGAACTTGGTGGGAGACCCATGCCAGCAGAGGAAGTCTAGGATAGCCACGAGGACAGAGGGGTTCATTGGTACGAGGGGCTGTGGGGTCCAGGTGGAAGGGGGTATCAAAATATAGAAGGCAACGTATTCATGGTCAGCATCTTGCTGGAGCTCTGAAGCTTGGGGTCTGAGTGCAGACAGCCCAATAGAGTTCCTGGCACATAGTAAATGCTCAATAAACGTTGGTCATCCATAGGAACAGCACAATCATCTGAATGGAGTTGTAGGAAAGGCTGTTTTACTCGGGAAAAGGGAAGGAAGGCGGAATAATATGAACAAAAATACAGAGAAATGAAGCATGGGTGTGTGGTCAGGATGGGGGAGCCAGCGTGCATCTGTGGAAGAAAGGCTGGGAAGATGGGTCATGCCGGAATGGAAGGGTCTTGGATGCCTTGTTAGGGTATCTGGGCTTTATCTTTTAAGCCAGTGATTTCCAAAGTGTGTTTGTTAAATGACAATGCATAAGAAGGGCTTCTGTGCCAAATCAGGCAAACGGTTGATGGAGTAAAAAATCAAACAGGTCCTCTGCTGAAAGACTGCTTGGAGCCTTTAATTTGTCATTTTGGGTTGGGATTCTCTAAGAGTGTATATGCTATTGGGGGTTTCTTAAACTTCCTTGAGCCAAGAATGAGGGTTCTGAGGCACATATGGAAGGCTATAAGAAATGCTCCTGTAGGCCCCGGGCAAACTTGAAAGGTTTTGGGGGTTGCAAATGATGGGATCGGATCTGTGTTTTAGGCAAAGAAATTCTGTGGCCCTGTTGCCACTGTGGAGAGAGCACAGGGAAAAGGAGAGGGGGGTACGTATAATTGGCTTGCTCCTGGGGGAAACAGAAGCAGCAGAGAATCACTGTCCCCAGCCAATGGGCAGGGGCGGGGTGGGGCTCCGCGTGGGCTCGGCTGGGGTGCTGTCCCCATGCTTCTAGATGGTCAGGAGGGGAAAGCCTGAGTGTTAGCCACGCATGGGTTTGAATGCACCTGTGGCTGAGACTAGCACCTCTCCTGTCTACTCCCTCCCACAAGCTCAGGTCATTTTATTTATTTATTTATTTATTTGATAGTGACAGAGCGCACAAGCAGGGGGAGTAGCAGGCAGAGGGAGAAGCAGGCTCCCCGCTGAGCAGGGAGCCTGACTTGGGGCTCAATCCCAGGACCCTGGGATCATGACCTGAGCTGAAGGCAGACCCTTAACCGACTGAGCCACCCAGGCGCCCTCAGGTCATACTTCTGGNGGAGAAGCAGGCTCCCCGCTGAGCAGGGAGCCTGACTTGGGGCTCAATCCCAGGACCCTGGGATCATGACCTGAGCTGAAGGCAGACCCTTAACCGACTGAGCCACCCAGGCGCCCTCAGGTCATACTTCTGCCGGTCCGGTCCGTCCAGTCCAGCCTTTCCCCTGCAGAGAGGTCTCCTACTTCCCAGCACCTCTCCAGCCCCGCCCCTTACCACCTCTTGCCCAGGTGCCNCCCAGAACGCCGGGATCACGCCCTGAGCCGAAGGCAGATGCTTAACCGCTGTGCCACCCAGGCGCCCCCCTTACCACCTCTTGCCCAGGTGCCGCGGAACCAACTCCTGGATTATGGGGCCATCTCCTTTGGATTCCACTAGTGGGCCCCAAATGACCCAAATCATGGTGGAGTTGCGAAGACTCACATCTTCCAGACACACCTGTAAAAAAGATGTAAGACGAATGTTCTCCTTGATGTACCTACATCAAGAAAAAGGAAAACCATAACATGTGAAGGGAAATTCAATGTAACAGAGAGCCGTGCCGTCACAGCTGGGCCCTTGCAAGGTGGAGAAGCCCGCTTCAGATCCTCACTGGAGTCTCCATCTGTTAGCTCGTTCTCATTAATTAGTGTGCTTTTTCTCAGGCATCAGCACTCATAGCAAATAAAGACAAGGTTTCAGATCCAAAATCTTTTCTATTTATCACTCACTGTTGTAAGCTTTGCCTTCTATTTTTCATTGCAAATAGCCAAGCATTTCTGCTATATTATGGATAACATTTTACAGTGTTAGGCTAGTTGGGGGAGTTTGCAATAAAAACTCCCCCTTCCCTCTCCCCACATGGGTAAAAATGTGCTGAGTTCGAAACTGATTTACAAATGAATTTTTGGAGCATAATCTGTCTGGAAGCTATTTGGCGTATCTTTGTAACCACAAAATTGTGGATCTGTTTGTGAATTTGTTCACCCCAAGTAGACTTTTGCCTTGCTTTCTTTTCTTCCTCCCTCCCTCCCTTTCTTCCTGACTTCCTTCCTCCCCCACCCTCTTTGTCTCTCTCATTCTTTGTGACATCCAACACCCCCCTCCCCCTGCATCCCTCCATCCTGCTTCTCATGATTTTTCCAATACTGCTTGGAGGGCACCACCCCTCCACCACTCTAAGTCCAAGCCTGGATGGGTGTTGACCCCGCCCAAGGGTGGCCTGTGCCCAGGCCCAGCCAAATCACACAGCACGTTTCCCTGTGTCAGTGTGGAGCCGAGTCAGGCCGGCTAGAGCCAGTGACAGTCTCTTGGTTATTTGATTTGTTGGACTACCTTCTCCCTTTTCCTGAGAGGGTAAGAGGTTTGGAGCTGTGGCCGCCATCTTTCCATGGCAGGAAAAGGAAGCCAATATGGAGGGGAGCAGACTTAGAGTCAGCCTTTGATCCTCTGACAGGCTGCAGCTGAAGCTCCACCTACGTTGGGGGCTTTTGCTCTATGAGCCACCAAATCCACTTCGCTTAAACCAGTTTGGGTTCGGTTTTCTGTCACTTGGTAACCAAAAGGGTCCTCACTGGTTCCCACGTCTAGTCACCTCTTCTCCATTAGTGAGCCTCACGGCAGATTCGCCGATCCCCCATTGTTGATGGCAATACACTACTCTTCTCCCTCTCTCTGCAGGATGAGCAGTGCATGCATCTCTTGCTGAAAGAAAAGGAACCGTTTTTAAATATTCTGAGCTTCAGTCTTCTCTGTACCTGCAAATAGGCGAGTCACATATGTTCCCAGGGCTCCAGCAGACACTAGCTGTCCTCTGGCATCCGTCCTGAAACCCAGAGCTGTTCTCCTGCTGGGAAAGGCAGCCAGCCCACAGGCAGAACCAAGGAGACGTGAACTCAGGGTGTTTTGAGTCTCTTGATCCAAACTGACCAGACTGGCCTCTCCTGCCCCTTCTCTGGAGGCAGAGAGAATTTGTGGCATCTTTGGGAGAATAGTAAACCTGGCTGTTATGAGGGAAGAAAAGTGATTAAAGCCATGAGCCAGATCTGGGTCCAAAACCTCATCTCACTGCTCACAAGCTGGGTGCCAGTGGCAAGTTATTGAGCCTCAGTTATCCCATCCGTAAAATGGGGATAGCAGTATCCACCTCGCCGAGCATTTGTGGGGTAGAGCACAATGCCTGAAGTAAGCAGCCAATATATAAGGAGAAATAAATGCTTCTTATTATCATTAGGTATCTCCAAGCCTGGTCTTACCTGTGAGCATGCTGAATGAAGCATACTGTTAACTGGAAAGCTTCTAAAGATGGAGAGGGCAGGCCGTGGCTATGGTTTGGCTTCTCCTTAGCAGGAGCCATGGGGTAAAGTACATGAACTTTAGTTTTAAGGATGAGTTAAGCTCAAGTCTGGCTCAGTCACTTACAAGCTGCATGACCTTGAATAAGCTATGAGTGACTTTTCTGAGCCTCCATGATCCCATCTGTAAAATAGGCAAGTGGAAACCTATCCCAGAAGTGTGTGAGGATGCAAAGAGCTAATGTATGCACCTGCCTGGCACATTGTTCAAAACTCGGTAAGTAGTAGGGTACACCTCGAGCGTGTCCAGAAGCTGGCTATGCGAATGATGGTCCATAATTATGTGAGCACAGCAACGAGGCTGCTGGGATCTTTATTTAAGCAGAATTAATTATTCCTTAGACAAGGGATGTAATTTACGGTGAGAGACAAGGAAGAGAAGCAAAAGGAGGAAGAATAATGAGAAAACAGCACGTGTGAGGGAGGAAGAGCTATGCGAGATGATGCCGTCTGGAGAGCTTTCTGCAGACTGCTGCTGTCTGCCAGCCGATGCCGGGAGTGCTGGCCCAGGTGTAGGAGTGCTGGGTCCCGGCCTCTGCCTCTTCCTCCAGAAACTTGCCTCACTTTGGTTCTGGCTGAGATGCTTTCCTTAACTGTGTGACCTTGCGTGGGCCGCGGCTTCTCTGAGCCTCGTATTCTCTCTGTGAGATGAGGGTATTGACACTTGTCTCTGTCACAGGATGGATGTGGGGATTGAAATGTGGAACGTGGATACACTTTTAAAATTCCCTAGAATCCCTTATGGTCCCAGATGGACTAAATAGTCTGTGGTTTGGGTTCTGCCATTTTCTAATGCACATTAAACATTCTGAGCATACTTTTTCTTTTTCTTTTCTTTCTTTCTTTTTTTTGGGGGGGGGCCAGAGANCAGAGAGAGGGAAAAAGAGAATCTTAAGCAGGCTCCATGCCCAGTGTGGAGCTTGACTCTTACAACCCTGAGATCATGTCCTGAGCTGAAATCCAAGAGTCGGATACTTCACCGGCTGAGCCACCCAGGCGCCCCTGAACATACTTTCTCTGTGTCTGTTTCTTGCCCTGGAGCATGGCTGTGGTGGGGATGGGGTGGGGAGGGCAGCAACACAGAATTTGGCTTGGGCTGGGGTCTTGTCGGAGGAGGTGCTTGAGGAGGGGCCGTTAAATGCAGCAGGGGCTGAGGGGGCAGACAGGAGGCAGGCTAGCTACTTAGGTGTCAGACAGACCTCAACCTGAATCCTGGCCTCCAGCTGGGAGACACTGGGCAGATCCCTTATGAACTTTCCAGCCTCCCTTTATTCATAGGGATGAGAGTGTTACTGTGAAGACAGAAAGAGAAACGTGTGTAAAGCACTTAGCATGGTTCCTGGCACCTTTTCCATCTCCGTGAGTTTTATTTTATTACCCAAAGAGGAGAGACAAATCAGAAACTCAGGAACCCCTGAATCCAGCCTGGGTTAATTCAGAAATGAACACTTGACCCTCCAAGGGGGAGTCTGATTTTCAAATGTACTTGTTTTCCTTCACTTAATACTACTTGATTGGCTTAGAATGGCAGAGTGGGGACTCTCACAGTCGGAGGGGATATTAGCCAGGGCTTGGAGCCATGGCCTCAGGAATCTGCAGAGAGTGGCATCGGTGCCAGGAAGGCCCGGTAGGCAGGGTTCCAGGAGTCTGCTGTTGAAGATGGTTTGCAAACCCCACAGCCCCATGCTTGAGTTCATTATGGTGCTTCTCCCCTGCGGCCGAGGCCATTCTTGGAAGAGTCCTGTCACAGTAGACGTTATTACCTTTCTTTCTTGGAGCAGGAATCCATCGTCCAGTCACAGTCATCCAGGTCCAATTTTATTTTTGTTTTTTTTTTTTCAAGTTTCAGAGATTTATTCAGCAGTGTAAACCCCAACACAATACACCAACATGATTTCATGCATCAAGAGGGGAAATCTTTCCTGGATAAGGAGGAAAATTATGCGGATGGCTTCTGCAAGACCTCTATCCTAAGCAGCTTTATAGTGAAACATTTCATTTAGAAGTCTGGACCTTCTTTCTTCAGTTTGCAGTAATCTACGCTCATCAAGTAAAACTTGTATTGATCATGGAGACCCAGTGTGTTCCAGGTTTCTGGTTATTTTTCTTATCCTAACTGACATCCGGATTGAACACTGCCAGGAGGAGCAAGACATAGAGCACTGCTCCAGTACCTTCTCCCCCTCTGAGCTCGGATGCTTCTTGGCTGGACTGAGGATCTGGTGGAAACAATGGGGCAGAGGTCTCGAGTCCAGAAGGAGAACAGATCAAATCTGCAAGCCCCTATACCCTGAGTCCAGTTTCAGATCAATTTCTAGAATTCTCCAGCATCCCCCACCGGGAGCTCCAGGGTGCTGCCTGCTAGGCCCTCTGAAGGATGAGCTGGGGCTCTGAGGCTGGTGCTGAGCAGCAGAAGGAGGAGGGAGACCAGAATCCTGAAGAACTCAATCTTTTTGGCAGGGGAGGGGACGGTGGGGTGTCTGGAGGCCAGAGGCCAACGGGACGGAGAACACTGTCCTCTGTGAAAACTTAGGCTGTCATTAATATCATCGAGGCTCCAAAATACACCCCAGCATTCTAAGAAATGAAAGCCCAAGAGGCTCAGTGCCCAGTCTGGTCGGCAGACACTTGCCAGGCCAGGCGCTCCCAGCAGAGGGCGCACGCGGGGATGGGAGGGGCCACCACCCCACATCCCATCTGGTCGGGCTCCGCCAGAGCAGGGCAGGTACCAGGAGACCTGCCACCCTAGGGATCAGAGTCATTCAAAGGAGAGGCCCAGGAGTGTTGNACAGAAGCAGCAGAGAATCACTGTCCCCAGCCAATGGGCAGGGGCGGGGTGGGGCTCCGCGTGGGCTCGGCTGGGGTGCTGTCCCCATGCTTCTAGATGGTCAGGAGGGGAAAGCCTGAGTGTTAGCCACACATGGGTTTGAATGCACCTGTGGCTGAGACTAGCACCTCTCCTGTCTACTCCCTCCCACAAGCTCAGGTCATTTTATTTATTTATTTATTTATTTGATAGTGACAGAGCGCACAAGCAGGGGGAGTAGCAGGCAGAGGGAGAAGCAGGCTCCCCGCTGAGCAGGGAGCCTGACTTGGGGCTCAATCCCAGGACCCTGGGATCATGACCTGAGCTGAAGGCAGACCCTTAACCGACTGAGCCACCCAGGCGCCCTCAGGTCATACTTCTGCCGGTCCGGTCCGTCCAGTCCAGCCTTTCCCCTGCAGAGAGGTCTCCTACTTCCCAGCACCTCTCCAGCCCCGCCCCTTACCACCTCTTGCCCAGGTGCCGCGGAACCAACTCCTGGATTATGGGGCCATCTCCTTTGGATTCCACTAGTGGGCCCCAAATGACCCAAATCATGGTGGAGTTGCGAAGACTCACATCTTCCAGACACACCTGTAAAAAAGATGTAAGACGAATGTTCTCCTTGATGTACCTACATCAAGAAAAAGGAAAACCATAACATGTGAAGGGAAATTCAATGTAACAGAGAGCCGTGCCGTCACAGCTGGGCCCTTGCAAGGTGGAGAAGCCCGCTTCAGATCCTCACTGGAGTCTCCATCTGTTAGCTCGTTCTCATTAATTAGTGTGCTTTTTCTCAGGCATCAGCACTCATAGCAAATAAAGACAAGGTTTCAGATCCAAAATCTTTTCTATTTATCACTCACTGTTGTAAGCTTTGCCTTCTATTTTTCATTGCAAATAGCCAAGCATTTCTGCTATATTATGGATAACATTTTACAGTGTTAGGCTAGTTGGGGGAGTTTGCAATAAAAACTCCCCCTTCCCTCTCCCCACATGGGTAAAAATGTGCTGAGTTCGAAACTGATTTACAAATGAATTTTTGGAGCATAATCTGTCTGGAAGCTATTTGGCGTATCTTTGTAACCACAAAATTGTGGATCTGTTTGTGAATTTGTTCACCCCAAGTAGACTTTTGCCTTGCTTTCTTTTCTTCCTCCCTCCCTCCCTTTCTTCCTGACTTCCTTCCTCCCCCACCCTCTTTGTCTCTCTCATTCTTTGTGACATCCAACACCCCTCTCCCCCTGCATCCCTCCATCCTGCTTCTCATGATTTTTCCAATACTGCTTGGAGGGCACCACCCCTCCACCACTCTAAGTCCAAGCCTGGATGGGTGTTGACCCCGCCCAAGGGTGGCCTGTGCCCAGGCCCAGCCAAATCACACAGCACGTTTCCCTGTGTCAGTGTGGAGCCGAGTCAGGCCGGCTAGAGCCAGTGACAGTCTCTTGGTTATTTGATTTGTTGGACTACCTTCTCCCTTTTCCTGAGAGGGTAAGAGGTTTGGAGCTGTGGCCGCCATCTTTCCATGGCAGGAAAAGGAAGCCAATATGGAGGGGAGCAGACTTAGAGTCAGCCTTTGATCCTCTGACAGGCTGCAGCTGAAGCTCCACCTACGTTGGGGGCTTTTGCTCTATGAGCCACCAAATCCACTTCGCTTAAACCAGTTTGGGTTCGGTTTTCTGTCACTTGGTAACCAAAAGGGTCCTCACTGGTTCCCACGTCTAGTCACCTCTTCTCCATTAGTGAGCCTCACGGCAGATTCGCCGATCCCCCATTGTTGATGGCAATACACTACTCTTCTCCCTCTCTCTGCAGGATGAGCAGTGCATGCATCTCTTGCTGAAAGAAAAGGAACCGTTTTTAAATATTCTGAGCTTCAGTCTTCTCTGTACCTGCAAATAGGCGAGTCACATATGTTCCCAGGGCTCCAGCAGACACTAGCTGTCCTCTGGCATCCGTCCTGAAACCCAGAGCTGTTCTCCTGCTGGGAAAGGCAGCCAGCCCACAGGCAGAACCAAGGAGACGTGAACTCAGGGTGTTTTGAGTCTCTTGATCCAAACTGACCAGACTGGCCTCTCCTGCCCCTTCTCTGGAGGCAGAGAGAATTTGTGGCATCTTTGGGAGAATAGTAAACCTGGCTGTTATGAGGGAAGAAAAGTGATTAAAGCCATGAGCCAGATCTGGGTCCAAAACCTCATCTCACTGCTCACAAGCTGGGTGCCAGTGGCAAGTTATTGAGCCTCAGTTATCCCATCCGTAAAATGGGGATAGCAGTATCCACCTCGCCGAGCATTTGTGGGGTAGAGCACAATGCCTGAAGTAAGCAGCCAATATATAAGGAGAAATAAATGCTTCTTATTATCATTAGGTATCTCCAAGCCTGGTCTTACCTGTGAGCATGCTGAATGAAGCATACTGTTAACTGGAAAGCTTCTAAAGACGGAGAGGGCAGGCCGTGGCTATGGTTTGGCTTCTCCTTAGCAGGAGCCATGGGGTAAAGTACATGAACTTTAGTTTTAAGGATGAGTTAAGCTCAAGTCTGGCTCAGTCACTTACAAGCTGCATGACCTTGAATAAGCTATGAGTGACTTTTCTGAGCCTCCATGATCCCATTTGTAAAATAGGCAAGTGGAAACCTATCCCAGAAGTGTGTGAGGATGCAAAGAGCTAATGTATGCACCTGCCTGGCACATTGTTCAAAACTCGGTAAGTAGTAGGGTACACCTCGAGCGTGTCCAGAAGCTGGCTATGCGAATGATGGTCCATAATTATGTGAGCACAGCAACGAGGCTGCTGGGATCTTTATTTAAGCAGAATTAATTATTCCTTAGACAAGGGATGTAATTTACGGTGAGAGACAAGGAAGAGAAGCAAAAGGAGGAAGAATAATGAGAAAACAGCACGTGTGAGGGAGGAAGAGCTATGCGAGATGATGCCGTCTGGAGAGCTTTCTGCAGACTGCTGCTGTCTGCCAGCCGATGCCGGGAGTGCTGGCCCAGGTGTAGGAGTGCTGGGTCCCGGCCTCTGCCTCTTCCTCCAGAAACTTGCCTCACTTTGGTTCTGGCTGAGATGCTTTCCTTAACTGTGTGACCTTGCGTGGGCCGCGGCTTCTCTGAGCCTCGTATTCTCTCTGTGAGTTGAGGGTATTGACACTTGTCTCTGTCACAGGATGGATGTGGGGATTGAAATGTGGAACGTGGATACACTTTTAAAATTCCCTAGAATCCCTTACGGTCCCAGATGGACTAAATAGTCTGTGGTTTGGGTTCTGCCATTTTCTAATGCACATTAAACATTCTGAGCATACTTTTTCTTTTTCTTTTCTTTCTTTCTTTTTTTTGGGGGGTGCAGAGAGAGGGAAAAAGAGAATCTTAAGCAGGCTCCATGCCCAGTGTGGAGCTTGACTCTTACAACCCTGAGATCATGTCCTGAGCTGAAATCCAAGAGTCGGATACTTCACCGGCTGAGCCACCCAGGCGCCCCTGAACATACTTTCTCTGTGTCTGTTTCTTGCCCTGGAGCATGGCTGTGGTGGGGATGGGGTGGGGAGGGCAGCAACACAGAATTTGGCTTGGGCTGGGGTCTTGTCGGAGGAGGTGCTTGAGGAGGGGCCGTTAAATGCAGCAGGGGCTGAGGGGGCAGACAGGAGGCAGGCTAGCTACTTAGGTGTCAGACAGACCTCAACCTGAATCCTGGCCTCCAGCTGGGAGACACTGGGCAGATCCCTTATGAACTTTCCAGCCTCCCTTTATTCATAGGGATGAGAGTGTTACTGTGAAGACAGAAAGAGAAACGTGTGTAAAGCACTTAGCATGGTTCCTGGCACCTTTTCCATCTCCGTGAGTTTTATTTTATTACCCAAAGAGGAGAGACAAATCAGAAACTCAGGAACCCCTGAATCCAGCCTGGGTTAATTCAGAAATGAACACTTGACCCTCCAAGGGGGAGTCTGATTTTCAAATGTACTTGTTTTCCTTCACTTAATACTACTTGATTGGCTTAGAATGGCAGAGTGGGGACTCTCACAGTCGGAGGGGATATTAGCCAGGGCTTGGAGCCATGGCCTCAGGAATCTGCAGAGAGTGGCATCGGTGCCAGGAAGGCCCGGTAGGCAGGGTTCCAGGAGTCTGCTGTTGAAGATGGTTTGCAAACCCCACAGCCCCATGCTTGAGTTCATTATGGTGCTTCTCCCCTGCGGCCGAGGCCATTCTTGGAAGAGTCCTGTCACAGTAGACGTTATTACCTTTCTTTCTTGGAGCAGGAATCCATCGTCCAGTCACAGTCATCCAGGTCCAATTTTATTTTTGTTTTTTTTTTTTCAAGTTTCAGAGATTTATTCAGCAGTGTAAACCCCAACACAATACACCAACATGATTTCATGCATCAAGAGGGGAAATCTTTCCTGGATAAGGAGGAAAATTATGCGGATGGCTTCTGCAAGACCTCTATCCTAAGCAGCTTTATAGTGAAACATTTCATTTAGAAGTCTGGACCTTCTTTCTTCAGTTTGCAGTAATCTACGCTCATCAAGTAAAACTTGTATTGATCATGGAGACCCAGTGTGTTCCAGGTTTCTGGTTATTTTTCTTATCCTAACTGACATCCGGATTGAACACTGCCAGGAGGAGCAAGACATAGAGCACTGCTCCAGTACCTTCTTCCCCCTCTGAGCTCGGATGCTTCTTGGCTGGACTGAGGATCTGGTGGAAACAATGGGGCAGAGGTCTCGAGTCCAGAAGGAGAACAGATCAAATCTGCAAGCCCCTATACCCTGAGTCCAGTTTCAGATCAATTTCTAGAATTCTCCAGCATACCCCACCGGGAGCTCCAGGGTGCTGCCTGCTAGGCCCTCTGAAGGATGAGCTGGGGCTCTGAGGCTGGTGCTGAGCAGCAGAAGGAGGAGGGAGACCAGAATCCTGAAGAACTCAATCTTTTTGGCAGGGGAGGGGACGGTGGGGTGTCTGGAGGCCAGAGGCCAACGGGACGGAGAACACTGTCCTCTGTGAAAACTTAGGCTGTCATTAATATCATCGAGGCTCCAAAATACACCCCAGCATTCTAAGAAATGAAAGCCCAAGAGGCTCAGTGCCCAGTCTGGTCGGCAGACACTTGCCAGGCCAGGCGCCCCCAGCAGAGGGCGCACGCGGGGATGGGAGGGGCCACCACCCCACATCCCATCTGGTCGGGCTCCGCCAGAGCAGGGCAGGTACCAGGAGACCTGCCACCCTAGGGATCAGAGTCATTCAAAGGAGAGGCCCAGGAGTGTTGGGGGTGGGGAAGATAGAGACTGGGGCACTTGACCCCAACCTTGCTGCCCAACTTTGCACATCATTTTGCACCCAGTGCCTTCCACCCAGTGCAAGGCACAGCCTGGTCTTCCCGCACACTGCTTCCAGATTCACCTGCTGAAGACACCGCTCAGAACATGTGCTTCTGCTCCAGGACCTACAGTGACTCCCCATGTCCACGGCATCATGTGAAGTCTCTGCCCGGTGTCTGGACCTTTAATGTCTGCCTGGTGTCTCCGCCCTTCCGGTCGGTGTCATGTCTCCGTGCGCCGTTTCCCTGGGGCAGACTGGTGCCCTCGCTCGCTCAACTCAAACTGCCACCGGCTTTCTCTTCTGTAAAATGGCCCTGGTAGTGCCCCCTCCCCCACAGAGTCGCTGGTGTGGGGATTATGCGAGAGAACACATGTGAACGACGCGCCTGGCACACAGTAGGCATTATGGTAAGTGTTTGCGGTAATAGTGATGCTGCTCCTGCACGAATCCCTTCCTTTTTAACATCCCCCCACCTCCTCGCCCAGCCAAGACGTCTCTGTCTTTCACAGCCCGGCTCAACGGGGCTCTTCTTCCCAGAAGCCATGCGGGGTCCCTTTGGGCCAGGAGTTTGCAAAGCTGGGGCGCACCTGAGAAAGTCTATTTTTCTTTTGCGTGGCTTAAAATATTTTATTTCGGTGGTAGAAGCACATCACATGAACTTTACCACCTTAACCATGTGTAAGGGTACCGTGCAAGCAGTGAGTGTTGCGTGTGTTCACACTGTCGTGCAACAGATCTTTCGAACTTGTTTATCTCGCCAAACCAGCACGGTGCACCCTGAACAAAACCTCCCCATTTCCCGCTTGCCCCAGCCCCTGGCAATCACCCACTTATGTCTCTATGAATTTGACTATTTTAGAGACTCAGTATAAGCAGAATCGTACAATATTCGTCTTTTTGTGACTGGCTTCTATCACTTAGCAGGACATCCTCAAGGTTCATCCGTGTTCAGCGTGTGACAGGATTTCCTTCCTTTTTTAAGGCTGAATAACATTCTACCGTATAGTGTATATACATACATATATACACATGTTTGTACACCACATTTTAAAAAAAGATTTTATTTCTTTATTTGAGAGAGAGAGAGCACGAGGGGGGGAGGGGCAGAGGGAGAAGCAGGCTCCCCGCTGAGTAGGCAGGCTGATGTGGGACTCGATCCCAGGATTCCGGGATCACAACCTGAGTTGAAAGCAGACGCTTAACCAACTGAGCCACCCAGCTGCCCCACTTCTTTGGTGTCTTTACCCCAACGTGGGATCGCTGCATCCTACAGTGCTTCTGTGTTTGATTTTTTGAGGAACTGCCATACTGTTTTCCTTGGCTTTTGCGCCATTTTGCAATCCCACCACCAGTGCACAGGGTTTCAATTCCTCCACATCCTGGCGGACACTTGTTATGCTCTGGTTTCTAATGGGTGGGAGGTGATCATCTCATTTGTCTGTTTTTGCTTTTGCTGCGTGTAATTTTGGCGTCATATCCAGGAAATCATTGCAAAATCAAACGTCTTGAAACTTTTCCCTGATGTTTTCTTCAAGGAGATTTATACTTTTGCGTCTCTTGTTTAGGTCTTTAATCAGTTTTGAATTAATTTTTGTATATGGTATAAAGTAAGGATCCAACTTCATTTTTTTTTGCACGTGGCTATCCAGTTTTCCTAGCACCATTTGTTGAAGAAATGGTCCTTTTGCCATCTAGTGGTCTTCGCATGCTTGTTGGAGATCATTTGACCATACGGGGCTATCCAGTGTTGCTAGAGATCCCAAGTGAATTTTAGGATGGATTTTTTTTTAAATTTCTGCAAAAAAAAAAAAAAAAAGTCGTTGGTATTTTGATTGGGATTGCATTGAATCCGTAGAGCACTTTGGGTAGTCATGACTTCTGAACAATATGTGGTTTTCTGATCCATGATCATGGGATGTCTCCATTTACTGGTGTGATTTTTTTAAAAATTAATTAATTAATTTTAGAGAGAGAGAGCACAAGTGGGAGGGACAGAAGGAGAGGGAGAGAATCCCAAGCAGATTCCATGCTGAGCGTGGAGTCCCACTCAGGGCTTGATCCCATGACCCTGAGATCACAACCTGAGTGGAAACCAAGAGTTGGCCACCAGGCACACCTACTTGTGCGATTTTTGTATGTTGGACCATCTTTGCATTCCGGGAATAAATTCCACTTGGTCATGGTGTCTTGGTCTTTTTAATGTGGTTGAATTTTGTCTGCTAGTACTTTGTTGAGGATTTTGGAATCAATATTAGGGTAATTCTGGCCACCATAAAACAAGTTTAGGAGTGTTCTTTCCTCTTCAACTTTTTTGGAAGGGTTCAAGGAGGATTGGTATTAATACTATTTTAAATATTTGGTGGAATTCTCCAGTGAAGTCATCTAGTCCTGGGCTTTTCATTATTGGGTGGTTTTTTATTACTAATTCAAACTCCTTACTGCTTATAGGTCTGTTTGATTTTATTTTATTCTATTGAAATGCAATTGACATACAACATATTAGTTTCAGGTGTACAACATAATGATTCAATATTTGAACAATTGCAAAATGATCACCACACTAAGTCTAGTTAGCACCCATCACCATACATGGTTACACATTTTTTTTCTTGCAATGAGATTTTTAAGATCTACTCTTTCAGCAACTTTCAGATATGCAATACAGTATTATACTCACCATGCTACACATTGTACTCCTTAGATTTTCTCTCCATTTCTTCCTTCCTTTCTTCTTTTCCTTTTCTTTTCTTTTTCAGATGTACAATATAGTGATTCAACAATTCTATACATTACTCAGTGCTCACCACCATAACTGTATTCTTTAATTATTTAAGATTTGTTTATTCATTTGAGAGAGAGAGATAGCACGAGCAAGGGGAGGGGCAGAGGGAGAAGCAGACTCTCTCCTGAGTAGAGAGTCCAATGCTGGACTCAATCCCAGGACCCTGAGATCATGACCTGAGCCGAAGGCAGATGCTTAACTGACTGAGCTATCCAGGCGCACCACTGTAACTGTATTCTTAATCCCCTTCATCTATTTCACCCATCCTCCCCACCCACCTCCCTTCTGGTGGGTTTGTTTGTTCTCTGCATATAACAGCCTGTTTTTTTGTCTCTTTTTTTCTTTGTTCCTTTTTTCTTAAATTCCCCATATGAGTGAAATCATATGTTATTTGTCTTTCTCTGACTTATTTCACTTAGCATTATACCCTCCAGATCCATCTGTGTCATTGCAAATGGCAAGATTTCGTTCATTTTTATGGCTGAATAATATTCCGTTGGGTATATATACCACATATTCTTTATCCATTCATCTGTTGATGGGCACTTGGATTGCTTCCGTAATTTGGCTATTGTAAAAATGCTACAACAAACCTAGGGGTGCATATATCTTTTCAAATTAGTGTTTTCATATTCTTTGGCTAAATACCCAGTAGTGGAATTACTGGATCATATGGTAATTTATTTTTAATTTTTTAAAGAAACTCCATAGCGTATTCCACAGTGGCTCCACCAGTTTGCATTCTCACCAACAGGGCTCCTTTTTCTCCACATCCTCGCCGCATTTGTTGTTTCTTATGTTGTTGATTTTAGCCGTTCTGACTGGTGTGAGGTGATCTCTCATTGCGGTTTTGATGTGCATTTCCCTGATGCTGAGTGATGTTGAGCATCTTTTCATGTGTCTGTTGGCCATCTGGATGTCTTCTTTGGAGAAATATCTGTTCATGTCTTCTGCCCATTTTAAATTGGATTATCATTACTATTACTATTGGTGTTGTTACATAAATTCTTCATAAATTTTGTATACTAACCCTTTATTGGATATGTCATTTGCAAATGTCTCCTCCCATTCAATAGGTTGTCTTTTAGTCCTGTTGATTGTTTCCTTCACTGTGCAGAAAACTTTTATTTTGATGACATCCCAATAGTTTTTTTTGCTTTCGTTTCCTTTGCCTTAGGAGACATATCCAGAAAAATGTTGCTATGGCTATTGTCAGTGAAATTACTGCCTGTGCACTCTTCTAGGATTTTTATGGTTCAAAGTCTCATATTTAGGGCTTTAATCCATTTTGAGTTTATTTTTGTGTATGGTGTAAGAAAGTGTTGCATTTTCATTCTTCTGCATGTAGCTGTCCATTCACCCAACACCATTTGTTGAAGAGACTAAATTTTTCCCATTGGATATTCTTGCCTCCTTTGTTAAAGATTGATTAACCATATAATTGTGGGTAAGTTTATTTCTGGGCTCTCTATTCTGTTCTATTGATCTACGTGTCTATCTTCATGCAGGTGCTATACTGTTTTTATTACTACAGTTTTGTAGTATATATTAAAATCTGGGATTGTGGTACCTTCAGTTTTGTTCTTTTC
The DNA here is from genome assembly GCF_002007445.2 of Ailuropoda melanoleuca. NCBI lineage: Eukaryota > Metazoa > Chordata > Mammalia > Carnivora > Ursidae > Ailuropoda > Ailuropoda melanoleuca. Next base: position 5,601,547 of record NC_048226.1, read on the forward strand.
CAAGATTACTTTAGCTATTTGGGATCTTTTGTGGTTCCCTACAAGTTTTAGGATTATTTGTTCTAGTTCTGTGAAAAAGGCTGATGGTATTTTGATAGGGATTAAATGTGTACATGGCTTTGGATAATATATATATTTTTAACATTATTGGTTCTCCCAATCCATGAGCGTAAAATATCTTCCCATTTGTTCTTCTATTTTGTTCATCAGTATTTTATAGTTTTTGGAGTACAGGTCTTTCACCTCCTTAGCTGAGTTTATTGCTAGGTATTTTATTATTTTTGGTGCAGTTGTAAATGAGATTGTTTTCTTAGTTTCCCTTTCTGCTATTTCATTATTAGTGTATAGAAATGCAGCAGATTTCTGTATATTAATTTTGTATCTTGTGACCTTACTGAATTCATTTATCAGTTCTAGCAGGCTTTTTTTTTGTGTGGAGTCTTTAGGATTTTCTGTATGGAATATCATGCCACCTACAAATAGCAAAAGTTTTACTTCTTTCTTATCAATTTTATTCCTTTTTCTTATCTGATTGCTAGTGCTAGAACTTACTGTGTTGAACAACATGAGGAGAGTGGACATCCTTGTCTTGTTCCTGACTTAGGAGAAAAGCTCTCAGTTTTTCACCATTGAGTGTGATGTTAGCTGTGGGTTTTTCGTATATGGCTTTTATTTTGCTGAGGGCTTTTTATCATGAATGGATGCTGTACTTTGTCAATGCTTTTTCTGTATCTACTGAAATGATATATTTTAAAATCCTTTCTCTTGTTGATCTGATGTATCATGTTGATTGATTTGCAAATATTGAACCACCCTTGCATCTTTGGAATAAATCCTACTTATTGTGGTGAATGATTTTTTAAATGTATTGTTGGATTCGGTTTGCTAATATATTATTGAGAATTTTTGCATCTTCGTTCATCAGAGATATTGCCCTGTAGTTCTCTTTTTGGTAATGTCTTTATCTGGCTCTGGTGTCAGGGTAATGCTGGCCTCATAGATTGAATTTGAAAATTTTTCTTCCTCTTTAATTTTTTGGAGCAGTTTTGAGAAGAACAGGTATTACCCCTTAAAATGTTTGTTAGAATTTGCCTGTGAATCCATCTGGTCCTGGGCTTTTGTTTGTTGGGAGTTTTTTGATTACTGATTCAATTTTATTGATGGTATAATCAGTCTATTGAAATTTTCTATTTCTTCTTGATTCAGTTTTAGAAAGTTATATGTTTCTAGGAATTTATCCATATCTTCTTGGTTGTCCAATTTGTTGGCATATAATTTTCATAGTATTCTTTTACAATGGTTTGTATTTCTGTGGTGTTGGTTGTTATTTCTCCTCTTTCACTTGTGATTCTATTTATTTGAGTCCCCTCTCTCTCTTTTGATGAAGCTGCTAGAGGTTTATCAATTTTGTTGATCTTTTCAAAGAACCACCTTCTGGTTTCATTGATCTTTTCTATTGCCTNTTGCCCTTTTTTTTTTTTTTTTTTTAGTTTCTATATCATTTGTTTCTGTTCTAATCTTTATTTCCTTCCTTCTGCTGGTGTTGGGTTTTGTTTGTTATTTTTTTTCTAGCTTCTTTAGGTGTAAGTTTAGGTTGTTTATTTGAGATTTTTCTTGCTTCTTGAGGTAGGCCCATATTGCTAAAAATTCCCTCTTAGAACTGCTTTTGCTGCATCACAAGGATTTTGGACCGTTGTGCTTTCATTTTCATTTGTTTCTATATAGCTTTTGATTTCTCCATTGACCCATTCATTGTTTAATAGAATGTTATTTAACTGCCATGTATTTGTGGTCTTTCCAGATTTTTTTTGTGGTTAATTTCTAATTTCATGGCGTTGTGGTCAGAAAAGATGCAAGGTATGACTTCAGTCTTTTTGAATTTGTTGAGACTAGTTTTGTGGCCTATTCTGGAGAATGTTCCATGTGCACTTGAAAAGAATGTATTCTGCCATTTTAGATGGAATGTTCTGAATGTATCTGTTAAATCCATCTGGTCCGCTGTATCTTTCAAAGCCACTGTTTCCTTGTTGATTTGCTGTTTAGATGATCTGTTCATTGATGTAAGTGGGGTGTTAAAATCCCCTACTATTATTGTAATACTATCGATTAGTTCCTTTATGTTTGTGATTAACTGCTTTATGTATTTGGGTGTTCCCATGTTGGGTGCGTACATATTTACAATTGTTATATTCTCTTGTTGAATTGTCCCCTCTATTATTAGTGTCCTTCTTGTCTCTTGTTACAGTCTTTCTTTTAAAGTCTATTTTGTTCTATGTCAGTTTTGCTAACCCAGCTTTCTTTTGACATCTATTTGCATGATAAATGTTTCTCCATCTCCTCACTTTCAATCTGCAGGCGTCTTTCAGTCTGAAATGAGTCTCTTATAGGCAGTATATAGGTCTTATTTTTTTATGCGCTCTGTAACCCTATGTTTTATTTATTTATTTAATCCTATGNCACTTTCAATCTGCAGGCGTCTTTCAGTCTGAAATGAGTCTCTTATAGGCAGTATATAGGTCTTATTTTTTTGTGCGCTCTGTAACCCTATGTTTTATTTATTTATTTAATCCTATGTCTTTTTTTTTTAAAGATTTTATTTATTTATTTGACAGAGATAGAGACAGCCAGAGAGAGAGGGAACACAAGCAGGGGGAGTGGGAGAGGAAGAAGCAGGCTCATATCGGAAGAGCCTGATGTGGGGCTCGATCCCATAACGCCAGGATCACGCCCTGAGCCAAAGGCAGGCGCTTAACCGCTGTGCCACCCAGGCGCCCCCCTATGTCTTTTGATTGGAGTGTTTAGTCCATTTACATTCAAAGTAATTACTGATAGATACGTATTTATTGTTAAATAAAATAAAGTAATAAAATAGTTATTTTTTGGTTGTTTTTGTAGATTTTCTCTGATCCTTTTTTCTCTTGCTCTTTCATGGTTTATTGGCTTTCTTTAGTGATATATTTGGATTCCTTTCTCTTTATTCTTTGCATATCTATTTCTGGTTTTTGATTTGTGGTTACCATTAGGTTTGTATATAAGTTCTTCTGCATGTAGCAGTCAATATTAAGTTGATGGTCACTTAGGTTTGAATCCATNCATATCTATTTCTGGTTTTTGATTTGTGGTTACCATTAGGTTTGTATATAAGTTCTTCTGCATGTAGCAGTCTATATTAAGTTGATGGTCACTTAGGTTTGAATCCATTCTTTACTCCTCACCTCCCCTTCTACATTTTAGGTATGTGGTGACATACTTCACATCCTTTTGTGAGTCCCTTGACTTAGTTTTACAGACATCTTTTTTTTTTTAACTGCTTTTGTGCTTCCAACTTTTTTACTCTCACTTATGGTTTTTCTTTCCACTCAAAGAGACCCCTCTAATATTTTTTTCAGAACTGGTTTAGTGGTCATGAATGCCTTTAGTTTTTGTTTGCCTGAGAAACTCCTTATCTCTCCTTCTATTCTGAAAGGTAGCCTTGCCACATTGTTTTCTTGGCTGTAGATTTTTTCTTTTCAGAACTGTGAATGTATCATGCCACTCCCTGCTGGCCTGTAAAGTTTCTGCTGAAAAATCTGCTGATGGCCTTATGGGGTTTCCCTTGTATGTAATTGCTTTCTTTTCTCTTGCTGCTTTTAAATTTTTTTTCTTTAGCACTACTTTTCCCCTTTCTTTTTAAAAAAGATTTTATTTTTAAGAAATCTCTACACCCAACATGGGGCTTGAACTCACAACCCCAAGATCAAGAGTTGCATGCTCTACCAACTGAGCCAGCCAGGTGCCCCTACTTTTTGTTATTTTAATTACTATGTGTCTTGGGGTGGGCCCCCCTTGGGTTGATTTTTTTTGGGAGTTCTACTTCAGACTGGCAGAACAAACTCCAGAACTAAATGTGGACCAGTGTCACCTTATTCATTTATTTGACAGAGAGAGAAAGAGAGAGAGAGAGCACACCAGAGGAGAGAAGGGCAGAGAGAGAGAAGGAGAAGCAGACTTCCTGCTGAGCAGGGAGCCCAATGCCTAATGCAGGGCTTGATCCCAGGACTCCAGGATCATGACCTGAGGTGATGGCAGACCCTTAACTGACTGAACCACCCAGGCACCCCTATGATCATTTCTTTAAATTCTCTTTCAATAGTATTACTTATCTCCATTTTGCTTAGGTCTCTTGCTGTGGTTTTTGTCCTGTTCTTTCATTTGGGACATATTCCTATGTCTCCTCATTTTGCCTAACTCTCTGTGTCTGTTTCTGTGTGTTAGGAAAGTCGGCTACATCTCTTGTTCTTATAAGTAATGTGCGGAGCAGGCATTTTTAATGAGGTGGCACCGGTCCTTTTCCACAGGGGATGCACAGCCACTGGGGAGACCAGGGTGGCCATGGTTGCTCCTTGAAATGCACGTGGGGGGTTGGGTGCAGTAGTTTTAACAGGAGGTTGGGAGATGCAGTGTTGGCATGGTTTGCCCCTGTCTTTCGGGGGAGGAGACCCGCAGACCTGGGACTGAGGCAGGTCTGGCTAAAGGGGTCAGGGCCCAGTGTAAGCAAGTTAGGTGGTGAATGCCCTGCTGCGCTCGTTCCCGCAGGTGGTTGTGTGTTTATGACGAGAGGCAGGCGAAATGGCACCTGCGAACTCCTTTGTTCCTGGAGAAGTCCCTAAGGGAACTCTGAGCTTAGTAACTACCTCTCCCTCCTGCACGCTCCAGGCATTTTTCACACGGCAGCTTCTATGCTGTATCTCTGCGGGCTGTTTGCTGTGCTTTGTCTTTACAGGTGGGGACTCAGCTTCCAATCTCCCTCCGAGCTCTCCCAGAGCCAAGCCTGCTGATTTTTAAAGTTCCGGGCTTTGTGTCTCCCTGGCTGAAATAACTCAACCAAATGTGGCCCCTCTGGTTTTCAACACCAAATGCTGTGTGGATTTGTCTTCCCTGTGCAAGCTCCCTGGTGTGATAGTCTGTTTCTCACTCCTCTCTGCGCCCATAACTCCTTCTCTCCACTGGTCAGACCCATGGGGCTTAGCTCTCTCCACCACATCCCTGCCCTGCCTACCTTCTTCAGTGTGGCCTCTTTTCTGCAGTTAGTCGTGGAGTTTGTTCTGCCAGGCTTTGGGTCATTTTCTGGGTTATTTGCACTGATATGAGTGTTATCTAGCTGTATCCATGGGAGGAGGTGAGTTTAGGGTCCTACCATCTACCTGGAAGTGTCTCTTGCTTTTTTCTCCATTCTGTAACTCTGTGTGTTTTAATTGGAGTGTTTAGTCCATTTACATTACAAGTAATTGTTAATAGGTATGTATGTATTGCCATTTTGTTATGTGTTTTATCATCGTTTTTGTAGTTCTTTGTTCCTTTCTTCTCTTGGTCTCTTCTCTCATGGTTTGCAGGCTTTCCTTAGTGATATACTTGGATTCCTTTCTCTGCATGTTTTGCATATCAATCACCAGTTTTTGATTTGTAGTTACTATTAGGTTTGTATATAATGTCCTCTGCATATAGGCATCCAAATTAAGTTGATGGTCGCTTCAGCTTGAACCCATTCTAAAAGCACTAAATTTTTACTCCTCTCCCCTTCATGTTTTACATATTGGTGTGATAGTTTACATCTTTTTATTCTGTGAGTCTCTCAATTGATTTTTATAGATATACTCAATTTTACTGCTCTTGGGCTTCCTACTTTTCTTACTCCTGTTTATGGTCTTTCCTTTCCACTCCAAGAGTCCCCTTAACATTTCTTTTTTTTAAAAAAGATTTTATTTATTTATTCGACAGAGATAGAGACAGCCAGCGAGAGAGGGAACACAAGCAGGGGGAGTGGGAGAGGAAGAAG
>NC_048226.1:5607397-5894756 GCF_002007445.2 Ailuropoda melanoleuca
GATCCCATAACGCCGGGCTCACACCCTAAGCCGAAGGCAGACGCTTAACCACTGTGCCACCCAGGCGCCCCAAGAGTCCCCTTAACATTTCTTGTAAGGCTGGTTTAGTGGTGAAGAATTCCTTTAACTTTTGTTTGTCTGGGAAACTCTTTTTCTCTTCTCTTTATCTGAATGATAGCCTCACTGAATAGAATATTTTTGGTTGAAAGGTTTTTTTCTTTCAGTTCTGTGAATATATCATGCCACTGTCTTTTGGCCTGCAAAATTTCTGGTGAAAAATCAGCTGATAGAGTCATGGGATTTTCCTTGTGTGTAACTGTTTTCCATTGCTCCTTTAAAAATTATCTCTTTACACTACTTTTTGCCATTTTAATTACTGTGTGTCTTGGTGTGGATCTTCTTGGGTTGATTTTGTTGGGGTTAGGGGAGGGTCTCTGTGCCTCCTGGATCTGGATTTCTGTTTCCTTCCCTAGTTCAGAGTGCTTTCTGCTATTATTTCTTCAAATGAATTTTCTGCCCTTTTTCTCTCTCTTCTCCTTCTGGGATGTATATAGTACGAATGTTATTATACTTGATAGTGTCACTGAGTTCCCTAAATCTATTCTTATTTTTTATTATTCTTTTTTTTCTCCTGTTCAGCTTGATTGCTTTCCATTACTCTGTCTTCCAGGTCACTGATCCATTCTTTTTTTTTTTTTAAGATTTTATTTATTTATTTGAGAGAGAGAGCATGAGAAGGGGGATGGTCAGCAGGAGAAGCAGACTCCCCTGCTGAGCAGGGAGCCTGATGTGGGACTTGATTCTGGGACTCCAGGATCATGACCTGAGCCAAAGGCAGTAGCTCAACCAACTGCACCACCAGGCACCTCACTGATCCATTCTTATGCATCCTCTAGCCCAACTTAATTTTAGTTATTGAGCTCTTCATCTCTGACTTTTTAAAATGTTTTCTATCTCTTTGTTCAGGAACTCACTGAAATCTTTCACTCTTTTCTCAAGTCCAGTGAATATCTATAGGATCATTACTTAAAATTCTCTATCAGGCATATTACTTATCTCTGTTTTATTTAGCTCTCTTACTGTGATTTTGTCTTGTTCTTTCATTTGGGACATATTCCTCTGTCCCCTCATTTTGTCTAACTCTCTGTGTCTGTTTCTGTGTGATAGGAAAGTCAGCTACATCTCCTGCTCTCGAAAGTGGTGACCTTATGAAGAAGAGGTCCTTTAGTGCCCTGCAGTGTGGTGTCCCCTGTTCACCAGAACCTGGTGCTTCAGGGTGTCTCCTAGTTGTGTTATGTGCACCCTACCTTTGTGGCGGAGCCACATTTCCTTCAGTCCAGTCACCTGCAGTGATTTTCTTTGCCTGTTTTGGGCAGGGTTTGGTCCCCATGTTGTTAGTAGGCCAGTATGGGTTTGCCTTGGGCTTACGTTGGGTCAGAACAGGCATTTGCCAAAGCTGGAGGCACCAAACTGCAAGGTGCTCTCCCTGTGTTGTCCCCTGAGAAGCTTTCAAAGATTTATTTATTTATGTGAGAGAGGGAGAGAGAGAGAGCGCATGCCTTGTGCTTGTGGGGGAGGGGCAGAGGGAGAGAGAATCTCAAGCAGACTCTGTTCTGAGTGCAAAGCCTGATGTGGGGCTCAATCCCATGACCCTGAGATCATGACCTGAGCCAAAATCAAGAGTTGGACACCTAACTGACTGAGCCACCCAGGTGCCCTGTCCCCTGAGAAGCTTTCATTGGTGGGTGGGGCCTGCAGTCAGACCAGATGTTCATGATCCAGTGTTGATTGGTGTGTATTTTTAGGAATTTATCCATTTCCCCTAGGTTAACCAATTTGTTGATGTACAGTTGTTCACAATATTCTCTTACAATAGTTTTTATGTCTGTAAAATCAGTTTAAGGTCTCCTCTTCCATTTCTGATTTTAGTTATTTGAGTCTTCTCTCTTTTTTTTTCTCAGTTAATCCAGCTAAGGGTTTGCAACTTTGTTTATCTTTTCAAAAAAAAGACTTTCAATTTTTTTGATTTTTTTCTATTGTTTTTTTCTATTCTCCATCTCATTTATCTCTGCTCTAATCTTTTATTATTTCCTTCCTCTGCTAGCTTGGTTTTAGTTCATTCTTCTTTTTCTAGTTCCTTGAGGTATGAAGTTAGGTTGTTGATTTGAGTGAGACCTTTCTTTCTTCTTTTTTTTTTAATGTAAGCATTTACAGCTATAAGCTTCCCTTTGTTTTCACTTCATCTCATAAAATTTGGTATATTATGTTTTTGTTTTCATTTATCTCAAGGTATTTTCCAATTTCCTTTGTAATTTATTCTTTGGCCCATTGGTTATTTAACAGCATGTTATTTAATTTTCATGAATTTGAAATAATAATTTCATTTTCCTTCTGCTATTGATTTCTAGTGCGTTCTATTGTTATTGGGAAAAGATACCTTCTATGATTTCAATCTTTTAACTTGTTTTGTGGCCTAACATGTGGTTTATCTTAGAGAATGTTTTGTATGCACTTGAGAAGAATATACATTCTGTTATTGTTGGGTGTTCTGCATACTTCTGTTAGGTTCAATTAGTCTATAGTATCATTCAGGTCATGCGTTTACTTATTGATCTTCTGTCTGGTTATTCTATTTCTTTCCTTAAAAAAATTATACCATCTATTGAAAGAAACATATTCACAGGGTTCAGAATTTTAAAAATACTCGAGGTCCTTCCATTTTTTGTCTCCCACTCCCCAGTTCTCCTCTCCAGAGGCACCCAGTGTTATCAGCTTCTTGACTGTTTTGGGGAGCTTTAAAGAAAATACATATTTCTGGGGCTCTTCCCAGAGTTTTTGATATCGTAGATCTGGGTAGGGTTCTGGAAAACTGTACTTTTAGTAAGCCTCCACACAAGGTGATTCGTTGCTCCAGATATGAGGATTACTGCTGTAATCATCTTCCACATAAATGAACATGCAGCTCAAGCATTTTATTGAAAAGGGCTAAGGTACTGAGTGGGATGGGGTACTCAGGTTAGATAATTGAGAACAGAAATTTTCAAAGAATAAGAGGCCATAAAAAGCATTTTGTGGCTGGGCAGTGGTATGGAGAAAAGGCTGGTCTGGAATTAGGTGTCCTGGGTTCTCGTCCCAGATTTGCCACCAGTTGTTGGGTATGTTGGACACCAGTCAGTGCCCTTCTTTGTCCTAGGTTTCCTACCCATGAAGTGAAGAGATTCGACAAGATAGTCTGTACAGCCCCCTTCCCTGCAGCTCTAACATTAGGGGATTCCAAGCCTCTGCTTTCCTATAACCCATCCATGTGCTTGTCAGTGTTTCAGAATGTTTGCATCCATATTCATCATTCCCTCCCTCCATCCTCAGACATGTACTGAGCTTGAAGCAAGAGTTGTATTTTCTATGAAGAGCATCTGGAAAAGGGATCCCAGGCAGAGGGATTAGTGTGTGCGTGAATACATGGAGGCAAGAAATAGCATGGTCTCTCTTTGTGGGGGAGGGATTGTAACTGGCTCAGCATAAGTAGGATGGGGAGATTAGGGAGCGTGTCCTGAGCACCTGATGGGAAGGTAGGAGGGTCCAGGCATTAAGGGCCTTGTGAGCCAGTCTAAGGAGTTAGGGCTCTGGTCTAGAGGCAATGAGGAGGCATTGAAGATTTTATATGGGAGAGTGATTCCCTCTAATTTAATTTTAGGAAGAATACTTGAGCAGCAATATGGAAGGTAAACTGGAGGAAGGTAATACAAGCATAAGGGAGACCAGGAAGGAGGCTATGGCCTAAATCCAAGCGAGAAATCCTGACAACGTGAATTTAAATAGTGAACTTGAGGGGGGCCTGGGAGGCTCAGTCGGTTGAGTGTCCAACTTTTGATTTCAGTTCAGGTCATCATCTTGGTTGTCCTGGGACTGAGTCCCATGTCAGGCTCCACACTCCGTGTGGAGCTTTCTCTGCCCCTCCCCCCACTCACGTTCTCTTTCTCGAAAGTAAATGGATAAATCTTTAAAAATAAATAACCAGTGAACTTGAAAGAGTAGATGGTTTCAACTGACAGTAAAAAGAAAGGCTTGATGGGATTGGTAACTGATTGGACAAGCAGGTGAAAGAGATTTTAGTGATGCTCGTCTTCTCTGAGTCTTTATGTCAGTGAAATCATCCTATTAAAAAGGCTTTATAAAAAAAAAAGCTGTTGATTCCACTGTTATTTTTGACAGAAGACTGGAAGCATTCTGAGCTGCTTTTGAGGTGTGTTCCCCTCATGCAGCCTGTGGGATTGACTTAGCTTGGCAGAGCAGTGATGGAGGGAGGCCCCCATTGCTGACTTCTAAGGCTGAAGAGAGCTTGAGGAAGGTGGTACAGGGCCACCTAAGATCTTTGAGGGTCAGAAGCATGCCACCGCAGGTCACATGAAATATAATAAAATGCACCTGCACAAACAATTGAATATCACTTACATCTAACTACACGAGAGTCGCATTACACTTGCCTGTTTGACAAAGGTTACATTTTGCAGGCAAACATTTACTGTGATCGGCTATTTTTAGTCTTTGGAGTCAATCTCTTTTGTTTGCTTGTTGGTTGCTTTTTAGCTTGCAAACATTTTGCTCAGCCTCAGCTCTGTGTGAAGTGATCTGGGGTGCACTGAGTCCAGCGGGGGGCGGTTTCGGGGAGCCCTACTGCATCCACAGAAGGAGCTTTCTACCCACGGGAGAGCTGCTCCACCAGAAAGGCTTCCTGTTCCTGGACATAATTTTATTTCAGGCCAACTAACATTCATTTAGCACCTGGTACATGCCAGGCACCGTCCTGCCATCAGACCTGCGGCAGGAAGGATTTCTGGCCTTAATGGGAAACAGGAAAGCATGGTCTCTGGAGTCCCTCCGTGTTTAATGATTTCATGGCCATGAAGGCACTGTCTAGCGGCCTGCCACTCAAAGTGTGATTCCGGGCTGAGCAGCATTGGCTGGGAGCTTGTTAGAAATGCGGATCTCAGGTGCCCCCAGCCCTAGGAATCAGAATTTGCATTCTCACAAGCTCCCAGGTGATTCATGTATGCAGGACAGCTTGAGAAGTGCTGTCCTTGTGCCCTGACAGCCTCCATTGCTCTCATCAGCAGTGGCCTGTCTTGGGCTGACCACGGCTCTCAGCTTAAGGGCCTATTTGTAACATAGGGTCGTCATTAGCTGATGACCACAAATGCACCCCCAGCCAGCAACTCTGGGTCCCAGTGGGGCTGGCTAGAGGCTGTGGACTATTCAGAAGCTCGTGGGGTACGCTCAGTCAGGGAGGCCACGGTCTGGGTGAAGAAGGGGCCTGCCAAAGACTCACTGCCAGCCTCAGAGCACCCTCCTGTACCCACAGAAGCCCATTCTGTCTTGCACAATGAGTCTCTTTGGCTGACCTGGGTTGGGCATGGAGCAGCGTGGGGCTTTCTTCAATGGGCAGGCCAAGGACGCTGCTGCTATGAGGGGTCTGTCTTTGGGGAGGGCAGAGCAGCGCCTGCATGGACCCTGGGCAGGCTGGAATTCTGATTTTCCTTCCTACCACCTGGGAGTTGGGATGCCCCTCAGTCACTTACTCCCTAAGCATTTGCTAAGCACCCACTCTGTGCCAGGTATTTTGTCAACATCTGATTAATCTGTGCCCCTATATCTCCCAAGGAGTGGCTGGGAGCTGAGGCTCAGCCTTGCGAGGTCACTGGCCCAGGCTGCCTGGTGCGTTCCACTGCAGGCACCTCCTGAGAAAGCCAAGGCACAGGACCTAACAGGCCGTGGGGTGGGTGGGGCAAGCAACAGGGGAGTGATGGGCCCGGCAGGGACTGAAGCAGGTGGCACCCAGCACTGGCCCTCACAGGTTTTGCAGTCCTGGAAGTGTTAAAACAAATGCCCACGTGACTCTGAGGTAGGGTGGAAGATCCCAGAAGGTAGAGCCCTGACTGCTGGGTGGCCACAAAGTGCTGAAGGGCCTCCCGCCTCCCTCTCAGGGAGCCCATGGGAAGCCCTGCGCTCATGAGGATGCTCGGCTGGGGCCTCCTCCCTGCAGGCCCTCCTGCCTGAGGACTCACCACTGGTCTGCTTTCTCGTGGTTTCTTTTCCACCTGTCTGGCTACTGATTTCTAATATCCTAGCTCAATCTTTTTTTTTTTTTTCTTTTGGAGTGTATCTATTTTATTATTCAGACTTGTATTGTTCCCAATTATTTTTCCCTTTTAAATGGCCTCATTTTACCTCCTGTCCTCTCAAACCTTTTAAGCCTTCTGGTTTCCTTTCAGATCTCCTCTTTAATTATCTGTTTTTATTGTGATATTTCTGTCCGATTAAAAAAACCATATTTTTCTGACTCGAAAGTGTAAATCATTTTTATTGCTAAATGTTTGGATAATATAGGAAAAAGGTATAAAGAAGAAAATTAAACTATCCCATTAAGCTCTCCTCTAGGGATAAGCATTGTCGCTTTATTCCAGTCTCTCCAACTACGTTTTCTATCTACACACACTTAGAGAAGCTGCTGTAACCCTTTGTCTGCCACCTGTGCTGTAAATATTTTCCCACGATTTGATGTTTGTTGAGAAAACATCTTCATTTCCTCATAGCGAAAGTTGCCTACGCTTGTTCGAACATCCAGCCACATGAATGGTCTACAGCGAACAGCACAAGCGCCCCTTCCTCCACACCCACACCCCTGCGCCTCGGAAGACCAACCCAACATCAAAGACCAGGAGCTGTTCCACATCCATCCCTCTAGAATCTGAAAATGCATTTTTAAGTATGTCTGAAACAAGAATTGTATCAGACACACGGTTATGCCTTTTGCCTTTGCTCTCCACAACGTGATGGGTGGGTGTCTTCCCACGTGAGCTCCGAGTGGGGTGGAGGTGGGGTTGTGAAGGCCCCACAGGCAGGGTGGGGTCCGTGGCCTTGAGACAGGACACCCCGGAAGGCCGCACTTGCCCGTCGATCACCGGAGAGGTTCCCAAGGGAGCTCATGTATGTGACTCAGCAGCCAGATGGGGATCAAGGCACCATTCATTTCATTATTCGCTGAGCAAATGCCTGAAACTGGAGAGGCCTGGGTTTGAAAACCGGCCCACGACGTGCATCCTGGTGCTTCTATCTTAGAGCGCTCCCTGTTACTGCAATCAGTGAGCCGGAGGCCCGTTAGCCAGCGTTGCCGGGCGGGAGCGGGCTGCGGGTGTGGGCGGTGGCTTCTCCGGTTCCCCGGCTCCCTGTCAGAAGAGGTGCTGGGGTAGCCAGCTGTCCAGGCTGCAGCTCTGCCTGAGCAGGGGTTTTTTTGGAGTCTCTTGGATTCCATTGTAATGATGATAGCAACTCGCAAGGAGTTACCGTGCGCCAGGCACAGCTCTGAACCTGCTTCTTACATACTAACCCTAATCCTCACGAGCGCTCTGGAAAGCAAACACGATAGGATAGTATTTTAGACTGAGAATGTTTTCCAGAGAAGAAAATTGAGGCACAGAGTGGTTAAGTAACTTGTCAACGGTCACCCAGCTGGCTAGATGTAGAATCTGGATTTGAATGCAGACAGCCTCATTTCTGGGCTCCTAACCGTGATGCTGTTCGGGTTCGTTTGTAATGGCTGGCGTCATGTACGTCATCCAGCGTCCGGATCCCCGGGGAAACTTCCTACCGCACGATGCCACCCGCGCGGCGTGTGCTCTTGTCGGACAGAGATGAGTGGACATCCCGGCACTTACACTGCACCCACGTGAGCACGCATCCTCATTCACCTTTCGGATCGGGAGGCCTAGGCTGGTCTAGACCGGCGGCCGCACCTCACATAGGACTCAAAGGCAGAAGCTGGTCTTCAGTGCAGAGCCAGGCCGAGTCTGGGCATCCGGCCGGCCCCAGTGTGAGGGAACCTGAAGGAGGTCCCCAGAACCCAGGCGGAGGGAAAGCCACGCCGCCCCGAGGCAGCCCGGGAGCTACCAGCCCACGAGGGTGAGCCTGGAGGGCAGCCTAGGGAAGAGCAGGCGTGGGCGTGCCCATTGAACACAGTTACCTCACCCCTGCTAGACGGGGTCTGATCAAAGCGTAACAACTCCTCCTTCAGGCTTGGGGTGTGTGCAGAAGTGGCAGAGCCATCTTCCCTGCACGGGGAAGTACACGCAGAGCTGACACATTCTTTTTAACCACCACACATCATGCCATCAAAAGGATTAATCTCTTCGCGAGCATTTAGACGCACGCCTGCGTCTCTGTAGACGTAAGCAAAGCTCAGGGAATAAACCCCACTCCTTCTACTGAGCTTTCCATTTTCTCTGAGCTGCTTTTATGTCCTCCAGTAAAGTTATATAGTTTTTGTCACATAGGAATTTCACATTTCTTGTTAAATTTATACCTAGGCATTTTACAGCTGTTATTATTTTGAACTTAGGGTGTTTTAAAGCGCATATATATAATAGTGCTTGTATATTTTTATATTGTCAGATCTGTCCACCTTTTCCTTCGCACCTGCGAACTTCGATACTAGCTTAGAAAGGTTTTCTCCACTCCAAGATTATGGAGCCATTTGCTTAGATTTCTTCTAAAACTTTCATGTTTTAACTTTGTATGATTGAAAGCTTTTTGTTTGCACTTAAGTAACATAGGGGTTTATTTAGCATCTGGTATGAGGACTCAACTTTATCTTTCGAATTGTTGCCAGTTGAACCAAAGTAATGTATTGAGTTACCCATCTTTTCCCCACTGATTCAAAGTCGTACCTTTCTCACACATCAAATTCTTATATTTAGTGAATCTCCTCCTCGGTTTTGTGTTCTGTTCTATTGATCTGTTAGTTTATTCCCGGGCCGATACTACAAAATGACTTTATTTCTTATTAGAAAAGCAATAAAGGCGTATTACAGAAAGATCAGAAAATACACAGACACAAACAAACAAAAACCACTCATGATTCTATCCTGGGATAACTACCATTTTACTCTGGTGTCTATCATTCCAGATTGTTTCATTTATATAAACATATGTAAATATATATTCAGACAATATAAAATTAAGACAATGCTGTATAGTTTTGCAAACTTTTTTCACTCTCTGATACTTCAAGAATGTTTCCTTGCTAATAAATACTCTTTTTTTTTTTTTACAGGGAGAGTGAGAGACAAAGATCAAGCACAAGTAGGGGGAGGGGCAGAGGGAGACAGAAAATCTCAAGCAGATTCCGGGCTGAGTGTGGAGCCCGACGTTGGGCTTGATCTCACACCCTGAGATCATGACCTGAGCTGAAATCAAGAGCTAGATGCTGAACCACCCAGGTGCCCCCTAATAAATACTCTTTTTAGAACATTTTTATTGAAAAGTATTACATGCATGCAGAAAAGTACACAAAACGCACACATTAAACTCAGCGATTCATCACAAAGTGAACACCCACGTAACCACAACTCTCGTCAGGAAATACCATACGTCAGGACCCCGGAAGCCCCATCTTATGCGCTGTCATTTCCCTACTTCTTCCCACAAGGATAAGCTTCCTTGTTTTTCTTTTAGAATTTTACCACCTGAGCTTTTATCCCTAAACAATATCATTAATCCTGCCTAATTTATGAACTCTATAGAAATGGAATTACGCACCCCTTGAGGTTTTTTTTTTGTGTGTGTGTGTGACTGGCTTCTTTTACTCAACATTATATTTACAACAACCCTCCATGTTGGTGTAACAAGGGTTTCCTTCACTTTTATGGCTGTGTCATACTTCATTAGAGGACTATACCACAATTTATTTATAATTCTACTTTCTAGGCACATTTGGATTGCTTCCAGGCTTTTTAAAAAGATTTTTTTATTTTTTTAAAAATATTTTATTTGCTTATTTTGAGGTGGGGGGAGAGGAGCAGAGGGAGAGAGAATCCTAAGTCGACTCCACTCTGAGCACTGAACCCAACATAGGGCTCGATCTCACGACCCTGAGATCATGACCTGAGCCAAAGTCAAGAGTTGGACGCTTAACCAACTGAGTCACCCAGGCGCCCCAAGATTTTTTATTTTTAAGTAATATCTACACCCAATGTGGGATTCGTACTTAGAACCCTGAGGTAAGAGTCACGTACTCTTCTGACTGAGCCAGCCAGATGCCCCTCTCTGCTTCTATTAATTTGACTATTTTAGATTCCACAAATAAGTGAGATCGGGCAGTATCTCTCTTTCTGTGTCTGGCTTATTCAACTTAGCATAATACCCTCCAAATTCATTCAAATTGTAGCAAATGGCAGATTTCCTTCTTTTTTGAGACTGAATAATATTATAATATATCATATTCTAATATATCACATTTTCTTTATCCATTCATCTGTTGACAGATATTTAGATCGTCTCCATTCCTTGGCTCTTGTGAATATTGCTCTGAGGAACATGGAAGTGAAGTTAACTCCTTGAGATACTGATTTCATTTCCTTTGGATATACATCCAGAAGTGGGATTGATGGATCATAGGGAAGGGTTATTTTTAATTTTTTGAGAAGCTGCCATACTATTTTCCATAGTGGCTGCACCAATTTATATTGCCACTGACAGTTTATAAGAGTTCCCTTTTCTCCACATCGTTGCCAACACATCTTTTGTCTTTTTGACCATAGCCATTCTAACAGCTGTGAGGGGAGATCTCATTGTGGTTTTGATCTGCATTTCCCTGATGATGAGTGACATTGAGAAGCCATATGTATATGTGTTGGCCAAGTAGTTTGCTAGTGTTTTATTTAAAAAAAAAACTTAGAATTTTGCATTTATAATCACGAGAAAGATTTATCTGTAATTTTTCTTCCTGGTAATGTCCTTTTGGATCAAGGTTATGTAGACTTCATAAAGTGGATTATGAAAGTATTCTTTTCTTTTCTATTCTCTGAAAGAGTTTATGTAAGATTAGAATTATTTTTCTAATAAATATTTGGAAGCATCAGACATCAGATTCAATTCATAGCTATTCAGGTTCTCTATGTCTCCTTATATCTGTTTTTGGTCAAATGTTTTTCTAGGAATTAGTCCAGTTTTGGATTTGTTGGCATGGTGTTCTTGTTTCTTCTTACTATCTTCTTGAAGTCTGTTGATGCTATCCTGATACTGGTTATTTGCATTCTCTTTCTCTCTGGAACAAAGCTCATACATTTTATTATTTTTTTCAAAAGAAAACAAAATTTGTCTTTTATTTTACTGATTTTTGCTCTTTATCCTTTTTTCTCCTTTCTTTGAGTTTTATTTGTTGTTCTTTTCTAGCTTTTTAAGGAAAGATACTTAGATAATGGATTTTTTTTCTTTTCTAGCACATGCACTTAAAGCTATAAATTGCACTCTATTCATAGTTTTTGCTGCATCTCACAATTTTGATGTCATATTTTTATTATCCTTCAGTTCAAAAGATTTTTTTAATTTTTCTTTGTGATTTCATCTTTGACTCCTGGGTTACTTAGAAGTATATTGCTTAATTTCTGCACATTTGTGGCTATTCTAGCTACCGGGTGTAACTGATTTCCAGCATAATTCCACTGCAGTCAGAAAATGTATTATATGATCTCGATACTTTGAAATATGTTGAGGCTTGCTTGATGGCCAAGTCTGTCACTGATTTTAGTAAACATTCCATTTGCACTCGAAAATAATACGGATTCTGTGGTCATTAGATGCAGTGTCCTATATATGTCAGTTAAGTCAGGTTTGCTAATAATGTCCTAATCTTCTGAATTCTTATGGATTTTTAATCATTTTCAGTTACAGATGAGGGTCAGTGGAGTAGGCCACTCCAAAATATGCCATCCGACATAAGGATGATTTTGAACTAAAGGCAATTGAGAAGAAGCAAACACAAGAAAAACTCCTCCCCACGTCACCCCCACCAGGAAGGACAGGATGATTGGTAAACAACACAGACAACTCTAGAGTCTTTTCAGTCAGGAGATGGGGCCAGAGGAGTTTACACAGCAAATCTTACTCCCCTATATGTTTACTTTCCCATGATTTGCTGTCCTAGAAGCTCAAAGTCCCTTTCTCTGGTCACTTCTGTATAATTTATCGCTCTTTTGTAGAGATGCTACAGAAGCCCAAGTGCTAACCAGCCCTTTAAGTTACTCCTTGTTAAGACCTGTGTGTATGTGTGATGCAGGCGTTAGTTCACTTCTGTCTGTTTTCCTCTTGTTTTTTGTTTTGTAAATATTTTATTTGTTTATTTTTAGAGAGAGAGGGCACGTGTGAGAGGGGGAGGACGGAGAGAGGCAGAGAGAGAAAGAGAGAATCTTTTTTTTTTAAGATTTTATTTATTTATTTATTTATTTATTTATTTATTTATTTGAATGAGTGAGAGAGAGAGAGAACAAGGCGGGGGTGGGGAGGATTGAGGGAGAGAGAGAAGCAGACTCCCTGAGGAGCAGGGAGCCGGATACAGGGCTTGATCCCAGAACCCTGAGATCATGACCTGAGCCAAAGGCAGATGCTTAACCAACTGAGCCACCCAGGCACCCTGAGAGAGAGAATCTTAAGCAGGTTCCATGCCCAGTGCAGAGCCTGATGTGGGGCTCGATCTTGTAACCTTGAGGTCATGACCTGAGCCGAAATCAAAAGTTGGACACTCAAACAACTGAACCACCCAGGCACCCCTGTTTTCCTCTTGTTAATTTGTTGTTGTTGTTTTCAGTCTCACTTGCAGGGTCCCAACCAATGAACATAAGATGGGTAGAGGAAAAACCCTCTTCTTCTCCTACAGTTTTTGCAACTGTGAAGGGGCAGTAAAAGCTTGGGGTGCCCCACTGGCTCTGGAACCTACAGATGAAATCCTGGAACAATAGCTAAAAGCTGGCAAGAGGTTAAGAATTCATTTGTCATGTTAACCTCCTGGATGTCTGGTTGTGGTGGCTGGTTGAGAGAGGAAGGTAAGAATTCTTCCTTGTCCTTCCCCCATCCCCCCAAATTGAGATTACTAGGAGAAAATATTTGTGTGAGATAGTTCTTTGGGTTTGTGCTGTTTTTGCTATTTGTTATTGATCTGATTCTCTCCCAAGGGCAGACATCATTTCTCTGTCTTTGTCTTTTGTGTCATTTGTCATAGTGGGGAGAATCATAAGATAAAACATAAGTATAGGTCCTATAAGCCCCTTGTTTGAGTTGGCCTCACAGATTGGTGAGTTGACTTTTCCCCGGACTGCTATTTGCTGCTAACTTTGCTGTGGGTCACCAATTAAAAAAAAACAAAAACAAAAACCACGAGATGAATTTCTCCTTCTGTCTCATTTCATGTCTTGAGAGTTTGGCTTGGATCCAGTGAGTGTATACTTTCCTTGTTTTTTTCTGTCTCCTCAGGAGTGCTGATTGTTGGGGTCTGCCTCCATAGGTGACGAGCCATCAGGCTGGGAATCTGAGACACTTCCTTCCCAACTGTGGCAGCAATCAGGGGAATTTGTTTGGAGAAGGGGTCACAGCTCATAAGAAGCCCTTGTTGGCTTTAACCCTTGCTGCCTTGGCAGTGCTGGGGAAATCCCATCCTGGCATTGCCTCCCTGGGACTGCAAATTAGTGTGTCTGCACTTAAAGACATCTAACTTCTGTTGGACACTGGCGTTTCCTTACTGCATGTGACAACAAAGGCCTTTGCTTTCTTTGACAATCTCTGCGAGTGACCTTTGTGGATCACAGAGGTTTCATCATCTGCACCTGTTCTGGGAACGCTGCTTACGTCCATGGTAAAATTTTACTCTAGGCCTAGAAAGTTGTCTCTGGGTCTTCCCTTAAAAAGGTTTTCTGGGCACCTGGCTTAGTCAGTGGAGCGTGTGACTCTTGCCTTTGGGATTGTGAGTTTGAGCCCATGCTGGGTGTAGAGATGACTTAAAAGTAAAATCTTAAAAAAAAAAAAAGGCTTTCTTGTTTGTGCTGCATTTGGAATGAGTATACCTTTGGGAGATCCTATCTACTGATGGCCAGGTTATAGATATTTTGATTTGAAAACATTTTTATACTTAAGTGGATTTCTAGAGAGCTCTCATTCCAAAGAAATACCATATTGGTACCTATGGAAAGATCACATTGTAAGGAGGGCACATGACACAAGGCATTACCATTAGCCTAAGGGACTCCCTTAAACGAAAAGGCAAAAGTCAGACATTAAAAGTCAAAGACAGAGAGAGAATTTGGAAATCAGCAGGAGAAAAGTGACCTGTCTTATACAAGGGAGCCCCCATAGGTTCCAGTACCCAAGATCGTGTGGTATTGGTGAACATATATGAATGAAATAGAATAGAGAGCCCATAAACAGACCCACATAAATCTAGTCAACTGATCTTTGACAAAGGAACAAAGACAATACAATGGACTAAAGATGCAATTTCAACAAATGGTGCTGGACATGTACAGGCAAAAAAGTGAATGTAAACACAGATGTTAGGCCTTTCATAAAAATTAACTCAAAATTGATCATGGACCTATGTGTAAAACACAAAACTATATAAAAACAACTCTGTGAAAGACAATGTCAAGAGAAGAAAAGACAAACCACAGACTGGGAGACAGTATCTGCGAAAGCACATCTGATAAGGGATTGTTGTCCAAAATATATGAAGAGCTCTTAAAACTCAATGATAAGGAAACAAACAACCCAATTTAAAAATAGGTCAAGGGGTGCCTGGGTGGCATAGTGGTTAGGCGTCTGCCTTCGGCTCAGGGCGTGATCCTGGCGTTATGGGATCGAGCCCTACATCAGGCTCCTCTGATATGAGCCTGCTTCTTCCTTTCCCACTCCGCCTGCTTGTGTTCCCTCTCTCGCTGGCTGTCTCTCTGTCGAATAAATAAATAAAATCTTTAAAAAAAATAAAAATAGGTCAAAAACCTTAACAGGAACTTCGCCAAAGAAGATATACAGATAGTAAATAAACCCATGAAAAGATTCTTGTCATCAAGGAAATGTCTTACTTTGGTAAGACAACAATGAGATACCACTACACACATCTGTTAGAATGGCCAATATCCGTAACAGCGACAACACCAAATGCTGTGGAGCAACAGGAATTCTCATTATTGCTGGTGGGAATGGAACATGGTGCACTCACTTCGGAAGACAGTTGGCAATTTCTTACAAAAATAAAAATACTTTCATTGTATGATCCTTAATTGTGCTCCTTAATCTTTCCCCAAAAGAGTTGAAAACTTACGTCCCCAAAACTCCGGAGCAAGGATATCTATAGCAGCTTTGTTCATAATTGCCAAAACCTGGAAGCGACCAAGATGTCCTTCACTGGGTGAATGGATAAATAAACCATGGTATATCTAGATAATGGGATCTTATTCAGCATGAAAAAGGAATGAGCTATCCAGTCATGAAAAGACGTGGAAGAAACTTAAATGTGTTGGGGTTCAGGATACACTACCCCCAAAATATGGCACATCTAATATGTTGAATATTTTAAGCTGAAGGAGTTTGAGAAAATGGCAGAAACAGGAAGGTCTCTGTGACCCCCACAATCCCTTGCTCTTCTTCCTTGAAACACATTGTAAAACAGTCAGGTGAGAGGTGTCCTCCCTATACCTGGAGGAAAGGAGCATCCTTATCTCTGAAGACAAGGGTGTCAAGAAGTATCCTAACAAGAAAGACTGGCGAAGTTCCCCCACTTTACTACAATTAGCTTGTACTCCTAACCTAGCATTCTTCACCACTGCCTACTTTTCATCAAACCTACCAGAGAAAACACACAAGTTTTCGTCTCCTTAGGAAAGCTTACGTGTCAGGTAGCACTCATCTTAAGTCCGTTTGTTTACCTTTCTCCTGTTAACCTGTCTATGTTGGTGTGATTGTCAAACCCAGTCAGGGACCCTAAAGGGGTCAAGGAATAACTTTTCCTTCACCTACAAATGCATATTACTAAGCGAAAGGAGTCAATCTGAAAAGGCTATAGATTGTAGGATTCCAACGATGTGACATTCTGGAAAAGGCAAAACTAGAGAGACAGTGAAAAAAATCAGTGGCTATCAGGGGTTTGGAGGGAGGGAGGGGTAAATAATGAGCGGAACAGAGGATTTTTAGGGCAGTGAGACTATCCTGTATGATACTGTAATGGGGGAGCACATGTCATTATATTTCATCCAAACCCACGGAATGTACAATGCCAAAGGGAACTCTAGTGTAAACCATGGACTCTGGGTGATGATGATGTGTCCGTGTAGGCTCATCAGTTGTCACAAATGTACCCTCTGGTGGGTGGTGTGGATAATGGGGGAGGCTGTGCATGTGTGGGGAGAGGAGCTATATGGAAAATTACCTTCCTTAATTTTGCTGTGAATCTGAAACTAACCTAAAAAATAAACTGTATTAAAATGTTTTTTTTTAATGGCTCAAAGCCTCCTCACCAACTGCAGGAACTTTCTTATTTATCTCAGGACACTGCAGATACTGGAAACA
Source organism: Ailuropoda melanoleuca (assembly GCF_002007445.2). NCBI lineage: Eukaryota > Metazoa > Chordata > Mammalia > Carnivora > Ursidae > Ailuropoda > Ailuropoda melanoleuca. The sequence continues at coordinate 5,623,781 of NC_048226.1, forward strand.
GCCATGACATAGGAAAAACAATGATCCTACAGGTAAGAATACAAGGGAGGGGAGATTAAGTAGTAATGGCCCCAGATTTCTGATACTAGATAAATAGGCCCCCTGAATTCCTTCTGAGAGGAAACCTACATCCTTTCTCTGCTTTGAGATGTAAATCTTACTATATCTTTGAAATATGAACATCCAAGGAGATAACTCTTGGCTATGCAGCCACCTGAGACAGAAGGAAATAAAAATGGGGGGAAAAGAAGCTTTTTGGAAATAAACTGTCACTTGGTGTTTCCAAAAGGGCCCCGGCCCAAAATATAGTCCACCCTCTCCATAATACTGCACCTCAGAGCAAATAAAAATCCTAAAATTCTCTGCAGATGTTGGTAAAATCCTTCAGCCCTCAGGTTACCTTAGCCTGTTCCATCTGCCAGAAACATAATTCCAATTAAACCAAAATAAGACTAGGACGAGAATCAACTCATAAAAATTGGTGAAATTTATGTTTCTATTTCTAACCTAACTCATAGCAAAAATTTAGAATAAAAGCTGTAAGATCTCTACTTGAATTTCTGTATGTGTTTATGTTGTGTACATGTGATATTATTCTAAGTCCGGATGGTATTGCCCAAATTAATTAGTAAGAAAGCTCTATTAATTGACTTTAAAAAAAAAAGATGTATTTATTTATTTTAGAGAGAGACAGAGCACATGCAAGAGTGGGGAGAGGGGCAGAAGGAGATTCACTCGGGCTCCTACACCGGACTCGATCTCAGGATCCATGAGTTCAAGACCTGAGTTGAAACCAAGAGTTGGAGGCTTAACTGACTGCACCACCCAGGCGCCCATCTATTCATTGAGTTTAAAAAGTAAGTGTGTGGGGGCTCCTGGCTGGCTTGGTCCGTGGAGTGCGGGACTCTTGATCTAGGGATTGTGAGTTCAAGCCCCACGTTGGGTGTAGAGATTACTTAAAAATAAAAAAAATCTTAAAAAAAAAAAAGCAAGTGCTCAAATAAATTCTTTAAAAAAAAACCATTTTATTTATTTGACAGAGAGAGAGAGCACAAGCAGAGGGAGCAGCAGGGAGAGGGAGAAGCAGGCTCCCCGCTGAGCAGAGAGCTGGATGTGGGGCTCGATTCCATGACCCTGGAATTCTGACCTGAGCCGAAGGCAAATGCTTAACCGATTGAGCCACCCAGACACCCCTAAATTAAGTCTTTCTAACACTTTGAAAGAAAATAAAAACTAACCTCAGTGTTTTTCAAGTTCACATGATGTGAGATAATCTTTGGTAAATAAGGTTAGTTTACGATTACTGGTTAAATAAAAGTGAGTATGTCTTCAGAATTGGCAGCACTAGACAGTATGTAGACATAAAATTTTATTCTGCCTGGGTTTACTAGTCAAACAAGCTTCTCCTAGATGTCTAATATTATAAAATTATAAATGCAACCTAAGAACAAAAGATACAATAAAGGTGAAGTGTTTGATGTATGTCAAACATGGCAGTAAAAATAAAAACAGGGGAGAAGGGAGAGACATATGTTTAACTTTTAGGTTTTTTGCTTCTGTGATTTTTTTGTCTGTTTTGGTCCTTGCCTGATGTGTCAACAACAACAACAAATCAGGATGATGGCCAGCTTTTTTTAATGTCTCATGAAGTGTTCATGATCAATCCAAACATAATTGTTAAGGCAAGTGAATTAAATAAATGTAAGTGGGAAGACGTTTATAAATGAACTTTAAAAAAAAGTTTATTTTTTTATTTATTGAAGATTTTATTTATTTATTCGACAGAGAGAGAGACAGCCAAGCCAGCGAGAGAGGGAACACAAGCAGGGGGAGCGGGAGAGGAAGAAGCAGGCTCCCAGCGGAGGAGCCTGATGTGGGGCTTGATCCCAGAATTCTGGGATCACGTCCTGAGCCCAAGGCAGATGCTTAATGACTGAGCCACCCAGGTGCCCCCCCAAAAAGTTTATTTATTTATTTATTTTAAAGGTTTTATTTATTTATTTGACAGAGGCAGCCAGCAAGAGAGGGAACACAAGCAGGGGGAGCGGGAGAGGAAGAAGCAGGCTCCCAGCAGAAAAGCCTGATGTGGGGCTCGATCCCAGAACGCAGGGAACACGCCCTGAGCTGAAGGCAGATGCTTAACGACTGAGCCACCCAGGTGCCCCCCAAAAAAGTTTATTTAAAGTAATCTCTGCACCGAAGGTGGGACTCAGACTTATAACGTCAAGATCAGGAGTCGTGTGTTCCTCTGACTGAGCCAGCCAGGCGCCCGTGTAACTGAACTTTTTAACCATAATTATGTTTTCTAATGTATCTACTTAAAAATAGTTTCCAAAATCTTTTTGATAACTTGAAACCTTCAAGTTATACTGAGTTTAGTTAAATAATAGATATTCATTGACTATCTAGATCCCTTCCAAAAAAGATAAAATACTGAAATATTGATTGCTAAACATAAGTTTATCTACTTTGGCTTCTCAATTTTTACAGAAAGGCAAAAGATATTTGGATCTGTTACTTAAGCATGTCTTTTTTGCCACACTGAAAAATTATGCTATGAAAAATTACGTCAAAATTATGAAATGGTATATTAATAAATTTACTAATCTGAAGAATGCTGATATGTGAGAGCTCACAACTGCCTGCTCCCCAATTTTCTCTGGAAATTAAGGTCAGTAAGACTTAAGAATTCCAATCCATACATGGAAATGAGTTACAAGAATACTATGGGTAAAGGAGAAAACCCTATACGCAGAGCATGCCAGGAAAGTGAGATAGGTTTTTGAGAAAAGGTGTAAGGAATGACAGGTGAATTTTTTTTTTTTTTTTAGATTTTATTTTTAAGTCATCTCTGCACCCAACATGGGGCTCGAACTTACAACCCTGAGATCAAGAGTCACACGCTCCACCCACTGAGCCAGCCGGGTACCCCATGATGAGTACATTTTTGTTAAGGGAAAAGGAGAGTAATTTTGTCCTCGTTTAGAGGTTATTTCAGGTTGTTTCAGAACGAGAAAGGAAAATAAAGGGCAAAATCCCAAAGGGTATAGAAGGTTAAAAAAAGAAAGAGACAGAGAATATTTTACCTCGTGGTGTCAAGCCAGCTAAAGTTGCATGGATTTATTATAAGTGTATAAAGACGCTTTAATATCGATAGAATACCAGTGCAAAAGTCGAATTTGATTTCCTTTCTCTGTTAAAAAGATAAAGTTTCCTGGGATTATTGGTCTGTTCTTAATAGAAAATTGTAAAAGGTGTTTGTTTTTTAATCTGCTGAGTAATACGGCTAGGAAGCAAAGATTGCTTTATCAAAATAATTTCCCATGCTTCATGTTATCGCTATCAAGTCTTAGATTAGTTAGGAAAACAAAGTCTTCTCAATATTAAAACAGCTAAGGTTTTTTTGTTTTGTTTTTCTTTTCCCCTCAGCTATGTTACTTCCTACAGCTGTTTTTGGAATCTTTTATTGCCAATTTGGTAAATGAATAAGTAAGTATTGCTTCATAGTGATCTGTAATCCTATTTATAGATCTTCCTCGATTTACTATGTGGTTATGTCCTGATCAATCTACTGTAAGTGGAAAATCATAAGTTGAAGATCAAAATTCATGATTTGAAGTATAGTTTCCACTGAAGGCCTATTGCTCCTGCACCATGGTAAAGTTGAAAAAAATCATAAGTCAAACCGTTGTTATTAGGGAATCATCTGCAATTAAGTGCTTAAAACTTTGGGCATTTTCTACAACCTTTACAAAACCAAATTCTAAATAAAGTCTTTGACTTCAAACTAACTTTGAGGGGTTTTTTTTTGGTTTGGTTTTGTTGTTGTTGTTTTTTAAAGATTTTATTTATTTATTTGACAGAGAGAGAGAGACAGCCAGCGAGAGAGGGACAACAAGCAGGGGGGGGTGGGAGAGGAAGAAGCAGTCTCCTAGCGGAGGAGCCTGATGTGGGGCTCGATCCCAGAACGCTGGGATCACGCCCTGAGCCAAAGGCAGACGCTTAAGGACTGTGCCACCCAGGCGCCCCTGGTTTTGTTTTGTTTTGTTTGAGGATCCTTAGGAAATCTCCAAGGATGTGTCCTCTCACCTGGTAAAAACAGAGATTTTTAAAATTTATTTTATATGTTAAATTACACAGGAAACATGGTCAAATAAATAGTGGTTTAACTTTCTGTAGGTTGTAATTGTATGGACATATGTTATTAATATAAGTGTTTCAGCAATTGCATGAGATTCCCAGAATTGTGTTAATGTTATTATCCATGTACTCAGTCGTAATTTCAATTAAAATCTTATATGCCACAGAAGTAACAAAATTTCCTTGTCAATTGCATTACAATGAACTCTCATCAGACGTTTCATGGTGGCATTTTAAATCTTTTGTCATTCATAGACAATTATTGTTTTACTCTGACACTTCCCTGAAATCTTTTATAATCAGCTGCAATCCAAAAGTATTTAGTCCTCAGAGAAGTTCATGGAGAAGTCTCTGACAAATACTCTGGAGTACAGTTTTCTGATAACTTCGAAAGCATAGCATATGACCGGGGAAGAATTTCCAAAACTCTAATAAAGAAATGGAAGAAAAACTGCTGACTCAAGATCAGGTAGAACAAAATTATCTACAATGGCCAAGTTAGGAAGCAGCCTCAGTGTCCATTGGTAGAAGAATGGATAAACAAGATATGGAATAGATATAATATATGTGTATATACACAATGGAATAGTACTATATATATGTATATATATATATACACAATGGAATATTACTCAGCCGCAAAAAAGAATGAAATCTTGCCATTTGCAACGTCAATGGAGCTAGAGAGTATAATGCTAAGTGAAATAAGTCACATGTGGAACTTAAGAAACAAAACAAATGAGCAAAGGGGGAAAAAAGAGAGAGACAAACCAAGAAACAGACTCTTAACTATAGAGAGCAAACTGCTGGTGACCAGAGGGGAGGTGGGTGGGGGATGGGGGAAACAGGTTTTGGAGATGAAGGAGGGCACCTGTCTCCATGAGCACTAGGTGATATATGGATGTGTTGAATCACTATATTGTGCACCTGAAACTTACGTAACACTGTATGTTAACTAACTGGTATTAGAATAAAAAAAACTTAAAAAAAGGAAAATCAGGCGAAGGAAAAATTAATTACATAGGACTCAAAAAGCTGATGAAGACGATTATACATTTTTTATGGCCTTTTGTTTAAATTTTTGCTGTCTCTTTAATATTCTATTTTCTGGGTATAGGAAACCCTTTTTCTCTTTTTGCATAAGCTATTTACAACTTCTAGCAATGCATAAACTATATCTTTGTAAACAAATAAAACATGAATTTTTCTCCCAGCCTGAGAGCCTGGGACTCCCAATGTGCTGGTATGTGGATGTGGGTCCTTGGGAAGTGATCAGGTCATGAGTGTGAGGGCATCATGAATGGAACTCGTGCTGGAGACCCCAGAGAGCTCCCTCGCTTCTTCTGCCATGTGCGGACACAACGAGAAGACAGCTGTCTATGAATGAGGAAGGAGCTTCTCCCCAGACACCGAGTCTGCCATCAACTTGAGCTTGGACTTCCCAGCTTTCAGAAGTGTGAGAAATAGATTTCTGCTGTCTGTAAGCCACTGCTTCCATAAGGTTCTGTTACAGCAGTCTGAATGGATGAAGCCACAGCCTGATCCCTCCAGAACTCAGAAATTTTTTTTTAAGATTTTATTTATTCATTTGTTAGAGAGAGACAGAGAGCGAGCACAAGCAGGGAGAGCAGCAGGCAGAAGGAGAAGCAGGCTCCCCGCTGAGCAAGGAGCCTGAAGCGGGACTCGATCTCAGGACCCTGGGATCCTGACCTGAGCAGAAGGCAGAACGCTTAACTGACTGAGCCACCCAGGTGCCCCTTTTGTATATACCTTTAAAGTTACAGAATTGGTACGGTATCATACATCATGTTCTGTTTCTTCTTATTATTATTATTTTTTTTGCGCTCAATTTGTAAGTTTCTGAGATCTCGCGATATGTTTCGTGGACTCCAGGCTGCTTTTCCTGAGTGACGCAGAACATTCCACCGAAAACACTCCATCTTTTCCTCATCCATTCTGGGGCATTGGACCCAGCAATTTATGACACCCATTGTGGTGTTGTAAAGGTGACAAATGTTCGCAAGACAGACACTGTCTTCAGAGGTAAGGAGGGGAAGGATTGCTGTGTGGCAGGGAGAGCGTGTTATTTCGCCAAGCACTATCCTGCGGCTCCCCTGACAGCCGCACTGCTGCAGAGACATATGAGCAAGACCCGAGGGCCTTTTATTCCCCCACCTTCTCCAGAACTTGATAACATCTCACTTCCTGATTTTAGTGAAGTGGTATCTGTTGTTTTGATTTGCATTGTTCTCATTACCGGTAAGATCAAATGCTTACCAGCGGGTGAGTTTCCCCTTCAGTGAATTATTTATCAAATATTCTGCCCATTAAAAAAAATTGCGTTTCTTGTTAAAAAAAAAAAAAAGCATTGGGTTTCTTGTCTTTTTCTTGCTGACCTGCAGTTCTTGAATGTTCTAGCTATGATTCTGTTCTTGGCTTCGTACAGATTTCTCTCAGGCTCTCATTAATCTGCTCCCTTGTCGATGGGGTGCTCTACTGAAATCAAATCTTTAAATGGTCAAATCCATTAATTTTTTTTTTTTTTACTTCCTGTAATTTAAAAACTTTTTTTAAAAGAGCCTTCCTCCCTCCCCACCCAAGGTGATAAAGCTGTTTTTCTGTTTTTCCCTAATAGGTTTTATTCCTGAGCCTGCCACCATGCCATCTGAGACTCAGGGCCTCTTCCCAGCAAATTCTCCTGCATCTTCAGCCTTTTCTCTGAAGGCTGTCTTCACCCTCACCTTCTTGTCCTAGAAGAATCCTGGCTTTCCCGGGGAATCCTACTGAACTCAGGGTCACGGACTCGACTGTAGAGTACTTTGGGGTAAGTTAGAAAAAGGCAGCCCCTCTGGGTGGCAGAGCCCCCAGGCACAGGGGTGGTGAGGGGAGTGTGGACCGGGTCTCCTCCCCCGCTGGCCCTTTCCCTGCACAGCCCCTGCAGGGCACACTCCTGGCTGACTGGCTGACCTGTGGTTTTATCCTTGTCTTCGTCATCTTTCACCTCATAAGGCTGAATTCTTGGGGTGCCTGGCTGGCTCAGTTGGGAGAGCATGTGACTTCATCTTAGGGTTGTGTTTGAGCCCCACATTGGGTGTAGAGATTACTTAACAATAAAATCTTGACCCAAAAGAAGCTCAATTCTTAAGCACTGTCCCCTCTGCCCCCCTCCTCCCATACTTCCTGTTCCATCAATGCCCCACCCCTGTGGGAACCTCCAATACACCGATGACCACTTTCTCAGGGTGCACCCACCATTCTCTCTCTGGGCCCCTCCCTCCCGACTACCCTGTGACACAGCTTAGCTCCCACCATCACATCATTATAACCATGCCCTTGTACCCCCAACTGGCCTGGAAAAACTCTGCCCCAACTTACCACCAATCTTTCACTAACTCTGAGGCGGCACATGAACTAAGCACTGAAAAGTCATGGTCATGCTGAATCATCTCACTTTTAATTAATTAATGACCAAACATCTCCATGTCCTATTGACTGTTCCTTCCTCAAGGAATGGCCCTCCACCAGAAGTTGAATTGTTCACTCCATTATTTAACTTAGGGCTCTGCTCAGATCACCTCTTTGGAAAGGCCCTTATCATACGATCTAGAATTCCCCTCCCCAGTACTATCTAGTCCCTGTGATATGGCTTTATTTTTCTTCATAGCATATATATCTCCTAACATAATCTTTAATTATGTGCTTATTGTTTATCTTCTCCTTCCCCCGCTTGAACGGAAGCCCAGTAAAAGCGACTTGCCTATTCTGTTCCATGCTATATCCCCAGCCTAAAACCCACAGGAAGCATTTAATAAGTATTTTTGAAATGAATGAATGATGGCTGGCTCCAGGATGGATGTCCCCAAAGAATTAAACACATTGACATGTTATCTTACACGTTTGATAGAATTGAGAGGAGTTTTGGAGTTCTGGTAGAGAATTTGGGTATGCATTAGTGATAGACACATAGAAAAGCAAATTTTAAAATAAAGCAATTACTAACTCCAGGGCGATAAAAACAACAAAAGGTTGTTTCCAGAAAAGAAATATAATTATAGAACCATACATGGCTCAGCTATGAATGTTTATTTAGTCACAGGAAGGTAAGCACAGAGTAATAATTTAATCCAAAACTGTGACATACCTATTTGGGCTCAATGGCGAGTGGGGAGAGAAGAGGAGGGACAGGTGTCTCTATGTCTGTATGGTGGGGGTAGGCAGCTGGGATTTGTGTGCGTGTATGGTAGCTAATCCTAATCTTCTGTGGTGGGAAGTCAAATGATAATATTCCAAACTGAGAAAAATCACAAAACAGTTGTTGACACATCCTATTTACAAGAAGAGATTGTAGGGGAGGGAAAAGCTTTCCTTGACCCTTTTAGAGTCTCTGGCTGGGTCTGAAAATTAAGCAGACAAAGATTAAGAGGAGAAAAGCCTACACATTTTACTGAATTTTTACATGTACAAGGGAGCTGTCAAAAGAGAATGAAAACCTGAAGTAGTGACCAGAGCTTGAAGCTTTCATACCTTCTAGACAAAGAAATAATGAATTTGTGGGGAATTGACAAGACAAAGGTGTAGTATATGATGAAGAAGTAACTGGGAAGGGCGCCTGGGGGGCTCAGTCGGTTAAGTGTCTGCCTTTGGCTCAGGTCATGATCCCAGGGTCCTGGGATTGAGTCCCGCATCCAGCTCCTGGCTCAGCGGGGAGCCTGCTTCTCCCTTTTCCTGCCCTCCCCTCAACTCGTGCACATGTGCCTTCTCTCTCTCTCTCTTGCAAAAATAAATAAAATCTTAAAAAAAAAAAGAAGTAACTAGGAGGATAAGGGTAGTTTAACAAGGTTTGTTTATACAGCCTTCTTGGCTCCCCTCTCTGGTGAGAAGAATATCTTCTTTCCTTCTGGTACAGGGAGGGTACCTTCACTTAGGACATTTATGACCTGTTTCAGGGTAGAAGGTTAATGGGAAGAGGGGCGATCAGAGTGACATTTCTGTTTCTGCTATTTTAAAAAATTCCTTCAACTTGAGATATTATATATGCCAAGGTGCCATATTTGGGGATAGCATGTCCTGAACCCCATCAGGGTAGATACCAGGAAGAATAATTCCTGAAGTTAAAATGATTGCTGTTGGGCAATGAGACTGAGGGTAGGACAGAAGAGTAGAGCCAGGGCTGCTGCTTTCCTTTAGAAGCCTTTTGGTTCTAGTGGCCTTCAAAAAGAACTATTGAGTTGTATCACTGTAATAAAAGATAAAATATTGAAAATATTTTAAAAAATTAACTTCTATGCTGCTAAGAACTAACACCATTTTGAAAACTCATATAGTATTATAATAAGAAGCTAGGATAAAAATGCAGGAACATGTTTCTCCAAAGAAGATCTATGAATGGCCATAAGTGCATGAAAAGATGCTCAACATCTCTAATCATTAGGGAAATGCAAATTAAAACCATAATGAGAGGAGCACCTGGCTGGCTCAGTCGGTGGAGCATGGGACTCTTGATCTTGGGATTGTGAGTTCAAGCTCCACATGGGGGGTAGAGTTTACTTTTAAAAAGCTGCAATGAGATACCCCCTCTCACCCATTAGGATGGCTATTATCAAAAAACAGAAAATAACAAGTGTTGGCAAGGATGTGGAGAAATTGGAATCCTTGTGCAATTTTCTTGGGAATGTAAAATGGTACAACTGTTACAGAAAATAATATGGAGGTTCCTCAAAAAATTAAAATGAGAAATACCCTATGACCCAGCAACTCCACTTCTAGGTATAGACTCCAAAGAATTGAAAGCAGGGCCTTGAGCTGATGTTTGTACACCTGTGTTCATAGTAGTGTTGTTCACAATAGCTAACAGGCGGGAACAGCCCAATGTCCATCAACCGATGACTGGATAAACAAAATGTGACAGAGACACACAATGGAATGTTATGCAGCCTTAAAAGGGAAGGAAATCCTGTCATGTGCTGTAACATGGGTGAATCTTGAGGACACTGTGCTAAATGACATAAGCCAGTCACAAAAAGACACATACTGTATGATTCCACTTATATGAGGTGCATAGAGGAGTCAAGTTCAGAGAGACGAAAGGTAGGATGGTAGTTGTCAAGGGCTGTGGGGAAGGAGGACATGGGAGCTGTGGTTTTATAGATACAGATTTTCAGTTCCACAAGATAAAAAGAGTTCTGAGGGGGGCGCCTGGGTGGCACAGCGGTTAAGCATCTGCCTTTGGCTCAGGGCGTGATCCCGGCATTGTGGGATCGAGCCCCACATCAGGCTCTTCCGCTATGAGCCTGCTTCTTCCTCTCCCACTCCCCCTGCTTGTGTTCCCTCTCTCGCTGGCTGTCTCTATCTCTGTCAAATAAATAAATAAAATCTTAAAAAAAAAAAAAAGAGTTCTGAGGATGGATGGTGGTGCCGGTTGTACAACAGTGTGAACGTCCATAATAACACTGAACTTCGTGCTTAAAAATGGTTAAGATTATAAACGTAATGTGCATGTGTTTTATACGACAATTGTTTGGAAAGTGAGATCATTTTACAATGACAACATGCAAAATTGGAACATATGAATATTATAAATAAACATGGGCTTAAAATTAAATTATGTTTAAAAACTTTTGAATGAGGGGCTCCTGGGTGGCTCAGTCAGTTAAGTGTCTGCCTTCGGCTCAGGTCATGATCTCAGGGTCCTGGGATCGAGTTCCGCATTGTGGGCGCCGCTTCTCCCTCTCCCTCTGCCTGCCACTCCCCCTGCTTATGTTCTCTCTCTCTCTCTCTCTCAAATAAGTAAATAAAATCTTTAAAAAAATTTTTAAATGAAATAAAATAATAATTAAATTCTGTTATAATCCAACTTGCCTTTAATAAATTGGTCCCAGTCAAACTCAAATGGTTTTTGTTTTTTGTTTTTATTTAAGTGGGCTTCGTACCACCAGTGTGGAGCCCAACATGGGGCTCGAACTCATGGCCCTGAGATTAAGACCTGAGCTGAGCTGAAGAGTCAGACACTTAACGAGTGAACTATCCAGGTGCCCCTCAAATGGTATGTTCCTATAGACCTATAGAAATTTTCTACTTAAACTGTCTGGGTATAGTTATTAAAATATAATATTTCTCTAATTATTATTGACAGTATATTAATATATTATGTTTATATTCACTTAATTTTATTTTTTGACAATCTTGTTTGGGGGATTTGAGACAAAAAACAATACTGACTTTAAAATTATCTCAGCTTGGGGTTCCTGGCTGGCTCAGTCAGAGGAGCGTGTGACTCTTGATCTCAGGGTCATGAGTTCGAGGTCCATGTTGGGTGTGAAGCTCACTTAAAAATAAAATCTTTTTTTTTTTTTTTAAGATTTTACTTATTTATTTGTCGGTGGGGGGGGCTGGAAAGTACAACCAGGGGGAGCGGGAGGCAGAGGAGAAGCAGGCTCCCTGCTAAGCAAGAAGCCCAATGTGGGACTTGATCCCAGGACCCTGGAATCATGACCTGAGCTGAAGGCAGACGCTTTACCAACTGAGCAACCCAGGCGTCCCTAAAAATAAAATCTTAAAAAATAAAATAAAATAATCTCAGTTTATCCAAAGATTTGTGAATAGTTGGTAGCAATATTGCCTGTGGCAAAAGATAAATAATGTCATAGATAAATTAAATGTATACACTAAATTTTTAAAATGAGTCCATATTTACCCATACAGGCTAAAAAACAAAAGAAAAATTTTGCTTATACCATAAAAGTGTGTATTTCTCTATATTCCAACTTTTATTACTCCTATTAAACTCTATCAACAAATAGGTATTCTCCCTAATATGTCCCTCAGGGCATATTAAAACTTCTTTTCTTTTAAAAATAACTGGTGTTGTGTTCACAATGGTGCTGATCATGAAAATCATCTGGATCTATATACTTGAAATCAGTGCCAATACATTTGACCCTAAAAGGAAGGGAAAAAGGATTCATGGCCACAGCACCATCCCCGTGTGAGATCTAATTGCATTTTTGTCTAATTTTAAAATAAACTGGTTCTTCCTAAGCCCAAATTGTTTTTAGGTACTTGCTAGTAGAACAATTAATGTGTTATGGGTTTGACACTATAATTTTACCATTTAAAATTTAATTATGTTTTTATTTTTTTGTTTTTTTGTTTTATTTTTTTTTTAATTTTTTTTTTAAGATTTTTTATTTATTTATTTGACAGAGATAGAGACAGCCAGCGAGAGAGGGAACACAAGCAGGGGGAGTGGGAGAGGGAGAAGCAGGCTCATAGAGGAGGAGCCTGACGTGGGGCTCGATCCCATAACGCCGGGATCACGCCCTGAGCCGAAGGCAGACGCTTAACCGCTGTGCCACCCAGGCGCCCCTAATTATGTTTTTAAATTAGATTTTTAAAGCTCTAAATAAGATAATAATTCAATATAATTAGCTGTAACAATCTTTCTCATACATATGTATTTTTATATGTGTGGGATATATATATAGAGAGAGAGAGAATAAAGTTACTTTCCATTTATTTCTTCCCATTTCCTGAACTATTAATTTATATATATATATATAAAATAATATATTTAAACTCTGTAAATGGATGTGGGTTTATGACAGAAATTTTAAAAATCAATAGTTCAGGAAATGGGAAGAAATATATATATATATATATATATATATATATATATGATTGTATACACATATATGTGAATCAGGACTAAAAGACACAACAAACAAACAAACAAAGAACCCCAATAGTTCAGAATGGGAGGTGTGGCAGTCCAGATAAATGTAAAGTTTGCTTTTATAAACAGTAGCCAAATGGAGATGCTCTCCCAAGAATTCTTATGTAGGAACTCGTAACCAGCACTGAACCAGAGAGAGGCCCATCCAAGTTCTCGTACATGATGGTGGCCCACGTTTTCCATCCATTTCTTTTCACGTTAGCAACTAAATACATCTGTCAAGTAAGAAGTATAAATTGTAACTTACTAGACCACCATCACCTTTCATTTGAAAATAAATGTCAACAATTGGATCAAGCTATGCAAGTGTTTATACAATCACAGCCGAATCAGGAATTATTACCAATACCCATCACCAGGTATAGAGTCACCATATGGCTCCCAAGGACAGCTACAATATTAAATTTCATTACGCGTGCACTAGTTATATGATCAGTGCTGGGATTATATTTCATCTCAGGATAACACGAACAAGCAATTATAGTTTTAGTCAAGAGTCTTAATTAAGCCTTACTACTTTATAAAAGGAAAAGGGTAGCAAATTTAAACACTGACAACAAAAGGCTTTTGAAAGATTCCCACCCTCCAGTAAGAGTGGACTTGTTCATTGACAGTATCAGGGTCACAAACCTTTCTGGCCAAATTATGAAGGGAGTCTGCATCACTTGGAATTAGCAGGAACTTGGGAATACAAAATAGGATTTAAGAAAATAAATGGGACACATTTTGCACAGAAACCTAATTCAGATGGCCACATGCCTTTTCACTCTGCAGTCAACAAAAAGTTGGAACTCTCCCCTTGCAGAGTCAGGATAAGCCCCTTTGATATTCTCTGCAGATGTTTATCAAAGGTAACCATATTCATCGATCTATTGAACACACTCTTGCATGTGTTTTTGAAGACACTAAAAGGTTTTTGTTGGGATGGATTGATTATATTTGAACATGGCTATATGTGCAAGAACTTAAACCACCCCATGAGTGCCCCCATCTGAGAAACATAACATTCTTTAAAACAATGCTACAAATATATTCCCTATGCATGTATTTGCCAAAACATGGAATAGATAAGCCACAAAATAAGTAAAATGATTATTTACAGGAGAGGAAGGAGACAAGATGGGAGGGGACAGGTGTAGGAGACATACTTCTCTGAACCTATCTTGTTTTGTAGATTTGACTCTAGAATTATGTGAATGTTCGGCGTATGAGTAAAACAAACTTAAATCAAAATGTATTGGCAGTTTGTGTCTTCCTTTCTTTTTTCTTGATCAGTCTGTCTCGGGGTGGATCAATTTTATTGATCTTTTCAGAGAACCAGCTTTTGGCCTCACTGATTTTCTCTAATGTTCTCTAATGTATTGATTTTTGCTCTTATCTTATTTCTTTCCCTTTACTTACTTTGAGTTTAATTTGCCCTTCTTCTTCTAGAAATTTCTTTTTTTTTGAATACACGTACTTGCACAGCTATAAATTTCCCTCTGAGAATGTGGCATGTGCGTGAAGATATTGTTTTTAAATTACAAATCCAATTTCTTTAACAAATACAGGGATATTCCGATTGTCTATTTCTCCTTATTCCAGTTGTGGCAACTTGTGGGGTTTTTTTCAGGGACTTTTCGAGGAATACCGGGGCTGTTCAACATGGCCCCTCTGCTCAGGCTCACTAGAACTAAACATCTTTGTGCCGTGAATGGCTGTGGGCATGGTTTGGCTTATAGCTCTTGGACAGTTGTCCCCTGTCTGCCCTGCAGATATGGATGCTAGGTGTGCACATAGCTTTTGGGGAGTCACTTCTCCTAGGTCCTTTCCCTATGCCTGTATCTTTTTTTTTTTCTTTAAAGGTTTTATTTATTTATTTGAGAGAGAGAGAGAGAGGGAGAGCACAAGCAGGGGTGGCGACAGAGGGAGAGGGAGAAGCAGACTCTCCCCTGAGCAGGGAGCCCAGGACCCTGGGATCATGACCGGAGTGGAAGGCAGACACAACAACTGAGCCACCCAGGCGCCCCTCTTAATCCATTTTTGAGCTGAATTCTTTGTCAGTGTGTGCCTTTTGTTTTCTTTAAATTTTCCTTGAGATAAAAAATCTTAACTTCAATGAAGCTGATTTGTCAATCATATTTTATTGTCAATGTTTCTTGTACTTGCTTGAGAAATTTTTCTGTACTCCGTGTGCCAAAGGACAGGCTTCTATGTTCTCTGTTCAGTTTTTTCCAGTTTTGTTTTGCAATCTAAATTCTTAATTGTTCTGGAATTGATTTTTTTGTGTATGATGTGACGTAGGGATTTTTTTCTCTAATTTTTTCCTACATAGATAATCATTTTTCTCCTTTCTCACTGATCTGACACATTATCTCTGTCATTTGTGTATTGTGCATTAATATCAAACTATTTTAATTATAATAAATTTGTATTAAACCCTGATGTCTGGTAGGGAAAACCTTACTTTCACCTCTTTGTCTTTAGAAACATTCTGGCTTTCCTCGGCTTTTTTTTTTTCCATGTACATTTTGGAATAATCTTAACAAGTTTTATGGCAAACTCTATTGAAATATTGATAGAACATGCATCGAATATACAGATCAACCAAGGTTGATATCTTTATAATAATACATTTTCCTACCCATGAGTGTGATACATCTCTATATCTCTTTAGATTATCTTTAATATGTCTTAATTGAGATTTATTATTTTCCTTAGAGGTCTTGAATATCTTCTCTTGAATTACATTTTCTAGTTGTTTGCTGTTTGGGTATAAAAATGCAACTGACATTTGTATATTAATCTTATATCCTTCCATTTGTTAAAATCTCTTATTGTTTCTGATTCTTACCTGGGTTTTTGTGTTAATAGTGTATTACCTACAAATAGTGAAAGCTTTGGTTTTTTTTCAATCATTATGCCTCTAATGAATGTTTCTCGGATTGTTGCGCTGGCTAAGATCTCATATACAGTGTTAAATGGAAGTGATGATAGCAGGTATCCTTATCTCATTTCTGAGTTTAAAGGGAACATTTTTTTTTTTTAAGATTTTATTTATTTATTTGACAGAGAGAGAGCACAAGCAGGGGGAGCAGCAGAGGGAGAGGGAGAAGCAGGCTCTCCACTGAGCAAGGAGCCCGACCTGAGCCGATGGCAGACGCTTAACGATTAACGACTGAGCCACCCAGGCGCCCTGGAAGGGAACATTTTAAAAACATCCCCTTGAGAACCATGTGTGCTCTGGTTTTTCTGACTTAGGAAATTCTTTCTGTTTCTAATTTACTAAGACTTTAAAAAAAAATTCCACATAGGTGTTGAATTTTTGCAAATACTTTTTCTGTCTCTATTGAGTGTTTATATGGATTTCTCTCTCATAATCTTTTAATAGGGTAAATTACATTTGTAGATTCTCTAATCAACCTTTGATTCCTGGGACAAAACTACCTTGGTCATTGTGTATTGTCTTTTTTTATACACTTTGGTTTGATAATATTTTGTTCAGAATTTTTGCATCTATATTTCTGTACTTGTCCTTTCTCACAACCTTTGTCTGGTTTTAGCGTCAAGATTATGTTGGCGCTGTACAATGAGTGTACTAGATTGGTTTGGTCTGTTCCTTGAAAGTTTGGTAGAGCTCTCTTTAAAGTTTATGGGCCCAGGGATACTGACTGGCTCAGTCAGTGAAGCACGTGACTCTTGATCTTAAGGTCCTAAGTTTGAGCCCCACTTTGGACATTGAACTTACTTTAAAAAAAAATTGTGGGTCTAGTCTTTCCTTTGTGGAAAGATTTTCAAGCACTGATTAACTTCTTAAAGTAGTTATGGACCATTCAATCTTTTTCTTCCTTTTTGAGTTAATTATGATCAGTTCTATTTTACTAAAAATCTGAATATTTTGTCCAAGTTCTCAAAATTGTTAATTGTTGTCTCTTCTCTTCTTCATTTGTACTTTATGCATAGTAATATCTCTGTTTTCATTCATGTATTTTGTTTGTGTCTTACCTCTTCTCTTGACCAGTGTTGCTAGAAGTTTGTCAATCTTATTTGTTCTGTTTCAAAGAAACAATATTGACTTTTTGATCAACTCTGTGGAATCTTTGTTTTCTATGTTATTGGTTTTTGTTTTTATCATCTTTGTCTTTCTAGTTCATTGTTCTTTTTCTAACGTCTTAAGGGGATCACTTAGTTCAGTAAATTTTTAAGGCCTTCCTCTCTTTAATATTTAAGCAACTTGAAGCAAAGATATGCTGTGCCTTGCACAATCTCAGATAGAATGTTTTCATGTTATTCTGTTCTAGTTATTTAAAAATGTCATGATGACCTCTTTTACCCATGAGTTATTTAGCAATAAATTTTATAGTTTCCAAATATGTAGGGACTTTTTACTTATCTTTCCATAATTAACTTCTGTGAGATGATAGAAAATATATATTGGTCTCTGCCCCCAGTTCCTGTCACAGAGCTCCTAAAATTCGTAATTTCCTAAGTGATAAGAACACTGGGAGCATCTCTTGTTCTAAGATTGGTCTTTGACCTCTGCTCCTGACAATGGGCTCCTGAAACCCTTGTGATTTCCTGGGTGAAAAGCGTGTCTCATTCTATTGATGTGACTCTGGCTGGGCTCCTGGATGGGGACTGGTCATCAGAAAGACCATGCCATGACTAGAAGCTTAAAATTTTCTGTCCCACCCCCCCATGTTCTCTTGGGAAGGGGTAAGGGCTGAAAATGGAGCTAATGATCAATCATGACCAGGAGGTGAAGCCTCCATGAAATCCAAAGTATGGGGTTGGAGAACTTCCAGGTAGGAGAATGTGAAACGGGTGTCCACAGACAAGTCCTGTTCCGTGTCCCTTCCCTATACGTCACCCTGCATATCTCTTCCATCTGATGTTCATCTGTATCCTTTATCATATGCTTTTATAATAAACTGTAAATGTAAATAACTGTTTCCCTGAGCTCTGAGCTACTCCAGCAAATTAATCGAACCCGTGAAGGGGGGTGGTTGGAACCTCCGATCTAAAGCCGGTTGCTCAGAAGTGCAGGTGACAACCTGGACATGCAAATGGCATCTGGAGCGTATGGCATGGCAGGGGGTGGGGGCCATCTTAGGGATGGAGCCGTGAACCTGGGGGATGTGATGCTATCTCCAGGAAGACTGTCAGAATTGAGTTAAATTATAAGACGTTTGTCTTGTGTCACAGAGAATTGAATTGTTTGGGGCGGTATGGTAAAAATATGAAGGTATGATGTATCTTTACTATGCATTGAAAAATATGTTGAGGTTTTCTTGATCAGTTTTTGTTAGTATTTCATGTGTGATTGAGAAGCAAGAATTGCATTCTTTCCCTGTTGGATGCAGAACTCTCTTTAGACTCATTAGATCGAATCTGTTCATTGTGTTGCTCAGACCTTTAATATCTTTACTGAATGTTTTTCTGCTTGACCTCTCAATAGTCAAGAGAGATGTGATGGAATCGCCCACTCTGATTGACATACATTTAAGAATTTCTCTCTAGGGTGGCTCAGTCGGTTGGGCGCCCAACTCGATTTTGGCTGGGGTCATGATCACATGGGTTGTGAGATCGAGCCCTGCATCTGACTCCCCACTCAGTGGAGAGTCTGCTTGAAGAGTCTCTCCCTCTGCCCCTCCCCCACTTGTTCATGTGTGCTCTCTCTAAAATAAATATTTTAAAAAAGAATTTCTCTTTATATCTTTACCAGTGTTTGGCTTATATACCTTATTAGGTGCATGCACATTTTAAATTGCTATGATTTGTTGGAGAATTATGTCATTTATCTTCACACAGTGACCTTGTTCACCTCTGATAATGCTCTTTGTCTTAAAGACTGTTTTATCTAATATTAATATGATTACTACTACCTTTCTTTCTTTTAGTTTACATTTGCCTGATAAGCCTTTTCCCATCCTTTACCTTCAATGTTTGTGCATCCTTATGTTTTTAGGTGGCATTTTATATAAAGAGCATATAACTGGAGTTTTACAAATCCAATATTTACCTCTTTATATTTAAAATTATTTTATTAAAATAATTGGATGAGTCCTGCCAACTTAATTTATTATTTTAATTTTTCTATCTCTTTCTCTTTTTCTTTTTTTTTTTCAAAAATTGATGCCTACATCTCCCCCTCCCCCATAAGGCAACAGCTCCATCTTAAAATTTTTTAAAGACAAGCTTGGTCAAGTGCAGCTTTGTGGCTCAGTCAGTGAAGCATCTGACTCTTGAACTCAGCTCAGGTTTTTGTTATTTTTGTTGTCGTTGTTTTAAGTAATCTCTTCACCCAATGTGGGCTCTAACTTACAACCCCAAGATCAAGAGTTGCCAGCCAGGTGGCCCTCAACTCAGGTCTTGATCTCAGGGTCGTGAGTTCGAGCCACACACTGGGCTCTACGCTGGGTGTGGAGCCTGCTTAAGTAAAAAAAAAAAAAAAAAAAAAAAAAAAGAAAAGACAGACTTAATCACTTTCAGTTCTTATATGTCTTGCAGTATCTTAGATTTGTCTCTGCTACTATTCAAATACTTTATGCAAAAGTATTTCTAGTGCGAATCTTGCTGTGGCGAATCTTCTCAGCCCTGGTATACCTCATGATATTTTTTTATCATGCCCTTCTATTTGAATGAAACTTCAGCTGGATGTAAAATTTTATGTTTCTAAATCCTTTTCCTTCAATCGTTTGAAAAGAAGCCTCTTTTGCCATTTTGAATCCGGTACAGGTATTGAACAGTTGATGTAAATCTGATCTTGGTTCCTGTAATAAAATCTGCTCTCTTTCCTGTAAATTTTCAAGTATCTCTTTGTCTTTGACGTTCTGAAATCTCACTATGATTTCTCTAGGTGTGGGATTTCCTTATCTCTCTTCTGGGGCCCTCGTGGCCCATTTCGATCTGAAGTCCTTCTTCTTAGGGTAATTCTAGTGAATTGGTCTTTATTATTTTTCAATTATTTCCTCCTCTCTTTTTGTCCCCCTTTCCAGAGTCTCACCAATTTTTTCTGTTTAACTGTGTTTTCTGTTGGCTATACTTTTTTTGCAGTGGGCAGAATAATACCCTCCCAAAGACTTCCACCACCTAATCCCCAGAATCTGTGAGTTATGTTACATGACTGGGCAGTGGGGAGTGAAGGCCATAGATGGAATTCAGGTGACTAATCACCTGACCTTGAAATAGGGAGATTATCCTGGGTTATCCAGGTGGGGCCAACATAATAATGGGGGCCCCTAAATGTGAAAGAAGGAAGCAGGAGAGTTGTGTTGGAGTGACGAGATGTGGAGAGACTCAGCCATGATAGAGGAAGGGCCACAAGCCCAGGAGCGTGGTGGGGGGGACCTCAGAGGCTGGAAAAGGAAAGACAATGGATTCTACCCCACAGTCTCCGGCGGGGAATGCAGCTCTGCCCACATCTTGATTTTAGCTCAGTGAGATCCATTTTGGACTTTTAAACTTCTGGAACTGTAAGCTAACGAATTTGTGTTGTTTTAAGATATTAAGTTTGTGACGGTTTGTGATAGTAGCAATCAGAAACTAATACACTTTAAAAAAAACCCAATACTTAAAAATTGTTTTTCTTGTTTCTTTTTCTTTCTTAGGGAAGCCGTTTTAAAAATTTATATATTTTTATTTTTTTAAGTAAGCTCTACACCCGATGTGGGGCTTGAACTCACAACCCAGAGATCAAGAGTCTGATGCTCTAGCAACTGAGCCAGCCAGGCGTCCCTCTTGTTTCTTTATCTATCATTTGTTGGCTTGATTGCATTTTATTTATTCCATTTTTTGTTCCTTACGGATGGTTTGCAAGGTCTGTCTCCTATTTTTGTAATTCTGGCAGTTAACCTTAATGTGTTCACCTTTTTGCAGAGTGTTGTATATGTGCTCAGTGTCAGAGTCCAATCACTGTACAAGTTTTGTTATGAAAAATAGCAGTCTCGCCCTTCCTCCCCCCTACCATTTCCTCCTCACCAGCGGAAACCACTTTCACTCCTGTAGCTGATTTTTCTCATATTTACTTCTTTATCTCTAAATAAACTGCTCCTTCTTGATTTTTCAGTTTTGGTCATCATCTGTTGACTTTCCACTGGAGAAGATGAAGATGGAACACTTCCATCAGTGCATGCACTTGCACGCACACACACACACACACACACACACAGCCCTCTTCCCAATCCTCCCAATCTGGCAGGAGGTGGGAGAAGGAAAGAATAACTTTGGTATGTTCACAAAGCTCTGGAAATGAAGGAAGCATAGCTCTGGGCCACAACAGGCATGAATCTCGACAGTCTAATGAGAGGAAAAGCACATCTCAGACGACCACACAGAGCGACATTTTTTTTTTTAAATAAGATTCTAAACCAGGTAAAACAAAACCATCCATTGTTCAGGCACCCATATATGTGATAAAACCATTTTTTAAAAACCAAAGGATGATAAACACACATTTCAGGATGGTGGCTTACTTTCATTGCGGGGAGTGTCGGGGAATGGGAGAAACAAGGCAGCGGAACGTTGTTGGCTAGTTGGCTGGTGGGCTTATGGGAGTTCATTATGCAGACGGTTGCACACTGCATACGTCCGTGCAAGTCTAAGTGACCCAAATGAGAGAACATGCACGAACTGCACAAGGATAGCGGGTTCTTGGCTCTTATAAAAGCATTCTCAGCAGCACCGTGCTTCACGGCAACAGTTCTGGAACATTTCATCAAATCACATTGTTTTGTAAATAATTTCTGCTCCTCCACTTTCCCGGTTTTCTCTGTCTGGGCTAATTACTGGACCACTGGCTCTCTGGGTGGATCCTCTCTATTTTCTGTTTTCTGTCTCCTTGTCTCTTGCTCTATTTGCTGGGAGATTTCTTCACCTTAACTTCCAACTCTCTACTTCAACTGTTAAGTTTTTAATTTCCAGAAGCTTATTTTTTATTCCCCAAATGTTCCTTTTCTATAGTATCCTTTCTTTTTTAGTTTTTAGTGGATTCGTTTTTTCCTCTCATAAGGATTTCTTTTTTTATCTTTGGTGTCCTGAAATATCACACTGTCTCTAGGTGTAGATCTTTTTTTTCTTCCCTCTTGATTGGTCTGTCTTTCTGCTCTAGGCTTCACATTTCAAATGTGTCCATTCTGAATTTGAGTTTATTTGTTTTTTTAATAGCCAATTTAACTTTTTTGCCAAAATCTCTATTATTATTTTTGAATGCAGACTTCTCTTTTATCTATCTGAGGTTATTATACATAAGTAATCTAATGTCTTATTGTTTCGTCCGCTTGTTGGGTTTGGGATCTCTTTTTCAAGGTGTTGTTAATTCTCAGGTTTTTTTGACTCTTGGATGTGTGATTGTCTCTGTTCAAGTGCTCCTATTAGCTTCTACAGAAGACTCTGGCAATGGGCTACAGATAGGTGTTTCCCACTTCTTGCTTCCTAACAGAACCCTTATTGTTTTTGGGCAGTCATATGCCCAACCAGATCCTGGTTGTACTAAATCAATTCTAATTCCAGTGCTTCTTTTTCCCAGCCTCCCCTGCAGCTAAGTCTGGCATGTGACAAACTTCTAGCCAATGTGATATAAGTGGAAACCTACTGAGAAACTTTTGGGAAATCTTTTACTTTATGTAAAAGGGATACTAATATGAGGAAAAGTCAGTGGTACTGCCTCTTTTCCTTTCTTCCTTCCTTTGACATAGATGTAATGCCTGGAGCACAGCAGCCATTATGTGACCATGAGGCAGCTATACTCTAAGGATGTTGAAGTAGAGAGTATGAAATCAATTTGTGGATAGCTTTAATTGGGTCAGACTTGCCAAACCTGAAACCACCCCTAGATATCCTATAATGTGATTTAATGAAATGTCTTTTTTGCTTGACCCACTATTAGTCATAGTTGTTACTACTTATTAAAGATTTCTGACAAATGTGGCCAGTGTGTGAACACTGTAATTGTTTCCCACATCCTGAATCCAGGAATTATAGTGGAAGAATGGAAGACTCTATTGGGTGAGGCAAACCAGGAGTGTATGTCTTTGACCAAAGTAGCTCCTTGCTCCTAAGTGTTGGTGGCCTTCCTGGGTGCTGTCATTATTTTTAACCTCACATGCTCCCCTTACTCCTGACTGCAGGCAGATGCCTCTCTTGCCCTCTTCTTGGCACACACAATATGGGGAGGAAAACAGAAAGCCAGTCTCCTGTTCCTACGTTAATGCCTCAACAAACCACTTTCAAGTAGCCAGAGAGCTTTCTTTGTTTCCCGTATCTGCCATTTCTGAGCTTAGAGCCTCTCGGCTGCTCTTAACTTCTATAAGCAGTCTTCTCTTGCATGTGGTTTCTACTGTGGTTTCCTCCTTCAGTCTAGCCTCATTCTCCTTCTGTCTTTTAAGAGTTCCTGATCACTTCTGTTCTACTGAGGGCACTTGTATTCCAGGGTCGCCATAGTACGCACGTACACGCACACCAGCACGCGCCTGTGATGCCTACCTCACGCTTGATCCCATAGCTATGACGTATATTCACGAAGAAAAAAATAGCCTAACTTTTAAATATCTAAACCCTCTTCTAAGAGTCTGTTTGAAGAAATAGCAGAATTGTCAAGGTTTTATATTCAGTGTTTCTTTACAGCATCATTAATAAGATTAAGAGGATTAATATCTCAGAAAGTATTAGAATCTTTCCTAGAACGTGACTTTCCTTCTGTGTGATTGGAAGCATCTACCTTCCTAGAGGTGGAAGAGGAGGTGTGGGAAGGAGAAATATTAAGGTTTACTATAATTCATCCTCTCTAAGACTTACATTTCTTTGAAATTGGGTGTGTCCTGTAATCGATGTTGGCTGACAGTAGCTGTTGGCTTGGCAACAGTCATGACATGGTTGTCATTGTCGGCATATATGCAAACTTGGTCTGAAAACCTTCTATTAACACCTTCTGTAAGGCGTTTAAAAGGCTGGGGAGGGGCAGCATGAAAGCTTGCAGGATGGGTGTCAGCAGTTTGGAAGAAAATTCCAGAGGCAGTGGCAGACCTCTTACTTAGTCTCCAAGTTAAGAGATCTTGCATCGACCACGCTCTCCATACACAGACGACTCTGAGTTGAAAAGGGGTTCGGAAGGATCCTCTGCGTCAGTCTCTTCTGCAAAGAAGTTTTAGAAATACTTTCCAATTTATTTCACTTCTGTTTTCCTTTTTACCGATGCACAGGGGTGATATATGATAAAAATGTATGTCTAAATAAGTCCAGAAAGAGCTTTTGCAATAAGTACAAACCAAAATTGTAAATTATAAGAAAGCATCACTCATAACTTAATTGGCAGCTTGTTTTTCTTTCTCGGGAGTACCTAAAATAACAGTGCATCTTATAAGTGATGGCATTCATTTCAGTGAAATGCAAAATTACAGAAAGAATGAAGAGAGAAAGAAGGAATTAATATCCAGCTTCTGACATTCAGAATAGAATTATGCAGCACGACATTAGCCTTGCAAAACGGGTGTCTGTCTTAAAAGAAGATCTTCTAAATTATTTCCGTTTGATCCTAGGTACACCCCCCCCAACCTCCCCCTTCTTCAGCATTTCAACAGCCGAGCTCAGAGAACTCAGCCTGTGGGGTCCTCCCAAAGTGGAGGAGATAATCCTTCCAGCTCTGGAAGGCGGGCTGGGAGGCTTGCTACTCCACAGGGCAGGGATGGGAGGCAGAGCCAGGCGGAAGCCTGCCTGTGTCAGGCCCAGGGAAAAGCAGGAAAATGAAAGCAATGGAGGAGGAGGTGGGGGGTGAGGAGAGCACATCAGGCAGGATGGGAGATGGGAGATAGAGAAGTCAGTAACTCCTGACACCCATGATGAGGGGGGCTTTGCCTCTCCTCCTGCTTAGAGCCCCTGGAAGAGGCGGCCTCCCAGAAAGCCCTGTAACTAGCCCAGGCGCAGTCCCAGGTGGAGGGGCCCTGGGTCTGGCTCCCCCCCAGCCTCTGTACCGCCCCCACATGGGATCCAGGCATAGCTAAGAGGGAGCTGTGGTGTTGCTGAAGGAGATCACTGTGACGTGACATCACCCGGGACTCAGAAGGGACCTGAGGAACCCCACGGCCAAGGAACTCCGAGCCTCCCCTCCACCCCTGCTCCTGAGATCCCAGAAGCCATACTCGTTCCCGGTCTCCACCTTGGCAATAGTGGAAGACTGGCCATTTTTCTTAGGCTGAGCCTTACATATAAGGAGTATTGACTAGGACTAATATTTGGAAGGTAATTTTTTCCCCCAGGCTAGCCAGAGAAGAGGACATGGGGGAGACCAGAAAAAATGCAAGAGCTACATTTTGTCTTCACCTCCCAGAGATAGTTGCATTTGGAGACCCTGTTACATTTATAAAAGTGAAAGCTGGAAACAATTTTGATGTATTACAATAGGAGGATGGTTTAACCAGTTATTACATGTGCATCAAATATAACTTTACACAGTTATCAAAATGATCTTTACGGACTATTTTAATTATACAGTAAGTGGGAGTCAGGAAGTAAATGCATATATCCTGAAAGACCGCAGTTAGATGTAAAAAAACAGACTGGAGAAAATTCACTAAAATGTCAACAGTAGTTACTCTGAAAAGAGAAGTATGGGTAATTTTAATTCTTTATACTTCTCCGTATTTTCCAAATTTTCTACAGTGAGTATGTAGAGCCGAAAAAAATAATAAAAAGATTTAGAGACAAAATCTTATATAGCAAATGTCACAAATGGGTTTCTGAAGCTTTTCACTCTTCTCTAACATAACCCACCTGCAACGGGGATGTGGGTGATTTGCCTGAGGGAGAGATTGTGGGAAATGATCCCTTTTTCCATGTTCCCTAATATCCAGCCCCAGTATGACAGTTTTCGGGGAAAAACTGACAGGACATTTCTATAATGCTAGCCCTCAAAGCAGAAAAATAGCAGTAGTTTCTCCAAGACTGTCCCCAAACCCTACCACACAACAACACCCATTTCTTTATGGGAATTTCCCATTCACACTGGCATCCATGCTGTCAGCTCTCGGAGGACCCCTGATTCTGGCATTGTAATCCCCAGAAATAATTTGCTTCTCCATAGGCACCTAAGACAAATAAAGATGTAAATACAAACAAAATGTGACCAGATGAAGACAGCCTGTCTGTCTGATCAGGCAGAACAGTGTCCAGCGGTCGGAGCAGGGGAGCATGGTCAGAGGCCCCTGAAGGGACAGTCACCCAAATCATCCTGGCCTATCCTGCCTCTCTGCTCTGTCAGACGGATTCCCTTACAGGCAGCCTGGCAACTTTGAATAGGAGGACATTTCTTTTCTAAAACACAGCATCTTGCAAATAGCACCAAGGATAAGAACACCTCACACCACTCTGGGAAGTCTCCAACACCACGGCTCCCCTCGGCAGGCCTGTGCCCAGTGTGGGGGCTTCTAGTCTAGGGCAGAAGTAAATTTAATCCCTTCCTCGCAACGGGTGAGTTTCAGGTGCTCTGGGCAAATCAATCCACCTGGGTGAACAGCAGCAGACCATCAGTTGGAAGAGGACACTCTTTAGCATTCTGGAATGTGAGTCTGGCAATAAATGGGAATCCCCTTAAGGATCCCTTGCTTCCAAGGTTGGGGGACAGCTACTGTCACTCAGACTGTGCCTCAGCATGGAGATTCCTGCTGGACAGAGAGAGACCTGCCTGGGAGCCCAGGATCACCATGCCCCAAGCCTTGGAGGTCAAGTATCACCCCAGGGGCCCTAATCTGTGTGGAATAGATCAGCACACATAGGAAAATAGGTGTAGGAGGAAAATTCAAGGTCAAATTGAGACGAGTTACAAAGGGGAACTTGCCTTATTGGTTATTGGAATATCTCCTAGAGCTACAAAAATTAAAATGGTGTGGTACCAACAGACAGTTCAGTGGGTCGGAGTAAAAAGCCAAGAAATATTTGCAAGTAGGGAAAAAAAAAGAGAAGAAAAAAAGGATAGAGCAAAGGTGGCATTTCAAGTAGGGATGTATTTAGCTTGGGATATAATGACAAACGGGGGGGGGAATCAGGAGCGGCTGTAGATGGATAAAAATTCGTTCATAGTTAGTAACTACGAATGCCATGGCTCACATACATGCTTTCTAACACCCTCCTTGCTTTGGTCTTCTAGTCTAGTTTCTTTATTTGGGGTCTTGATTTTTACATTTTTACTTCTTTTTTCCTCCCCCACATGGGTAAGTGCTTTTTTTTTTCTATCATTTTTATTTTATTTTTTCATCATGATAAGTGTACTCTTTAATCCCCACCCCGTATTTCCCCCACCCCCCACCCACCTCTCCTCTGGTAACCATCAATTTGTTCTCTAGTTAAGAGTCTGTCTCTCATTTTGTCTCTCTCCTTTCCCCCCTTGGTTGTTTGTTTTTTTTCTTAAATTCCACATATGAGTAAAATCATATGGTATTTGTCTTTCTTTGACTGACTTATTTCACTTAGCATTACACTCTCTAGCTCCAACCACATTGTTGCAAATGGCAAGATTTCATTCTCTTCTACGGCTGAGTAATATTCCATTGTGTGTATAGACCACCTCTTCCTTATCTATTCATCAGTAGGTGCGCACCTGGGCTGCTTCCATAGTTTGACTTGTAGATAATGCTGCAATAAACATGGGCGCATGTGTCCCTTTGAATTGGTATTTTTTTTAATGATTTTTTTTATTATATTATGTTAGTCACCATACAGTACATCCCCGGATTCCGATGCAAAGTTCGATGCTTCATTAGTTGCGTATAACACCCAGTGCACCATGCAATACGTGCCCTCCTTACTACCCATCACCAGTCTATCCCATTCCCCCACCCCCTCCCCTCTGAAGTCTTCAGTTTGTTTCTCATAGTCCATAGTCTCTCATGTTTCATTCCCCCTTCTGATTACCCCCCTTTTCTTTATCCCTTTCTTCCCCTACCGATCATCCTAGTTCTTATGTTCCATAGATGAGAGAAATCATATGATAATTGTCTTTCTCTGCTTGACTTATTTCACTTAGCATTATCTCCTCCAGTGCCGTCCATGTTGCAGCAAATGTTGAGAATTCGTTCTTTCTGATAGCTGAGTAATATTCCATTGTATATATGGACCACAGCTTCTTAATCCAGTCATCTGTTGAAGGGCATCTCGGCTCCTTCCATGATTTGGCTATTGTGGACAATGCAGCTATGAACATTGGGGTGCATATGGCCCTTCTCTTTACTACGTCTGTATCTTTGGGGTAAACACCCAGTAGTGCAATGGCTGGGTCATAGGGTAGTTCAATTTTTAACTTTTTAAGGGACCTCCACACTGTTTTCCAGAGTGGCTGTACCAACTTGCATTCCCACCAACAATGTAGGAGGGATCCCCTTTCTCCACATCCTCTCCAACAATTGTTTCTTGCCTTGTCTATTTTTGCCATTCTAACTGGCGTAAGGTGGTATCTCAGTGTGGTTGATTTGAATTTCCCTGATGGCTAAAGATTTTGAACATTTTTTCATGTGTCTGTTGGCCATTTGTATGTCTTCATTGGAATGAATTAGTATTTTTGTATGTTTTGGGTAAATACCTAGTAGTGCAATTCCTGGATCATAAGATAGCTCTATTTTTAACTTTTTGAGTACCCTCCATAGTATTCTCCAGAGCGGCTGCACCAGTTTGCATTCCCACCAACCGTGCACGCGGGTTCCCCTTTCTCCCCATCCTCGCCAACACCTGTTGTTTCCTGTGTTGTTAGATTTTAGCCATTCTGACAGGTGTGAGGTGATATCTCAGTGTGGTTTTGATTTGCATTTCCCTGAAGATGAGTGATCTTTTGAGCATCTTTCATCCATCTGTTGACCATATTGTATGTCTTATTTGGAGAAATGTCTATTCATGTCTTCTGTCTGCTTTTAAATTAGGTTATTTGTTTTTTGGGGTATTGACTTTTATAAGGTCTTTTTTTTTTTAAGATTTTATTTATTTATTTGACAGAGAGAGACATAGCCAATGAGAGAGGGAACACAAGCAGGGGGAGTGGGAGAGAAAGACGCAGGCTCCAAGCGGAGGAGCCCGATGCGGGGCTCGATCCCAGAACACTGGGATCATGTCTTGAGCCAAAGGCACACGCTTAACGAATGAGCCACCCAGGTGCCCCTATAAGGTCTTTATATATTTTGGATACTAACCCTTTTCATCGGATATGTCATTTGCAGATCTCTTCCCCCATTCGGTAGGTTACGTTTTAGTTTTGTTGATTGTTTCCTTTGCTGTGCAGAAACTTTTTATTTTGATGAAGTCCCTATAGTTTATTTTTATTTATTTTAGGTTTTATTTTTAAGTAATCTCTACACCCAGTGTGGGGCTTGAATTTACAACCCTGAGATTAAGAGTCCCATGCTCTACCCGCTGAGCCAGCCAGGCGCCCCAGTTTGTCTTTGCCTTTGTTTCCTTTGCCTCAGGAGACACATTTAGAAAGAATTTGCTATGGCTGATGTCAAAAAAGCTATTGCATGTGCTCTCTTCTAGGATTTTTATGGTTTCAGGCCTCACGTTTAGGTCTTTAATCCATTTTGAGGTTTTTTTGTTATTGTGAAAGAAAGTGGCCCATTTTCATTCTTCTGCATGTCACTGTCCTGTTTTCCCAGCACCATTTGTTGAAGAGGTTGTTTTTTTCCCATTGCATGTTCTTGCCTCCTTTGTCAAGATTGAATTGATCATATAGTTGTGGATTTACTTCTGGGTTATGTTCTAGTCCATTGTTCTCTGTGCCTATTTTTCTGCCAGTACCATACAGTTTTGATGACTACAGCTTTGTAATACAACTTGAAGTCTGGAATAGTGATGGCCGCAGCTTTCCTTTTCTTTTTCAAGGTTGCTTTGGCTCTTTGGGATCTTTTGTAGTTCCATACACACTTGGGATTGTTCTAGCTCTGTGAACAATGCTTTGGGTATTTTGATAGGGATTGCATTAAATGTGTAGATTGCTTTGGGCTGTATAGACATTTTAACAATATTTGTTCTTCCAGGGCGCCTCGCTGGCTCAGTTGGTGGAGTGTGAGACTCTTGATCTTGGGGTTGTGAGTTCAAGCCACACGTTGGGTGTAGAGATTACTTAAAAATAAAATCTAAAAAAATGTTTTTGTTCTTCCAACCCATGAGCATGGAATGTCTTTCCATTTCTTTGTGTCATCTTGAATTTCTTTCATCAGTGTTTATTGTTTTCAGAGTACAGGTCTTTCACATCTTTGGTTAAGTTTATTACTAGATATTTAATTGTTTTTTTTGGTGCAGTTGTAAATGGGATTTTCTTGGTTTCACTTTCTGCTGCTTCATTATTCATATATAGGAATAAACAGATTTCTGTACATTGATTTCATATCCTGCAACTTTACTGAATTTATTAGTTCTAGTAGTTGTTTGGTGGAGTCTTTAGGGTTTTCTATGTATAATATCATGTCATCTGCAAATAGTGACAGTTTTGCTTCTTTCTCACCAATTTGGATGCCTTTTATTTCTTTATGTTGTCTGATTGCTGTGGTTAAGACTTCCAGTACTATATTGAATAAAAGTGGTGAGAATGGGCACCCTTGTCTTATAATCCTGACCTTAAGGGAAAAGCTCTCAGTTTTTCATCATTGAGTATTTTGTTGGCTGTGGATTTTTCATATATGGCCTTTATTATGTTGAGATCTATTCTCTCTACATAATACTTTGCAGAGGGTTTTTTATCATGAAAGGTTGTTGTACTGTGTCAAGTGCTTTTTCTGCATCTATTGAAATGATCGTATGGTTCTTATCCTATCTCTTATTGATGTGACCTATCATGTTGATTGTTTTGCAAATATTAAGTCACCTTTGCATCCTGGGGATAAATCCCTCTTGATCGTGTAGAATGATTTTTTTAATATATCATTGTATTCAGTTTGCTAAGATTTTGTTGAGGATTTCAGCATCATATTTGTGAGAGATATGGGCCTGTAGTTCTCTTTTTTTGTAGTGTCTTTGTCTGGTTTTGGTGTCAGGGTAATATTGGCCTCATAGATGAATTTGAAGTTTTCCTTCCTCTTGTATTTTTTTGAATACCTTGAGAAGAATGGGTATTAACTCTTCTTTAAATGTTTGGTAGAATTGGGGCGCCTGGGTAGCTCAGTCGGTTAAGTGTCTGACTCTTGATTTCAGCTCAAGTCATAATCTTGGGTTTCTGGGATCGAGCCCATGGTGGGGCTCCATGCTCAGCGGAGGCCTGCTTGAGGATTCTCTCTCTTACTGTCCCTCTGCCCCTCTCTTCGTTCACATGGCTGTGTGCACTCTCTCTCTGAAATAAATAAGTAAATTTTATTCATTTCAGGGGTTGGGCAGAGGGAGAGGGAGAGAGTCTTAAGCAGACTCCATGCTCAGCCCGACAGGCGGCTCCATCCTGCAACCCTGAGATCATGATCTGAGCTGAAACCAAGAGTTGGAGGCTAACCGACTGAGCCACCCAGGCGCCCCATAAATAAGTAAATCTTTAGAAATAAATAAATCACTGTTCAGTAGAATTTGCCTGTGAAGCCACCTGGTCTTGGGCTTTTGTTGCTTGGGAGTTTTTTGATTACTGATTAATTTCATTGCTGGTGATCGGTGTGTTCAAATCTTCTATTTCTGCCTGCTTTGGTTTTCACAGGTTATATGTTTCTAAGAATTAACCCATTTCTTCTAAGTTGTCCGATTTGTTGACATATCATTTCATAATATTCTGTTACAATTGTTTGTATTTCTGTGATGTTGGCTATTTCTCCTCTTTCATTAGTAATTTTGTTTATTTGGGTCCTCTCTCTCACTCTCTTTTTTAATGTATCTTGCTAGAGATGTCTCAATTTTATTATTTTTCTTCCTTTTTTTTAATTTAATTTAAATTCTAGTTAGTTAATATATAGTGTAATATTAGTTTCAGGAGTAGAATTTTATTAATTTTTTCAAAGAACAAGCTTTTGGTTTCATTGATCTGTTCTATTGTTCTATTGTTTTTTTAGTTTCTGTATCATTTCTTTCTGCTCTAATCTTTATTATTTCCTTCCTTTGCTGGGTTTGGTTTTTTGTTTGTTGTTCTTTACTAGCTCCTTTAGGTGTAAGACTGGCTTGTTTTTTGAGGTTTCTCTTGCTTCTTGAGGTTGGCCTGTGTTGCTATAAGCCTCCCTCTTAGATCTGCTCTTGTCGCATCCCAAAGGTTTTGGAGTGTTTTCATTTTCATTTGTCTTCATGTAATTTTTGATTTCTTCTTTGGTTTCTTGCTTGACCCATTCATTGTTTAGTAGCATGTTATTTAACCTCCATGTATTTGGGGTCTTTCCTAGATTTTTTTCTTGTGGTTGATTTCTAGTTTCATAACATTGTGATCAGAAAAGATACATGGTATTACTTCAGTTTTTTTGAATTTGTTGAGACTTGTTTTGGTGCCTAATATGTGATCTATCCTGGAGAAGGTGCACTTGAAAAGAATGTATATTCTGCTGTTTTAGGATGGAATGTTCTGAATACGTCTGTTAAATCCATCTGTTCCAGTGTGTTATTCAAAGCCATTGTTTTCTTGTTGATGTTCTGTTGGGATGATCTGTGTGTGCATTGATATAAGTGGGGTGGGAAGTCCCCTACTATTATTGTAATACTATTGATTAGTTCCTTTCTGTTTGTTATTAATTGTTTTATGTATTTGGATGTTCCCATGTTGGGGTGCACAAATGTTTACAGTTGTTATATCTTCTTGTTGAATTGTCCCCTTCATTATTATATAGTGTCCTTCCTTGTTCTTGTTATAGTCTTTGTTTTAAAGTCTATTTTGTCCCATATCAATATTGCTATGCTGGCTGTCTTTCACATCCATTTGTGTGATAAATGTTCTCCAGCCCCTCACTGTCAATCTGCAGGTGGCTTTCAGTCTGAAATAAGTCTCTTGTAGGCAGTATATAGATGGGCCTTGTGTGTGGGTTTGTTTTTTTAATGAGTTCTGTCACACTATGACTTTTGATTGGAGCTTTTAGTCCATTTACATTCAAAGTAATTATCGATAGATATGTATTTTTGCCATTTTGTTTCTTGTTTTGTGGTTGTTTCTATTGATTTTCTCTGGTCCTTTCTTCTCTTTTTTTTTTTTTTTTAAAGATTTTATTTATTTATTCGACAGAGATAGAGACAGCCAGCGAGAGAGGGAACACAAGCAGGGGGAGTGGGAGAGGAAGAAGCAGGCTCATAGCAGAAGAGCCTGACGTGGGGCTCGATCCCAGAACGCTGGGATCACGCCCTGAGCCGAAGGCAGACGCTTTAACCGCTGTGCCACCCAGGCGCCCCTCCTTTCTTCTCTTTTTGTCTTTCATTGTTCTTGGGCTTTCTTTAGTGATATACTTGGAATCCTTTCTCTTTATTGTTTGCATATCTATTACTGGTTTTTGATTTGTGGTTCCCATTACGTTTGTATAGAACATCTTCTGCGTGCAACAGTCTATATTAAGTTGAGAGGTCTCTTAGTTAATTCCTCTTCCTCCCACATTTTAGCTATGTCATGTCATGTTTTACATCCTTATATTTTATGAATCCCTTGACTGATTTTTACAGAAATATTTATTTTTACTACTTTTGTGTTTTTTACTTTCATACTCTCACTTACGGTCTCCCTTTCCACTCTAAGAGTCCCCTTTAGTATTTCTTGCAGCACTGGTTTAATGGTCATGAACTCCTTTAGCTTTTATTGTCTGAGCAACTCCTTATCTCTCCTTCTATTCTGAATGGTAGCCTTGCTGCAGAGAGCATTCTTGGCTGTAGATTTTTCCCTTTCAGCATTATGAATGTATCATGCCACTCCCTTCTGGCTTGTAAAGTTTTTGCTGAAAAATCCACTGATAGCCTTATGGGGTTTCCCTTTTTCATAACTGTGTTTTCTTCCCTTGCTGCTGTTATTTTTATTTTTTTATTTTTTAAAGATTTATTTCAGAGAGAGAGAGAGAGAGAGAGAAGCCAACTCCCACCAAACTCAGAGCCTGATGTGGGGCTCAATTCCATGACCCTGAGATCATGACCTGAGCTGAAATCCATAGTCGGATGCTTAACCAACTGAGCCACCCAAGCACCCCTTCTCTTGCTGCTTTTAAAAGTTTTTCTTTACTGCTACTTTTTGCCATTCTATTTGTTTATTTTTAAGGAAACTCTATGCCCAATGTGGGCTTGAGCTCATGACCCTAAGATCAAGAGTCACGTGCTCTACCAACTGAGCCAGCTAGGCGCCCCACTTTTTGCCATTTTATTTACTATATGTCTTGGTGTGGACCCCCTTTGGCTGAATTTTTGGAGGTGTCTCTGTGCCTCCTGGATCTGGATATCTCTTTCTTTCCCCAGATTAGGGAAGTTTTCAGCTATTATTTCTTCAAATGAATTTTCTGCCTCCACCTCTCTGTTTTCTGAGATCCTTATAATGGGGATGTTACTACGTTTGATGGAGTCACTGAGTTCCCTAAGACTATTCTCAATTTGCATAATCTTCTTTTTTTTGCTTTCCATTTCTCTGTCTTCCAGGTCATTATTTCATTCTGCTTCATCTAGCCTGCTATTTATTCCATCGAGTGTATTTTTAATTTCATTTATTGTCTTCTTGATCTCTGATTGGTTCCTTTTTGTCTCTGTGTTAAGGGTCTCACTGATGTTCTCCAT
The DNA here is from genome assembly GCF_002007445.2 of Ailuropoda melanoleuca. Lineage (NCBI taxonomy): Eukaryota > Metazoa > Chordata > Mammalia > Carnivora > Ursidae > Ailuropoda > Ailuropoda melanoleuca. Next base: position 5,658,288 of record NC_048226.1, read on the forward strand.
TGTTTTCTCAATTCCAGCGAGTATCTTTATGATCAGTATTTTTTTTTAATTTGTAAAAAAACTATCTTTTAAAGATTTAGAGAGAGTGAGCGCAAGCATGAACAGGGGAAGGGGCAGAGGGAGAGGGAGATAGAATCCTCAAGCCGACTCTCCGCGGAGCAGAGCTGGATGTGGGGCTCAGTGCCAGGACCCTGAAATCCTGACCTGAGTCAAAACCAAGAGCCTGCTGCCTAACTGACTGAGCCACCCAGGCGCCCCATGATCATTACTTTAAATTCTCTATCAGGCATATTACTTATATCCGTTTCACTTTGGTCTCATGCTGTGGTTTGTTCCTGTTCTTTTATTTGGGGCATATTCCTCTGTCACCTCATTTTGTCTGATTGTCTGTGTCTGTTTCTGTGTGTTAGGAAAGTCAGCTACTTCTCTTGCTCTTAAACAATAATAGCTTTATGATGAGGAGGTCCCGTAATGCCCTGCAGTGCAGCAGTATCCCTTGCTCCCCAGGGCCTGGCCATCCTATGTGTGTTGCGTGTGCTCTGCCGTTGAATCTTGGACTTTTATTCCTTCAGTCCCGTTGTCTGTAGAGGCTCTATTTGCCTATTTGGACAGCAAGATGTGCCGTGGTCTGCTTGCAACACAAAACCTGCCCCCACCACTGCCGGAACTGAGGTCCTCTGTATTCTTATAAGCACCTCCAAATCTTTTGTAGAGCAAGACTAGGCATAAATAATTAAAAGTCAAAAGTTTAAAAAGGTAGATATGGAAAGTACAAAGTACTGTGAGTACTTGAGGGAGGGAGAAATCACATTTGCTTTTGGAGTTTGGGTTAAGCACCAGGGAAAGGGTAGCATTCTAGATGAGTCTTGAAGGTTGAGTCAAATTTTAGGAGATAGAGATGTTGAAGGAATGGCTTTCTCGGTGGAAGGAACAGAAAATGTGAAGACACGGAGGCAGAAAAGAACTAGGTGTTGTGAGGCACGGGGAATGGTCCTGTGTGGAATATTTCACTTAGTCCAAAATATTTACTGAGGACTTAATATGTACCAGATGCTTGCTTCTAGAGTTGGCAAAGACTTGATCAAAGACTTTAGTCCTTTGTAGATTTTCAATTGTCCATATTCTGTGTATCAACAGCATTCCTCTCTGGGGACACAATGGCTGCAACAGCCCCTGGCACCAAATTCTCCTATGACGACATGCGGGAAAGCAGCCTCCTCTCACCTGTCCGTTAATATTAAGGAGGAAGTCTCAGGGGCCACTGCAGACTTCCCTTAAGTCCAAGGCCTTGTTTCCTTGCCCAACTCCATTTACTGCCTGGTACGCTCCTTACGTTCTGTCACGCTACCTCCGATACTCACCAGTCAGTGGAGCCGGGCAAACTGATTATCCATATGGGGAAAAAAAAGTAACTAACTGCATCTCTTCTTCCTCAGACCAATATGAAAATTGGTATATTATAGATCTAAATGCCAGAAGTAAAACTAAAAACCTTTTACAAAGCAATATAGGAAATATCTTTCTAATTTTAGAGTAGGGAAAGACTCCTTAATCCAGATGCCAGAAAGGGTTCTAACTATAAAAGAAAAGATTTATGTATTGCATTTCTTTTATTATTTTATTTTTTTTTAAAGATTTTATTTATTTATTTGACAGAGATAGAGACAGCCAGTGAGAGAGGGAACACAAGCAGGGGGAGTGGGAGAGGAAGAAGCAGGCTCATAGCAGAGGAGCCTGATGTGGGGCTCGATCCCATAACGCCGGGATCACGCCCTGAGCCGAAGGCAGCCGCTTAACCGCTGTGCCACCCAGGCGCCCCACATTGCATTTTTTAAAAAGATTTTATTTATTTATTTATTTGACAGAGAGAGAGACAGAGATAGCAACGGCAATAGTGAGAGAGAGCACAAGTGGGGGCAGAGGGAGAAGCAGGCTCTCTATTGAGCAGGGAGCCCGAGGCAGAGCCCGATCCCAGGACCCGGGGATCATGACCTGAGCCAAAGGCAGATGCTGAACCAGCTGAGCCACTCAGGTGTCCCTGCGAGTCCATTTTCTCATATTCTCATCAACTATGAGCTTTATGAGTTTTTGAATCCTTTCTAAAAAATCTTATTTCCCTGATGTTTTAATTTGCATTTCTCCCATTACAACTGAAATGGAATATTATGATGTTTCCAGAGTTTAAAAAATTAACTAGTTTTTAATTGAAAAAGTAATTCATGTACATGGTATAAATATCAAACAGCATAAAAACATACACTGTGAAACATAAGTCTCCTTCCTGTCCTGGAGCCCCAGTCCTCCTGAGGCCGCCACCACGATCAGTTTCTTGTTTTTCCTTCCAGAAATATGTACATAAACAAGCACACACACAAGAAAAAAATGCATCTATGTACACTTATATCCTTTTTTGTATACAGTGAGAACATGTTTTTAGAGAGCAATATAGATCCCAAGCCCTGCCTACCGCTCAGACCCCATCTGGGGTGCCCTCCCCACCAGTCACCACACTCCGATGGGACTGGCCATGTTTGTGGGCCTCACTGTGAGCTCTTTCCTGCCTCGGGGTCTTTTCTCTTGTACCCTGCTGCCTTAACTCCAATGACACCTTTGGAGAAGTCTCCATGACCACGTGTTCTAAAGCAGCCCCACTGCCCCCAATCTCTCACGGTCACATCTCTGTGCAGTTTCCTTGGCAGTATTTACCACTATCCGAAATGGGCTCATTTCTGGATATCCTCTTTGTTCCTTGCGCCTCTCCTCTGGCAGAATGTAAGATTGGACCTGAGCCATCCCGTGTACCTCCATTTCTCCAGTGCCTACGACAGATTGTGGCGTAAAGCAAGTCCTCGACTAATATTTGTTGAGTGAGTGATTCTTTTTTTTTTTTTTAAAGATTTTATTTATTTATTCGACAGAGATAGAGACAGCCAGTGAGAGAGGGAACACAAGCAGGGGGAGTGGGAGAGGAAGAAGCAGGCTCACAGTGGAGGAGCCTGATGTGGGGCTCGATCCCATAACGCCGGGATCAAGCCCTGAGCCAAAGGCAGACGCTTAACTGCTATGCCACCCAGGCGCCCCGAGTGAGTGATTCTAAGGCACACCGTACTGTATTTTGTTGTTTTGACTTCACAGGGAGTGAAATAGTTTGGTATTGCGTGCACACACACGTACGTATGTTGTGTATATATATATATATATGTTCCGTTCATTTTACTGCTTTGGAAATAATTCATCATTCATTTAGCCTGTTCCCCATGCATGGACAATGAGATCATTTGTAGTATTTTGGTATTTCAAAACATGCTCACATATATGTGAATTCATGCACATAGGAATATAGTCCTGGAAATAGAATTGCTGGATAAAGCGGTATATGTGTTTGTAGGTTTTATATTTTTGTTGAAGTGTGATCGACACACACCGTTATGCTGGTTTCAGGTGCACAGTGTCGTGATTTGTGTATATTGGGGAAGGATCAGCACAGTAAGTCTAGTTAACATCCTCCACCATCCACAGTGACAAAATTTTCTATCTTGTGATGAGAACTTTTAAGATCTGCGTTTGTGGGGGCACCTGGGTGGCACAGCGGTTAAGCGTCTGCCTTCGGCTCAGGGCGTGATCCCGGCGTTATTGGGATCGAGCCCCACGTCAGGCTCCTCTGCTATGAGCCTGCTTCTTCCTCTCCCTCTCCCCCTGTGTGTTCCCTCTCTCGCTGGCTGTCTCTATCTCTGTCGAATAAATAATAAAATCTTAAAAAAAAAAAAAAGATCTGCGTTTGTGCTTTTAATAGATCAAGTGCCCTTTCAAAAAAGTCACACCAACTCACACATGTATTTTCCCCAGAGATGTATGTGTCTATTTATCCATGTCGTAACCAACTTTGTTTTACCAAATGTTTCTCATCAGACTGGGGGAAAATATGGACGCAAGCAAAAATCGGCTTTCACAGAAAATATAAACGGCTCATAAAACATGTTAAAAGACGCTCAACCCTACTCAACGGTTTTATTGCATAGCTTTCACGATGAATGAGGAGGAGCGCCTTTTGCCATGTTTACAAGGCAATTATTAAGCTAGAGCGGTGCTCCATCCACCTTGCTTTTATGCCACTGGCTCTTTGGTGCAGGACTCCTCATTACATGCACTTGCAATCCATGCCCTTTTTTTGTGGCCGAGACTTTAGGTTTTATTTGGAAAAGCTATACCACTCTGCAATTATTAAACTTTTTTTGCATGGATTTTTTTCTAGTATTTTTACAGTACTTTAGAATTTTCACCTTAAATTGATCGGGATTCAGTGGTTCTAATACCACTCATTGATCTGTCCATCTCTTCCCTGCCGATTTACAATGGCACGTTTACCATATAGTGGTGTTCCATTTGTCTACCATACCCTCACTATCGGAACTAAAGTCACATAGGAATGTGTGAAGCCGCCTTCCTAGACATTTTATTGGGGGGAAGCCTAAGAATCTTGAGGCATAATGCTATGGCGAGGGAAAAGAAGTAAGCACCTTTGAGAGTAGCAAGAGGGAAGATATTCCAAAAGTCTTCAGTGGGGGGCACCCCTAGCCCTCTATCTCAAGGGCGTGGGGCAGGTGGCAGGGCCTGAGATGTTGGAGCTTGGGAGGTGGCTCAAGGGGAAATTTACAGCCTTAGAAACTGAGACTCCTAAACCAGATAGAATGAAAACAAATGGATTTAGCGTTCAATTCATCACATTTTTAAAGGAACAACAAAATAAATGCGACATGAGTGACGTTGAGCATCTTTTATTGTGTCTGTTGGCCATCTTGTACATCTTATTTGGAAAAATATCTATTCATGTCTTCTGCCCATTTTTTAATTGGGTTATTTAGGTTTTTTGGGGTGTTGAGTTGTATAAATTCTTTATATATTTTGGATACTAACCCTTTTCATTGGATATGTCATTTGCAAATATCTTCCCCCATTCAGTAGGTTGCCTATTGTTTTGTGGATTGTTTCTTTTGCTGTGCAGAAACTTTTTATTTTGATGTAGTCCCAATAATTTATTTTTATTTAATTTAGGTTTTGTTTTTAAGTAATCTCTATACCCAGTGTGGGGCTTGAACTTACAACCCTGAGATTAAGAGTCCCATGCTCTACCCGCTGAGCCAGCCAAGAGCCCCAGTTTATCTTGGCCTTTGTTTCCTTTGCCTCACGAGACGTATTTAGAAAGACCTTGCTATGGCTGATGTCAAAGAAGCTATTGCATGTGCTCTCTTCTAAGATTTTTATGGTTTCAGGCCTCACATTTAGGTCTTTAATCCATTTTGAATTTATTTTTGTGTGTGGTAAAAGAAAGTGGTCCAGTTTTATTCTTTTATATGTCGCTCTCCAGTTTTCCCAACACCATTTATTGAAAAGATTGTCTCTTTCCCATTGGAATATTCTTTCCTGCTTTAACAAAGATTCATTGACCATATAATTGTAGTCTCATTCCTGGGTTTTTTATTCTGTTCCATTGATCTCTGTGCCTATTTTTCTGCCAGTACTATACAGTTTTGATGATTACAGCTTTGTAATATAACTTGAAGTCCAGAATTACGATGCCCCCAGTTTTGCTTTTCTTTTTCAAGGTTGCTTTGGCTATTCGGGGTATTTTGCGGTTCCATACACATTTAGGATTGTTCTGGCTCTGTGAAAAATGCTGTTCATATTATGAAAGGGATTGCATTAAATATGTAGATTGCTTTGGGTCATGTAGACATTTTAACAATATTTGTTCTTCCAATCCATGAGCACGGACTGTCTTTCTAGATCTTTGTGTCATCTTCAGTTTCTTTCATCAGTGTTTTGGAGTTTTCAGAGTACAGGTGTTTCACCTCTTTGGTTAGGTTTATTCCTAGGTGTCTTATTATTTTTGGTGCAATTGTAAATGGGATTGATTCCTTAATTTCTGTTTCTGCTGCTTCATTATTGGTGTATAGAAATGCAATTGATTTCTGTACGTGGATTTTGGATCCTACAACTTTACTGAATTCGTTGATCAGTTCTAGCAGTTTTTTGGTGGAGTCTTTCGGGTTTTCTATAGATAGTGTCATGTCCTCTGCAAATAGTGAAAGTTTGACTTCTTCCTTGCCGATTTGGTTGCTTTTTATTTATTTTTATAAATTTATTTTTGTTTTTTAAAAAATATTTTATTTATTTATTTGTCAGAGAGAGAGAGCGCACAAGCAGAGGGAGCAGTAGGCAGAGGGAGAAGCAGACTCCTCGCTGAGCGAGGACCCCCCCCACCCGGCAACGTAGGACTCGTTCCCAGGACCCTGGGATCATGACCTGAGTTGAAGGCAGATGCTTAACTGACTGAGCCACCCAGGTGTCCCTAGATGGCTTTTCTTTTTGTTGTCTGCTTGCTCTGGCTATGATTTCTAGTACGATGTTGAGTAATAGTGGTGGCAGTGGACATCCCTGTCTTGTTCCTGACCTTAGGGGAAAAACTCTCAGTTTTTCCCCATTTAGGATGATATTGGCTATATTTCATATATGGCCTTTATTATATGAGGTATGTTTCCTCTAAAGCTACTTTGTTGAGGTTTTGTTGTTTTTTTTTTTATCATGAGTGGATGTTGTACTTTGTCAAATGCTTTTTCTGAATCTACTGAAATGATCGTATGGTTTTTATCCCTTCCCTTGTTGATGTGATGTATCATGTTGATTGATTTGGGAATACTGAACCACCCTGGCAACCCAGGAATAAATCCAACTTGACTGTGGTAAGTGATTTTTTTTTAATGTATTATGACATTCAGTTTGCTGGTATTTTGTTGAAGATTTTTGCATCTACATTTGTGAGAGATATTGGCCTGTAGTTCTCTTTTTTGTGGGGTCTTTATTTGGTTTGGGTATCAGGGTAATGCCAGCCTCATAATATGAATTTGGACGTTTTCCTTCCTCTTGTATTTTTTGGAACGGTTTGAGAAGAACAGATATTACTTCTTCTTTAAATGTTTGGTAGAATTTGCCTGTGAAGCCATCTGGTCCTGGATTTCTGTTTGTTGGGAGTTTTTTGATTACTGATTCAATTTCTTTGCTGGTTATCAATCTGTTCGAATTTTTTATTTCTTCCTGTTTAGTTTTTGGTAATTTTTGTGTTTCTAGGAATTTACCCATTTCTTCTAGGTTATCCAGTTTGTTGTCATATGGGTTTCCATAATATTCTCTTACAATCGTTTGTATTTCTGTGGTGTTGTTTGCTATTTCTCCTCTCTCACTTGATTTTATTTGTCTGGGACAAATTTCTTTTTGGCAAGTCTGGCTGGAGGTTTATCAATTTTATTAATTTTTTCTTTTTGGCAAGTCTGGCTGGAGGTTTATCAATTTTATTAATTTTTTCAAAGAACAAGTTCCTGGTTTCATCGATCTGTTCTATTGGGTTTTTAAAGTTTCTATATTGTTTATTTCTGCTCTCATCTTTATTATCTCCTTCCTTCTGCTGGTTTTAGGCTTTGTTTGTTGTTCTTTTTCTAGCCCCTGTAAGGTTACATTGTTTATTTGAGATTTTTCTTGCTTCTTGAGGTTGGCTTGTTGCTATAAACGTCCCTCTTAGAACTGCTTTTGCTGCACCCCAAAGGTTTTTTTTTTCATTTGTTTCCATGTATTTTTAAATTCCTTCTTATATTTCCTGATCAGCACATTCATTGTTTAGTAGCAGTTATTTAACCTCCATGTATTTGTGGTCTTTCCAGATTTTTTTCATGTATTGATTTCTACTTTCATAGTGTTGTGGTGAGAAAAGGTACATGTTATGACTTTGATCTTGAATCTGTTGAGGCCTGTGTTGTTGCCTCATACATGATCTGCCCTGGAGAATGGTCCATGTGCACTTGAAAAGAATGTATATTCTGCTGTTTTAGGATGGAGTGTTCTGAATATATCTGTTAAATCCATCTGGTCCACTGTGTCCTTCAAAGCCACTGTTTCCTTGTTGATTTTCTGTTTAGATCATCTGTCCGTTGATGTAAGTGGGGTGTTAAAGTCCCTTACTATTATTGTATTATTATCAATTAATTCCTTTATGTTTGTCTTTAATTGTTTTATGTATTTGGGTGTTCACATGTTGGGTGCATTCATATTTATGATTGTTATACCTTCTTGTTGAATTGTCCTCTTTATTATTATATAGTGTCTTTCTTTGTCTTTTGTTACAGTCTTTGTTTTAAAGTCTAGTTTGTCCCATATAAGTATTGCTACTGCAGCTTTCTTTTCACATCCATTTGCACGATCAACGTTCTCCATCCCTTCACTTTCAATCTGCACGTGTCTTTCAGTCTGAAACAAGTCTTGTAGGCAGCGTATAGATGGGTCTTGTTTTTTATCCATTCTGTCACCTTATGTCTTTTGATTGGAGTGTTTAGTCCATTTACATTCAAAGTAATTATTGGTAGATATGTATTTATTTCCATTTTGTTACTTGTTTCATGATTATTTCTGGAGATTTTCTCTGATCCTTTTTTGTCTTTATTTCATGGTTTGCTGATTTTCTTCAGTGATATATTTGGATTTCTTTGGCTTTATTCTTTGCATGTTTATTAGTGGTTTTACCACTAGGTTTGTATATAACCTCTTCCGCATGTAGCAATCTATATTAAGTTGATGGTCACTTAAGTTTGAACCCATTCTTCTCCCCACATTCAGGTAGATGATTATATTTTCTATCCTTTTTTTGAATGAGTTCCTTGAATGATTTTTGTACAGAAATATTCATTTTTACTGCTTTTGTGTTTCCTACATTTATACTGTCACTTTTGGTTTCTACTTTCCACTCAGAGAGTCCCTTTTAATATTTCTTGCAGGACTGGTTTTGTGGTCATGAGCTCCTTTAGTTTTGGTTCACCTGGGAAACTCTTTCTCTCTCCTTCTGTTCTGAATGATAGCCTTGCTGGATTGTGTATTCTTGGCTGCAGATTTTTGCCTTTCAGCCCTGTGAATATATCATGCCACTCTCTTATGGCCTGCAAAGTTTCTGTTGAAACTATCTCCAGCTAGCCTTATAGGTTTTCCCTTGTAAGTTAATGATGTCTTTTGTCTTGGTGCTTTTAGGATTTTTTTCCTTTATCACCATATTTTGCCAATTTATTTACAATATGTCTTAGTGTTGGCCTGCTTTTGTTGATTTTGATGGGAGTTCTCTGTGCCTCCTGGATCTGGATGTCTGTTTCCTTCTCCAGATTAGGGAAGTTTTTGGCTATTATTTATTCAAATGAATTCTCTGCCCCCTTTTCTCTTCTACTTCTGGGACTCCTATAATACGAATGTTATTGCATTTGATGGAGTCATTGAGTTCCCTAAGTCTGTTCTCATTCTGCATAATTCTCCTTTCTCTCCTTTTTTTCAACGTCATTGCTTTGCATTACTTTGTCTTCTAGGTCATTAATTCGTTTCTCTGCGTCTTCCAGCCTGCTGTTCATTGCATCAGGCATGTTTCTAATCTCACTTATTGTGCTCTTCATCTCTGATTGATTCTTTTTTTTAACTCTTTTATCTCGGTGGTAAGGGTCTCACTGCTGTCTTCCATTCTTTTCTCAAGTCCAGTGAGCATCCTTATGACTGTTGCTTTAAATTCTCTATCAGGCATGTTACGTATATGCCTGATGTGAACCTATGTTACACTTAGATCTCTGGCTGTGGCTTTATCTTGTTCTTTCATTTGGGATCAATTCCTCTGTCTTCTCATTCTATTGTATTTCTAATACACACATATACGGAGACATGTACATTTTAACTTTTTTTAGAGGGGGTGGGGCAGAGGATGAGGGAAAGAGGGAATCTTAAGCAGTCTCCATGCCTGGTGCAGAGCCCAACACGGATCTCACAACCAGGTCTCACAACCCTGAGATCATGAACTGAGGTGAAATCAAGAGCTGGGTGCTTAACCAGCTGAACCACCCAGGGGCCCTACAGACATGTGTGTTTTAAAATGGCATTTCCCCACTAAAAAATGCCCAAGCCTGTGCTATATTTAAACCTAAGGAGGGAGTTGCAGATGACAGAAAATGAAAGGAGATTATTTCATAGAAAATACTCTAAATGACTGGATCAAAAGTAATTCTGTTTTGGTGTCCAGGCATTATGCTAACATACAAGAGAATGAGAAACATCCTCTCGTTTCTGCATGAAGCAAGGTGTGGCTGCAAAGAACAGGGGCTACACCAGCCCCTCAAGAACTGTGCTACCCCACGGAGTGCAGAAGGAGCAGATGTAACTGGAAAAGGCAGCAGTGGTGGGCATGTCATGGGAGGGAAGAAGGGTACCCAATGGTGGCTTGACATCAGAGGCAATGAAAAAGTGCCTTCCAGATTCTTTATACACAGCACGGGCCTCAACGAGAGACATAGGATCAGGCGCACTGATCAGGAAAGGATGAGTGTGATGGAAGCTATATGATCTTCTTTGAGGATGGGCCTCCTAGAAGTAATTAGGAGAATGTCATAGGGACAGTCTGGGACGTGGGAGTAGAAATCAGTAAAATATGAGTCTGTGATGCTATTATGACCCATTTCAAGCCCCAAACTCATATCCTTAGGAAGTATGGATTACCATAATATTCAGAAAATAAATGCATTTAACTGTAAAAAAGTAAATAAATAAAACAAAATGGCATTTCCCCTCCACTGACTATTTCCGCCCCCATTCCAACTCTGTTCTCCTGCCACTCTCATCCTCTAGCGCCCACTTTTGCACATTTAATTGTGTGTCCTTGGTTGGGTATGTATCATTGAATGACATAAGTGTTATGGTCTGAATTGTGTCTGCACCAAAGTTTCTATGTAGAACTTCTAACCCCCAGAACCTCAGAATGAAGTCTTTAATGAGATAATTAAGTTAAAATGAGGTCTTTAGAATTGGCCCTAATCCAGTATGACTGGTGTGCTTATAAGAAGAGGAAATGTGGATGCAGACATGTACACACACAAAGAAAAGACCACATGAGATGCAGGGAGAAGATGGCCATGTACAACCTAAGGAGAGAGGCCTTGGTAGGAGCCAACCCAGCCGAGACCTTGATCTCGAACGTCCAGCCTCCAGAAGTGTGAGGGCATAAATATTTGCTGTCTAAGCTTCCTGTGTTGGACTTTGTTATGGCAGCCTAGTAAACTATGACATCCAGTGTTGGTGTATGCATGTGTTTGTTTTTTAATTTACATATATCATCTTAGATACAGACTCAAATCTGTTTCTCTTTTTTCCCCTTAGTGCAATTTCTAAAAATGTTTTCTTTTTGCTTATCCTATTTTCTACAGTGCATGTGTACATTGATTTTTTTTATTGTGGTAAAATATATTTAACATAAAATTTACCATCTCAGCCATTTTTAAATGTACAGTTCTGTGTTGTTAAGTGCAGTCACATTCCTGTGATGTATCCCTCTCCAGAAGTTTTTCATTTTCCCAAACTGAAGCTCTACACCCCTTAAACAACATTACTGCATTCTTCCCTCCCCTCCCCAGCCCCTGGTAACCACCATTCTATTTTCTGTTTCTGTGACTTGGAGTCCTCTAGGTACCCCATATAGGTGCAATCCTACAATATTGTCCTTTTGTGTCTGGTTTATTTCACTTAGCATAATGTCTTCAGGGTTCATCCATGTTGTGGTATGTGTCAGCATTTTCTTTCTTTCGTTCTTTCTTTTTTTAGAGAGAGAGAGAGTGTGCAGGGGGCGGGGCAGAGAGAGGGAGAGAGAGAATCTCAAGGAGGCTCCAAGCCCAGCATGGAGCCCAATGCGGGGCTCGATCTCACAACCCTGAGATCATGGCCTGAGTTGAAATCAAGAGTTGGATGCTTAACCAACTGAGCCACCTAGGTGCCCTGCATTTCCTTCCTTTTTTAAGGCTGAATAATATTCTATTGTATGTATATGCCACTTTTTTTTTTAATCCATTCATCCACTGATGGACATTTGGTTTGTTTCCACCTTTTGGTTGTTGTGAATAATGCTGCTGTGAACATGGGTAGGTAAGTAAATATTTGAGTCCTTGCTTTCAGTTCTTTTGGATGTATACCCAGAGGTAGAATTGCTGGATCATAGTTGCTGGAACATAATTCTGTGTTTAATTTTTTGAGGACCCTCCACACTGCTTTCCACAGTGGCTGCACCATTTTACATTCCCACCAACAGTGCACAAATGTTCCGATTTCTCTACATTCTCACCAACATTTGTTATTTCTGTTTTTGTTTTTATATAATAGTAATTTTCATGGGTGTGAATTTGGATCTCATTGTGATCCCTTTTGATTCATATTTCATCCTATAATGTTTTATTTTTGAATTCCAATCCTACTTTATTTGACATGTTGATATTATCTTCATTCTGTTTCCTTGTGGACTGTAATTTTTAGCACTATAAAATCCCATTTTAAAAAACCTGAGTTTTTGTGTTAAGCTCAGCCTTGTCTGTTATTACAAGCATGAGTCTGCCATTTTGGTTTGCATGTTTCTCCTCTTTGCCAAATCCTTTTACACTTATCTTTCTGGGTCACTTTGTTTTAGAAAATTCTTGTATATGATTGTATTAGATTGAGTTCTTCAAAAAGCGTAGCCTGAGACCAAATCTCCCTTGCCACTCCTTTATTAGGGAATGCAATCCCAGGAAAGCCAGAGGAAGGGAACATGACTGAGGGCCAAGGAAGCAGGAAGGGCAAGTCTAAGGATGCCCTTAGAGGGAGTGCGTGTCTGGTCTCATGGGACCATCTTCCAAGAGCCCATCTGCCTTTGCAGCTATCTCTCATCACAGTCTGTACAGGGAGAGAAAGGAGGAAGAATTCACCTGGCAGCTTCCATCCCCCACGTTCTCAAATGTTCTCTCCACAGGTGTTAACTCCTCTGCACTTCGGGTTGTGCGGGGTTGGTGCCCAGAGGCCCAGGTGTCTCATGCATCAGCGCGGATGCCTCAGGGCAGGAGCGGAGACGCGCACAGGGGAGCGCTCCAGGCACTGCTGGGTTGTACCCGCACCATGTGAGCTGAGGCACAAAACTTCTGTCATCTCAGCAACAGCTGGAACAGGGCAAGCAGCTCTGTCACCCTTACATATGCGGCAGGGCCTGACTGAGCTGTTTGCCTGGAGCTGCAGGAGGTGAGTGGTGAGCGTCTCCTTAAAAGCTGCCTTGAGGAGGGCTGCCTGGGTTGCACAGCGGTTAAGCGTCTGCCTTATGCTCAGGGCGTGATCCCGGCGTTATAGGATCGATCCCGGCGTTATAGGATTGAGCCCCAANCCAGCCCAGGGCCCTGCAGTGCTGACTGCTCATCCTCAGGTCTCACCACCTCGGGACCAGTCCCTGGCCCTGGGAGGGTTGGGGTGGGGGGGGGGGGCCCCCCCCCCCCCCCCCGCATTGCCGTATCCTGAAGCGGGCTGGGAGCCACCCTGAGCCTCTCATCTTCTTTCCACCAGGGTTTCCATGGTTGTGCATAAAAGCTGGCCTGGCCCACATTTCTCGTACTTATCATCGCCCCCAGACCCATCACAGGCTACAGACATTCCACCTCCCAGCTGACGTTCACCTCCCACCGGCACCTCAGCCCATTTAACCACAGACGGAAACCTCAGGAATCCCGCTGCCTCTCCCTGCCCAGGGTGGTCACCACCCACTTTCCATAGCAAGTGACCTTACTGCCATCAGTCCAATGGGTAATTCAATTTCACAATCCTACGCTGAGTGTCTTCTTTTAAGGGCCACCCTTGGGACCAGTTGTCTCCGCGGCAAATGTTGAGGTGTGGCTGCAAGGTGAGGCGTGGAGGATTGTTTCTGCGTGAAGTCAGTGGGAACCCAAGCAGGGTTGGTCATCACCGAGGGGCTAGGACAGGACGGGTCAGAGGCCCCGGACGCATGTGAGGACCAGAGGCTCTGGTGTGGCATGAAGAGATGTCTGATATAAAGGCGGATCATAGATTTTCTTTCCCAACAAGGCTTGTCCTATTTGCATTTATTGATGTAATGTGATGGATGGGTTTAGTTCTCCTTCTGGCGTCTTGTTTTATATTATGCGTTCTCTCTTCACTTCTTCCTTTGTTTTGCATCTTTTGCTCTGTGGTGTGTATGTGTGTTTTCTTCAGGTGATTTCACTGCATTTGTGGCAATTGGCACTCTCTTTCTTCTGGAACCAGCAGACTTTGTCAAGACAAGAGGTGTCAGATATGCTAAGATATGTTGTGACGCATAAAACCCGAGACTACACACATAGGCACTTCTTGTTTGTTTTATTGTTGTCTGTTTCTGTTCTACGAAATCCTGGGAAATTCAGTGTTGCCCAATGCACATCAAAAGAGCAAAAAAAAGGTTTACAATGACTTGTGCGGCTTTAGGGAGAACATTCCCGAGAAAACGTCCATTTTGACTAGGGTTAATAAGAACCAATCCTCTGCTTACTGTTTTACCTCTCTGGTGAGTGGAAGAATTTTCTACACACCAGCTTCTGGTTCCTTTTGTCCCACAGTTTGTTCCTTCTCCTCTCCCCACGCAATCCCAGTGCCAGGTGCTTCAGAACACATTTCTACTGTGATGTGACCCCTCGTCCTATACCTTTGAGCCCTCCCCTAGGTGAGTCAGCACAGAGGCTGGAAGGGACCTCCTATACCAGGACAGCTTGCAAAAGCTGAATGATAGGCAGGAAAGACTATAGACCCCGTAAATCTATCCTACAAACCCTGAACTTAATGTATCTCATGTCAACTGTTCTCTCATTCAGGTCCCTTCCAATATCGTCTGATGTGAGGCAAAGGAAAATTCAGGCAAAAAAAAAAAAAGATACTGGTCTTAACTGACTGCACCAAAAACTGCCCCACCCGTGAAAATTTTGTAAAAGCATATGCCCATATGAACACACTGTTTGGGGTCCACAACCCTATCCTTAAAAGGGGCTGTTGAACTGAGGGGCCCAAAACTTAAGCTGTCTCCATATTGTACCTCATGGTTTATCATTTAATATAAGAACATCAATAACCTACAAATAGGTATAAGGAAGTCCAGCAAAATTTTGGTCTTTTCCCCATGATGGCTGGTGCTCTTAAGGAAATAAATACCAAACCTTTAAAAAAATGTTTTCTTGTTCTTTTAGCTTCCTGTCTTGCCAGTACCTGGTCTACCAGTTGTGCTGATGGGGTGAAGTCATAGAACCCAGTAAGCAAGAGATTACTCTTCCCAAGAAAGGATTTACAGCAGCGCTGCCCCATAGAACTTTCTGCAATGATGGAAGTGTCCTATGTCTGTGCTGTCCAAAATGGCAGCCACTAGCCACATGTTGCTAGCTATGAAGCCCTTGAAATGTGGCTGGTGAGACTGAATGATTGAATTTTACTTAGGCTTAATTCATTAAAGATAAAGTGAAAACAGCCACATGTAGCTAGTGGCTGCCACATAAGGCCGTGGAGATTTGAAGCCATTGGAGCGGGAAGTCGACAGGAAGGGGAGGAAGTAGGGGGCACGCCAGCCACGTGGCTGCAGTCAGCCTGGGGTTTTTTGTTTGTTTTTCAAACCATTTTATTGAGGCATAATTGACATACAAATCACTGTACATATTTAATGTATACAACTTGATGAATTTAGAGGTAAGTACATACCCAAAACACCATCACCACAATTTATGCCATAAACATACCTATTGCCCCCAAAAGTTTATTACTATCATTATTTTATAAGAATGCTTAACATAAGATCTATCCTCTTAGGGGCGCCTGGGTGGCTCAGTCGGGTAATCGTCTGCCTTCAGCTCAGGTCATGATCCCAGGGTCCTGGGATGGAGCCCTACATTGGGCTCCTTGCTAGCAAGGAGTCTGCTTCTCCCTCTCCCTTTGCCCTTCTCCTTGCTTGTGTGCTCTCTTTCTCTCAAATAAATAAATAAAATCTTTAAAAAATTAAAAAAAAGATTTACCTTCTTAGTAAATTTTTAAGCCTATAAATCAATATTAACTATAGGCACTACACTGTACAGTAGGTCTCTAGGTCTTTATTTACCTCGTGTACCTGAAATTTTGTACTCCTTTGACTTCTACCTCCCCATTCCCCCCTCCCCCCAGTCCCCGACAACCACCATTCTGTTCTCTGCTTCTATGAGTTTGACTATTTTAGATTCCCCATGTAAATGATCATGCAGTCTTTGTCCTCCGGTGTCTGGTTTCTTTCACTTCCGGGTTCATCCTTCTTGTTGTTGCAAATGGCAGGACTTCCTTCCTTTTTTTTTTAAAGGCTGAATAATATTCTATTGTATGTATATACTACATCCCCCCCCCATCTATCCATTGATGAACATTTAGATTGCTTCCATGTCTTGGCTACTGTGAACAACACTGCAAGGAACATGGGAGGGCAGGCATCCCTTTGAGATCCTGGTTTCAGTTCCTTTGGATGTATACCCAGTAGTGTGATTGCTGGATAATATGGTAGTTCTATTTTTAATTTCTTGAGAAAGTTCCATATTGTTTTCCACAGTGGCTGCACCAGTTTACGTTCCTACCAACAATGTATCAATGTTCCCTTTTCCCTACATCCTTGCTAATACTTATCTTTTGTCTGTTTGATACTAGCCATCCTAACAGGTTTGAGATGATATCTCATGTGGTTTTGGTTTGCATTTCCCTGATGATTAGTGATGTCGAGCAGCTTTTCATGTACCTGTTGGCCATGTGTATGTCTTCTTTGGAGAAATATCTATATGGTTCCTTTGCCCATTTTTTAATCGGGTTATTTGGGTTTTTGCTATTAAGTTGTAGGAGTTCCTTATATCAGCCAGGGGGGTTTTGCAGAGAGAAAGCCCAAAGATAGTTCTGCTCAGAGACCACTAGGGCTCTTGCCCTTCTCTCTCAGACTTTCTGGAACAGCCAGGTAGGCCAGACTGAGGAGGGAGGAGGGGAGCTAACTAATCCGTTTGACACGATGCCTAAGACCCATGAAAATGTTTTAATTTCTTTAAAAAATTAGAAGAAGAAAAGAATTTTTAGGCTGAAGAAAATGTTTTAATATATAATATTAATATATTCATCTTTATGTCAACCCACCCATAAAATATATTTAAAAAATGTTTTTTAATCTAGGAAGGAGCCCTTGAAAACAAAAGTGTGTAGGACCCACCAAAGTCTTAATGTGTGTGTGGGGCGAGGGAGCTTCTTCCACCAGGGACAGCTCATCTTGGACTCCCAGGTATCTAACTGGCCGCCTCCCCTTTTGACTGCTCCCTCAGAGGCCACAGATGAACTCCATGAATGGGTCCAAGAGAACCAAGGTTTTCCAACAAGCCCAGGGTCAGAATAGACTCCTGCACCCAGGCTTGGAAAATGCCTCTCTACACTCTTACATACTTGGGCAAAGGGCAGTAGGGGAGGGGAGGGGCTCAAGAACTGTGTGGGAACGCAGAGAGGGGAAATGCTATGTTCTAGAGTGAGTTTATGAATCATTACTACCCCTCTGATACTGACCCCAAAGTGGAGGAAGCATGGGCTCAGAGAGGTTGAGACACTTGCTCACGCTCACACAGCTGGGATTCAAACCTTAATATGTCCTTGATCTGACACCCAAGCCTAGACACAGATCCCTGGAACCCCTTCCTCAGCCACTGTGGGACCTTGGGCAGCGCATGAAGAGCANCCACTGTGGGACCTTGGGCAGCGCATGAAGAGCAGCTTCAGTGCCGCCCCTCCCGCCATTCTTGAAGACTGTTCCCTTTTCTCCATTCTTGCTCCTTCCAGGGCTGATCCTGTAGGATTTTCGGGCCTCAATTTCCCCTTTGTGCGTGCGTTGGGACGGGGGTCTCCCTCTAGTAACAAGAAAGGGAGGGAAATAGGAGGACGTAACTCCCCCCGCCCACAATGAGGGCCCAACTGCGGGCCTTCCCGGAAGCCCACCTCCCCGCGCGCGCCGTCCCGCGGCAGGAATGGGGCTCGGCCCCTTTAAATCCCGCCCGGGCAAGCCTGGGCCGGACCGCGCCCTTCCCGGATCCGCGCCTGGGAATCGCCGCCCGGCGCGCGCCCCCCGCGCTCCCCCGCGCCCCCGCGCTCCCCCGCGCCCCCGCGCCCAGCCCGAGACCCCGCGCGCCTCCGGCGAGCGCCAGGCCTTCGGGCGCAGCGGCCGTGCGCATCATGAGCCGCATCTACCACGACAGCGCCCTCCGGAACAAGGCGGTGCGGAGCGCGCGGCTGCCGGGGGCCTGGGACCCCGCCGCCCACCAGGGGTAGGCCCGCCGCACTCTGCCCCCGCCTCTCCGACCCCCTGGGCCGGCCTTCCGGCCCCGGCTAGGAACCCGGGCTCCGGGACTGGGGAGGGATCGCGGTCCGCGTGCGGGTGGGAGGGAAGGCAGACCTGGCCAAAGCTATCCCGCACCCCCGCGCTCCCCTCCCTTCTGCAGCCGGAGCGCACCCCCTAAAACACTGATCGGCTTAAAACTGCCCACCCCCTTCTCCCCTCGTATCCTCCCGGCGCCTACACGGAGCTCAGAAGCGCCGACCTTTGTCTCAACCCTTTCCTGGCCGCGACTGTGAACTCTAGCCACTTGCCTCGGCTCCCTGCCCGCAGTCCTTGGCACAGGCCGCCCCACTTCCCGCCCCGGAAGGGAGGACGTCTTGCAGTGACCCCAACAGCACGGGGCAGTTGGCTTGGCGTGGCCGTGCCTGGAGGCGCTTGTGGGCTCGGGATGGGGGCGGGGGGCTGTCGTCACCCGCACGGAGGTTATGAGAATAAATGGGCCATTCCACGTGCAGTTAGAAACACTAAAGAATTTGGAGGTGAGGCGGTGGGTAGGGTAAGTAGAGTAGAGCGAGTTTACATTTTCATCCCCATTCTTTCGTGTCCCCACCCCTCTCCCATTTCTGTGGCTCTAAAAAGGGAAGCCTCTGGTTCTGCTTTTAAGAAAACTAGAAGAGGGAAGCGGATATCTAGTTCCTCTACGCGAGGGACCCGGTGATCTTGGGCAAGTCATAAAACTTCTAAGTTTGGATTTTCCCACCTCTAGGTGGATATGAATGAGGAGAAGAATAGCAGTGCTTTAAAACGGGTGAAAAAAAAAAGGTGAAAAAGGAGAATACTTTATAGCAGCTTAGACCCCTCCCTCAAATTTGGCTAAATAAAAAAGTAAAATCCTTTATATTTAGTAAGCACTTACTAGTTTACAAACACCTTCACTTACACGATCTTACGCTGTCATCATCACAGAAGCAGAGTGAGGTGGCTATTACTCTCCCATTTTGTAGCTAAGACTGAGGCTCTGCTTACTGTAAGCCCTTGCTGGAGGGGCCACAGCTTGGTCTTACAGCCTGAGGCGGTCCCTCCTACCCTTTGTGCAGCACTCCAGCCTTTGGGGCCCTCGGAGGAATGGAGGCCCCATGTGGGAAGCACAAAGAAAAGCCTTGTTCAGTAGTAGGTCTGCTTGGGGGCCAGGTGACTAGGGGACGCTTGCAGGCCCTGCTTCTGTCCCAGTGCAGACTCTGGCCTGGGCCATTGGACTTGTGGCTCTTCCCGGAGGACTGACAGAAGCAGCAGATCCCTTCTTTCTGTCTCTAATCCCTAGGGGAAGCGGCGTCCTGCTGGAGGGAGAACTGGTAGACGTGTCTCGCCACAGCATCTTGGATGCCCATGACAGGAAGGTGAGGATGCTTCCCTGGGGGACACCCGCAGGGGACTGGCTTCCTGGTCCTCAGCCACCAAGCCATCTCCCTGTGCTGGGCTTTGCCAGTGCCCAGACTTGGGGTGCAGCTTATTCCTGGAGGGGCTAGTGGGGCAGGTGGGGGATGGGTGGGGACAGAGCAGCCCAAAGGGTGGAAAGGGGTCAACTAGGACTGTGCTGGGCAGAGGACAGAGGGCAGGGCCTGGGTTGTTGCTGACAAGACAGACCAGCCCAGTGGCTTGTTTGGGGTTGGGATTGAGAGGGTAAGAGCAGGAAGAGGTGAGGTGACTGGCTGAGGGCTGAGGCCGTGGGTGCTACGTGGCTGGAAGGCGCTCCGAAGAGGTCCTGTCACCTTCTGTTCAGAGTGCTGGGAGCCTTGCGTAAGGGCAGGATGAGTGGCTCTTTATTCTGGGAGGGCCGAGGGCCCGAATTCCTGGCTTCTGGTCTGGTGGTTCCCATTGCCCGAGGACCTGATGGACAAGGTCAGAGCAGGTTAGCCGCCTGTGCGGGTATAAGGGGGTCAGCAGTGACCTTCCCCTTTCTGGGTACCAGGTCTGTTCCTGGAAGTCGCATGTCCTTGGAATTTTTTGGAATTGCATTATTTTAAATATACTGGTGGAGTCTGCTGTTAGAGCTTTGAAGTTCTCCATTTGCAAAGTGCTGAATCTCTTGGCATGGGCTCGCTCGCCTTTGAATACCACTGTGTGTGGCTGTGCACTTTGGCATGTTGGGTTTCTAGGACCACCTCATGCATACGGGCAGGGGACGTTGGAGTGGGAGGCGCGTTGCTGTGTGCAGGGCCTTTGTCCAGCCTACAGCCTGTGTCATTGACCCTGCCGGGGACTTCAGCTCCCATGTCCGTGCCCTTCTTCCTTTGCCCTGTCGCACCCCTGGGGTCATGCCCTCTGTCACCACACCATCTCAGGTGTGCACGGACACAACTGAGCTTCTTGCCTTGGTCGCTTTCCTGAGCACTAGTTCTGAATTTCCACCCCCTTTCATATAGCCCCACTCTAGTGTGCTGATGACCTTAGCTCCTTGATCTCTAAAGCCCAGCTCATCTCAGTGCCCCTGAGGCAGGCCAGAGGCCTGGTGCTCCTCAGAGCCGGTTGCTGTCCTGCGGCTCAGGGGAGAGCCTCTGCTCCCCCGTCCCCTCCTTAGTGTACAAGTCATCAGGGTAGACAGCTAATCCAGAGC
The DNA here is from genome assembly GCF_002007445.2 of Ailuropoda melanoleuca. NCBI lineage: Eukaryota > Metazoa > Chordata > Mammalia > Carnivora > Ursidae > Ailuropoda > Ailuropoda melanoleuca. Next base: position 5,679,095 of record NC_048226.1, read on the forward strand.
CCCCAGCCAGCCTGCCCAGCACAGCCAGTACTAGTAACTGCAGCCTCATGTGGGGCTCTCTTAGCCCCGCCCCAGCTTCCCTCCTCTCAGTTCCCCCTTACCAATGATAAGGCAGTAGACCTCCCAGCTGCTGGCCACAGGCCTGCGAACCTCCACTGTCTCTTCCTCCCCTCTCCCCCAGGCGAGCTGTGCCTGGTCCTGTTGGCCTCCTCCTATGATCATCCTTCTCCTGCCCTTCCCTTCCTCTTTCCCCTGGCCTCAGATGGGCCTCAGGAACTTGGCCAGTCCTCATCAAACCTTGCATCTGCCCCTCCTGCCTTGTGGCTGCTCCCAACACTCGTTCTTGCCCTCCTTCAGCTTGTTTCCCGAAAGACATCTCTGAGGATCTCACTGCCGCCCAAAAACCTTTTAGGATTCCTCGTTGTCTACCAGATCAAGTCCAAACTCCAAATACCAACTCAAGGCCCGTCTCAAACTGATCCCACTTGCATTCTCAGCCTGGGCGCCCACAAGGCCTGTGTTGCTCAGACATGCACATGGGACCTTGGCTTTGATTTCGTACTTGTCCCAGGCTTTGTGTAGTCTCCCCACATCCTTTTCCCTGCAGTTGTAGGTTTCTCCACCCTTCGAGACCTTGCCTTCTCTGTTTCTCCTAGGAGGTGGCTTTCTCTTCTTCAATCTCTGGGGCGTGTCATGCACGTGCTTGGATTAGCGTAGCTGGCAAACAGCACTGACAGCACACTCTGTGTCTTACATTGTCCTTGCTCCTCTGTCATCTCACTGAACCTTTACAGCTTTCCTGGTAGTAGCACGTTGTCCCCGTGCACAGGGTAGGAGGAATTTGCCCCAGGTCCCACATGTGTTGGGAGAGGCACAATGGCCACCCTCACTCAGAACTCCCTTACACTGCCCTTTCTGTGACACTTTGGTTTCTTTCACTCCTGCATCACAGTATTTTCGGTCCGTGGTGCTTGGGTTATGGTTTTGTGTCTGTTTTCTGATTCTGGCTGGGTGGAGACCCTAGGGTCAGGCCCCGGGCCGGCCGTCTCACGGCTGCCTGCGTGGTTCATTTTGGTGGCAGGTGCTGTACTAAGCACACAATTGGATGAATGAATGAATATTGGGGGGGGGCATCTGCCCAGCCTGAATATCTTTTGGTGCTGAGGTGGGATTTGGGGTGGCAGGAAAGGCTGGGGGGCGGTTTGCCGTGGAGCCCTGTGGGGAGTGTGTGTGTTGGAGGGTGGGGGTGGGGAAGCAGCCCCCTCACTCTGTCTCCGGCCCCAGGACCGCTACTATGTGCTGTACATCAGGCCCAGTCGCATCCATCGGCGGAAGTTCGACCCCAAGGGGAATGAAATCGAGCCCAACTTCAGCGCCACCAGGAAGGTGAACACGGGCTTCCTCATGTCATCCTACAGTAGGTATCTTCCATCCTTCCTCCCTAAGGGCCTCCTGACCCTGTGGCCTTTCTGTCCCTTGGCCCCTACTGAGTGTCTTCTCAGTGTGGTTGGCCTGGAAGCCCATGTCTGGCCCGAGGGCCCCCTGGCTGGACTTCTTCCTGCCCCCTGTGCCCTCAGAGGATCCCCAGGGCCTGGCGGGCTCTCCACCTCCGGCTGACTCCTGCAGTCCAGCAGAGTCGTCTGCGTACCTGGCTCTGGGCTCTCACCGCCTTTGTGTAGGGCCTCCGTTTTCCTGCCCAGATTCCCATGTGATTCTCAGGCCCTTCGTGACTTCATTCCTCTTTCCAGTTTTGGCTCTACGAGGCCCTCTTTGCTGTCTGCTCTGTGGAAGGAGGCTTCAGGGTTGAATGAGCATCCATCCCTCCCTCTGTCAGTTTATCCATTCATGCTTTCAGCTGTCCGTTCATTCTCTGAATGGCTAATGAGCGTCTATGCTGTGGCAGGCCTCGAGCCAGGAGCAAGACTCGGACCTGCCCTCGAGATGTCCTCAGTCTGGGAGAGGAGATGGACAGGCCCAGGACTGGAGCCCGAGGAGGGCCTCCAGGCCCGGGTGGGCACAGTCAAGGGCTGCTCTGGAGGAGGGAACACCAGTGGAAGCTGAAGGAAAAGCGGGGATCAGCAGGGTGCCAGAGCTTGGAAGGGTGTTTCAGGAGGGGGCTGTGTGCCAAGGCATGCTGGGAGCTGGGTGCTCCTGATGCAGGTGAGGAGAAGCCTCTAGGGAGGCAGGGGCCAGGTCAAGAAGGGCCCTAGAAGGGACACTCCATGGAGGATACCCTGTCGTGAGTAGTTTTATGTAGGAGAGTAACATGATTAGAATGGTGTTTAAAAATCCCCGAGGGGAGCCCAGCAGGCCTGTTGGGAGGCTGTGATGGCCGGATTAAGGGCCTGTCCATGAGGATGGAGAGACTGGACAGATTAGAGACAGAGGAGGGACAGTGGCTTTAGTGTTTGGAGACGGGGAGAGTGAGGGAGGAATCAGGGACGGCCCTGGGGCTTGGGCTTGGCTGCAGGTGTGGGGAGGAGTTCTGTCCGGGACATGTGGTCCTACTTCTGGGGAGAGGTCGATGTTCACTGGGGCCTTGGGGCCACAGTTCAAGAACCCAGGAAGTGGGCTGGAGGCACGTGTTTAGGGGTCGTGACGCACTGCTGGTACTGAAGCGATAAAAGTGGATGGAGTCTTGCAGGAGGCCATCTTGGGGAAGAGCAACCACAGGAGAACAGAGGAGGAGCCTGTAAGGAGCAGGAGAAGGGACCCCTGCAGAGGGCTGAGGGAGAGGGGGAACTTGTGTGTCTCTGAGGCCCAGTGAAGGTGGGGGGGAGGAGATATGAGGGAGGAGGTAGCAATGGGGTCAGGTGCTGTCTCAGGCCCAGTAAAGTGGGGACTGCGGGGCCTCCGGCAGCCTCACAATGAGGAGCTCCCAGTGACTCCGGTCAGGGTGGGGGTGGGGGGTGTCTGGAGTAGTGGGTGTCAAAGCCAGAATTCAGGAGGGCATTAAGGAAAGATTCAGTATGGAGGAGGAGAAGGAAAGCCAGGTCCCTGAGGAAGGGGAGGCAGTGGGATCTGGAGCCCAGATGGAGGAACTGGCTTGAGGCAGGAGGGGGACCATGGTCCTTTGAGACAGGAACAGAAGGGAAGGAGGAGAGGTTTCTGTGCTTCTTGGTAAATTGACAGGTGGGGGCAGGGGTGAGGAGCCCCACCTCTGGCTTCTGCTGTCTTGGGAAGTGGAGGTGAGGCAGTTCGTCTGAGGGACATTGCGCAGGTGAGGGCTGAGGAGTAGGGAGCAGTTTGAAAGCCCTTGGTGGGAGTGAGGTATCTGGGGAACCCCAGAAACCATCCCTGACAGAGCTTGGAAGTTTCACACCCAGCACGGAACGGGGTGTGGGCTCCATGGGCTGGCTGGCTGCTCTCCAGCAGAGCCCTGCCCTGTCTGCTGGCGTGGAAAGGGCCACCTGCAGGACAGTTTCGGGATGCTGAGCTGACAGGTGACTGTGCACACCTTCGTGAGGTCTTGGGGCCTTGCGAGTCGTTCTGGTCATGCAAGTCCTCCCTTCTCAGTTTGGGACACCGCCGCCCATCCCCCCAGCCCCTGGTCCCCAACCCAGGATCTGCAGATTTGGGACATACCAGGCAAGCAGGTGAGGCTTTTGGAATCGTCCCCGAGCAGGCCAAGGGAGAGTATAGGGATAGCCACCATTTGCTGCTCATTCCAGCAGACCCCAGCCCAGCCAGGAGACCTTGAGAGCCTGGAGAGAACCCTGGCTCATCACTGGGGCTTCCGTGGGAAGGCAGAATTCTGTGGAGGGCTGGGATCCTGTCTCCTTCACTGACTAGCTGTGTGACCTTGGGCAACTCACCTAACCTCTCTGAGCCTGCGTTTTCTCCTGTGTCAACAAGGAGTAATTAAGACATTGACACGCATTGAGGGTTTCCCACGTGCCAAACACTGTGCTGAGTGCCTTACGTGTGTTACTTCACTTACACCTCACATCAGCCCCGTCAGGTAGGTACTGTTTTTATCCCCGTCTGTCAGGCCCAGAGAGGGTAAGTCACTTGCCTGAGCTCACGTGGCTTGTAAACAGATCGGCACCAGGCAACCTGGCCCCAGAGCCCCATGCCCGTAAGTCCTTGGCCAGGAGTCCCTCGGTGAGTCCTGGCACCGTGGGGACGCAGAGCCCTTCCTGCAGGTGGTTATGAGCGTGTAGAACCCTCAGGCCTCCCGTGGCTCCCGGAAGACCCTCCCCCGTGCTTGCTCGTCCAGCAGTCACAACCTCCTTGTGCTATGTGCCTGCAGAGATGGAAGCAAAGGGGGACACCGACAGACTCACGCCCGAGGCGCTGAAGGCACTGGTACAAAAGCCAGAGCTGCTGGCGCTGACGGAGAGCCTTACCCCCGACCAGACAGTGGCGTTCTGGATGCCTGAGTCAGAGATGGAGGCAATGGAGCTGGAGCTGGGGGCCGGGGTACGGCTGAAAACTCGAGGTGACGGCCCCTTCCTGGGTGAGCAGCACAGGCCACATGTGGCCTCATGTCCCCGTGGCCTGTAGAGGCTCTGGCCTCCTGTTTGAGGTTCCTCTACCCCTCCTGCTTAGAACTCATGGGAGCAGGCCAGGTCTGCTTAGTCCTGAGATTTATTCCTAAGTCTCTGGACAAGTGCCCTGGGACCAACAGCCTAGACACTGTAGATCCTGGGGTGCTGCCCAATCCCAGGGTTCCTGGGGGTGATGTCTCCTATCTAGTGCCTTGGGGATCACACTGAGGGCCTCCCCAAGGACACCCAGGTCTGAGAGAACAGTGGTTTAACCTGGGTCTAGGGGACCGCAGCAGAACAGGCCAGCCCCCATTATGTTTCCAAAATAGGGAGACAGGCCATTCAACTTTTGCCCTCCTTTCAGAGTCATTAGCCAAACTTGAGGCTGGAACAGTGACCAAGTGTAATTTTGCTGGTGATGGAAAGACAGGGGCATCCTGGACAGACAACATCATGGCCCAGAAGTCTTCGGAGGGAGCCACAGCGGAGACTCGAGAGCAGGGGGACGGGGCAGAGGACGAGGAGTGGGTAGGTCAAGAGAGATGACTGTGGGCCCAGCATTGGTACGGCTGACCTCTCGAGAGGAGTTTTGTCTGTGTGGGCTGAGTCTGGGTGTAGGACAAAGACACAGAAGCATGCATTTTATGCCCCCAGCTTTGGTGGAATTCCACGGGATTCCCGAGAGTGTGTTAGCCTCAGGAAAATTCGTTTCAAGGAATGAAGGGTGACCACTTGAGACCTTTCTTTTTGGTGGGTCCGAACTGTGCCAATCTACAAGAATACAAGAAAGTCCCCAAGATTGGTAAAAGCAAGGGATGGAAAGAGTGGACCGTGGAGGGGAACCAGTGAAACCCGATGCCATGGATCTCGAAACATTTTCACTTCAAGTGATTACATTAGCCACGATGTGGCAGTGAGCTGAATGAGTGTTTTCCCCCCTCCTTCATTCTGGGCTCCTTGCCCAAAGTGGCTGGAAAATGGCTGGCTCGGTCCTCACTAGGTTGGGGTTTTTTTTGGTTTTCTTTTTTGCCAAGGATCAGGATCAGCCCCCTAGTTGATCTTTAGTCTATCCATAGTCAGTGTGTGTTTCTGAAGCGTATTTCATCTGAAGATTTGAATTGATGTCAAAAGTCCCCAAATTGAACATTTAAAACGAAGTCTCAGAAAAATGGGCTATTTATCTAGGTGATGCAGATGATGACATTCGCCAGAGAAAGCAGGCCAGGAAGAGTGGAGGGTCTGGATTCCCCTTTGTCTTAATAAAGTGAGTCTCAGAAGGAAAAATAGTAGGAGCTACCAGGCTAGCTCCCTGGGCCCGCTCTAATGAGGTGAAGCCAAGAAAGGTGGCTGAGGGCTCCACTGGTACCACTCAGTGGAACCCTTGTTTGATGACTTGTAGAAGACTTGTATGAAATGTGCTCCGTTCCCGCCTCTTTCCTTAACCCCTAGGACGACTGAGGTGAGTGGGGGTGAAGCACCTCTGGGGCCTGCCAGCACTGCTGAGAATCTCTTCCATCAACATCTACTCTGGAGTTCGAGGGAGCGGTCCACCAAGCCTTCCCTGCTTCTTGCTACAGCTGCCATGGAATGCCCTTGGAATAAGTGCTGCTAAAATCAAATCCAAGACGGTGACTTGAGCAGTGGCGCCCCATGCCGTGGCTCATGGAGGGGCCCTGCCTCGATGTGAGTCTAGATCTCCTAGACATGTCCACGATGGCCCTTGCCCTGAATGGCAGCCTTGTTTCTGGAGACAGGCAGTGGAACCGAATTTGGTCTTGGTGTGGACTTGGCGAATGTCCCTCATCTGCATGCAGAGTGGCTCAGGGGTTCCTCCCTCTGTCCTCATATTTTCTGCCATTTCTTCCACACCTGCCCCCCTCCCCAGTGCTCTGAGTTATAGCCTTTGCATTCTTGTTCAAACCTTGTTGTCCCTTCTGTGCTCTTTTCCTCCCCTAGAGCTGCCAATTCTTTACTCCTCCTCTGGTTCTCTGCCACATTGGAGGGTTCCTGTGTCCTGACCTCTCTGCTGTTCTCAGGGAGGTCTAGAGTTTTCACAGGTGTGGCTGGCTGGTCCCTACCTTTCAGGCTCACTCTACCAGGCCACATTTTCATAACACCTTTGTTGCTGTTGTTATGTACTTTGAGAATTTTTTATGAGTGAGTAAATCTTCAGAAGAGGATTCCTCTGCATTGACTGGGTTATGTCAGGTGTAAACAGTTTTCCACCTGAGCAATGATCCTATAAGGAAGCCATTTCTTTTTGATCATGAACATCACCTTGCTGGGTAGTGTGCGTGCACTCTGATCCATGATGGGATGTAGAGTTGAAGTCCACATGTCCTAAGAATGGGGAAGAGACTTAGTGGATTTGGATCCTGCTGGCCTCAGGGACAAGAGAGGGTGGTGGTGAAGGAACAAGTATTGAGTCCCCTAATGCATCGAACGCGTCACTAGATGCTTTCCATGATGGTAATTACAGCCACTGACCGTTGAGTGCTTCTTGGCACTAGTGCATGTATCCCCCGCTTTTCAAAAGTTACATTATGACACTAGGTGCGAAGACCTACCTTAGTACCTGTTTTTTCTAACCAAAAGCAATCTGCAGAGGGTTTTCATTTTTATGAAAATAAGGCAAAAAAAAAGAAAAAAAAGCATTCAGCATTTGTTTCGCAGGGAGCATTATAGAGGCTGTGTGCACCCCAAGTAGTGAGAGTGACCCCACCAGTCTCCTTCCCTGGGAACTACACTCAAGCATCAAGCCCCCAGAGCTTTGAACTGTATCTGGGAGCATCGGTGCTTTACCTTGATTTATTTTGTGCATGTGTTAGCAAGATGTGTCCTAAGGTTTCAGAAAAGCCTAAGAAAATGCTCAAAATTTTTTCTATATAAATTAATGGTGATTCCTAGACTTTAGGGAACTTGCCTAAACCCTTGACTGCTGATCTGCCCAGCCGGAACTCTGTTCTGTTGGTATTAGAATGGCAGATATTATATTGATATTATAGAATGGCAGGTAATATTATGCTTCCAGAATTTATTATCATAGTTCCAATTTTCATTTACCTTCTTGCATATTTGAGCCTGGTCTTGACAATATGGCTGTGAGGCTTGGGATTCACACTTCAGTGAGGCCACCTGAAGTCACGGGTCATTGGTCTGCTCACGGATCTCTTCTGTTCTTGTTGCCCTTTTCTTAGTTCAGACCCTTGTGACCTCTCACCTCGACTATTATAGAAGCTGCCTTCCTGGTGTCCTGTGTCTGAATGGGGCTGGCTGGGTATTGAGCACACTGGGACCTCAACCATGGGGGTGGCCAGGGAAGTCGTTAAGCAGCAGGACTGGGGATATTGACTGGGAATAGAGACACCCAGTGAGGGCATCCTGCTGCCCATAGCACTGTGGTCAAATGGTATGGCAAGGTCATATAGGCAGGCCACCATTCCAAAAAAGGAGGTGCAGTGTGTCAGTGGGGGAAGCCCTGGGCAACAAATGGGCTTGTTGTCTTGGGTGCGCAGGGGAGAGATGAAGGAAGGGAGGGAGGGAGGGAGAGAGGAAGGAAGGAAGGACGGAAGGGAGGGAGGAAGGAAGGACGGAAGGGAGGGAGGAAGGAAGGATGGGAGGGAGGGAGGGAGGAAGGAAGGAAGGAAGGAAGGAAGGAAGGAAGGAAGGAAGGAAAGAAAAGAGGCCTTTGTGGCTGGAGCTCAGAGAATGGGTGGAGGTAGAGGTGGTTTGAGATGACACGGGAGGTCAGGCATGGCATTTTTAGCACATTAAGTATTTTAGGACTTTATCCTTAACTTCCTGGAAGCCAGTGATTCTGGGGAGAGTGATATGATTTGATTTGTCTCTATCAAAGACCACTTGACTGCAGAGAAGCTGAAGGCAATGAGCCCAACTGGGAGACTGCTTTAACTGTCACAGTGAGAGGCTAGAGCGGTTTGGTATATAGCAGCGGGAGTGGAGATGGAAGGAAATCCAGGTAGCCGGGAGAGGAAAGGGAAGTCCCAGCAGGACAAGAGCACCTGAAAAGCCATGGAGGTGAGGGAGGGGCCCGCTCCTGGAATATGCAAATTGTGTTCAAGGTTGTTTATACCATACCTACACATAAAATTTGATAATCCTTTTTCAATTAATGTTATATAACCACTTTCCATATTGCTACACAGTCTTCATAACCATTGTTTTTTAAGATTGACTACCATTTAATAGCTCTATCATTGTCTAATTTTTGGTTAATTAATTGATTCCCACTTGGAGCTAATATAATTAACATGTCAGTAACTGTTTTAGATTATATAGTTCCCTAAATCTCACCCATACAGCCTCCCTGCCCTGCCCCCCCCAGTTCCCCACTCCCACCCCCAGCTCCACCACCATATTTTTGTATTTTGGAATCTTTAGGGACAGATTCCCAGGAGTCAGATTACTGGGAATCTAGCCGGTTTTTTTATAAAAGTTTTTTTAGATTGTCAAATTGCTTTCCAAAAGAGTTCTAAATTATAATTTCACCAGCACTGTAGGAGAGGACCATTTTCATGCTACCCTTGCCAGAATTGGGTGTAATAACATTAAAAATGGTATTTGATAAGGTAAAAACAATACTTCAAAGTTAATACTTGAATTGTAATTAGACTTTCCCCCCCCGATTAATAGTGAGCTTAAACATTTTTTTCATGTTCATTACCTAGATATATTTCCTCTTTGCTTACTCAGTTTCTTTTCCTGTTTACATACTGAGGGGTGAGGTCTTTTGGTTATTTGTATTTTAAATGTAACTATTTACCATATTTCAACAACTTCTTTTTCTATTTTTAAAAAATTGATTTTTTTTACAAGTTTACATTTTTTTTTTTTTTTACAAATATAGATCTATTGTTGACTTTCTGTGATTTTTTATTGCTTCTAAGCTTATATTCTCCTTTCGGATGTTAGATACTCAGTTTCAATTCTTCCATTTTAGTTATTACCTGGTTTTTACATTTGTCCTTAATACACTCTGCCTATAATTGTGAAAGGGTAGGAAGTGAGATAACTAAATAGTTTATTTTCAAATTGCTAACCAGTTATCCCAACATATTTTTTGGATTCCTTTCCATTCTCAAGTTATGATGTCTCCTACATCACATATTAAAGTTATCTTATACTTAAATTATTATTCTATTGCAATGTCTCCCTATCGTGACAACTTGAACATCACACTAGGTTTTAGTCGTTGGTAGAGCTAGGTCGCCCTTGTTATTCTTCTGTTTTAGAACTTTCTTTGCAATTTCTCCTCAATATTTGAAACATTTTGTCAAGTTTCAGTGCATATTTATTGACTTTGGATTTTTTTTTTTTAAAGTATGCTCCATGCCCAGGGTGGAGCCCAACTCAGGGCTTGAACTCATGATCCTGAGATCAAGCCCTGAGCTGAGATCAAGAGTTGGATGCTAACTGAGCCACTCAGGCGCCCTTGGACTTTTTTTAAGTTAAAAAAAAAAAAATCTGGCTATGAGAGTAATACATATTTGTTTTAGAAAATTCGAAAAATGAAAAACAATTTCACTGTTTATTAAATCGCTTATGTACTACTCAATTACATGCCATGCATTGCTCCAAGTGCTTACAAACAGTAACTAATTTTGTGTTTACAACCATCTGAGTAGAATAATTTTTTTCAAGTAGAAAAAAACCTAGTTTTATAGTAAAGGAAACTGATACTATGCCAGTTTTACAGATGAAGGCACTTGCCCCAAGTATCCAGGTGGTCAACAGAGCCAGGGTTTTAACCAGGGCAGTGTTGTTACAAGGGCCTGTGCTGAACACTTTGTGATGCTGATGTATCTACTTACAGTCTTTTACAAGGTGGGATATCCATATACATACCTTGTGTGATCTTTTCACTTACAGATATGCCATGAACACTTATCTATACCATAAACCTTTCACAGTATTATTTTTTAATGACCATTTAATGTTTCTCATGTGCATGCGGAACAAAGCATTTAACAAATAACTCGTTTCAGAATAATTTGTTTCCCATTTTTCCCTGCAGTTAATACTGCTGAGATGTACATTTAAAAAAAAAAAAAAAAGATTTTATTTATTTATTTGTTAGAGAGCTTGCACAAGCAGGGAGAGCAGCAGGCAAGAGGGCAAGAGAGAAGGCGGCTCCCCACGGAGCAAGGAGCCAGATACGGGACTGGATCCCCCTGCCCCTGGGATCATGACCTGAGCCAAAGGCAGATGCTTAACCAACCGAGTCACCCAGGGTCCCTGAGATGCACATTCTTGAAGCTTTTCACATGTCCACAATCTTTTTATTATAAATTCTAAAACTGGAAACGCTGGGCCTAATGTCCTACATATTTTAAAGGCTTTTGATGCCCACTGCCAATCTTCTGGACAGGTGATTCCAATGTGTAGTTCTAGCTGCAATAAGGGACGTGGCTCCCCCCTACCCCCATTAAGTCATTAGAAGGAACAAAATCTACCAATTTGGGATCGCCACATGGATTTGCACCGAAGAGTCCTTAATTCCACCATTCACTACCGACCACGGAGAAACGGCCCTTTTGCACGAGCAGGCGTTTGTGTAATTCACTGCAACATTGTATGTAACACGGAAAAAGGAAAATGAGCGATACGTTCCCTAAGCGGGCAGTGGCTGAATTAGCCGACACCTCCACACTGCGAACCGTCCTGCAAGTGTGACAGGGAAGGTAGGACTGGACTTTTCGCGCGGCTGCTTTCGGGAGCTTCTGCTTCGGGATCTGCTTTTCCGACGTGCTCCGCCCGGGAACTCTGCGGCAGGCGGTCGGTCTGGACGAGCGGCGGAGGTCCGGGTTCGCGCCCTGGCCAGGCCCGGAGTGGCAACCCGATGCTAGCCGAGGTGACGCCCCGGCCCGGCCCCGGGGTCCGCACCGGCCCGACCCCCACGAGCCCGCCGCCCTCCCTAGAGCTTTCCCGTACTGGCGCCGGGAAGCCGGACTCTTCGCGGTGGGGCACCTTGGGCGCGGGGACACGTTTCCGGGGGCCTCTCTCCGCCGCGCACCCAGCGGAAGTGGCCGTGTTGTGACGGAAGGAGATGCTTTGTGGAGCTGCCGGCGCTGGAAGAAACGTGGCCGGCAAAGATGATCCAAGCGATTCTGGTTTTCAACAACCACGGGAAGCCGCGGCTGGTCCGCTTCTACCAGCGTTTCGTGAGTGCGGCCCAGCTTCGTCACGTCCCTTCAGAGCGCCCACGCTCTCCCTTCCCTCCCTTCGGCCGCTCGGGCCGGCTGACCCCCTCGGGCTCCTGTACGGGGCGTGACCCCACACGCCTCACCCTCCTTGCGGGACTCGGGCCGCTGTCTGGCCATCCGTCCCACCCCCGCGCTTCCTCACCTCTTCTTGGACCCGTGCATCTGTCTGCCATTTGGTGACACTTCCCCTTGGGTCTCAGGGCTCGCTAAATGACGGTGGGGGTGTGCTCCACTGAACACGCGACTGATTGAAGTCCCTTTAATCTTGTCGGTCCTTAAGCGCGGCTGTCCGAGTAGGAAGACCTGTGCCAGCTTAGGAAAGTTGTTGCTTTGACCAGAAGATCTGGAGAAGTGCTTTCCTGGGCTTATTTTGCTTTAGTGCTGGCTGAAACTGCCCAGGGACTGGATACCCTTCCTCCCGTGGAGTTGAAGGAAGTCAGTTTAAAAGTGGGAAGTGATGAGAAATTATAAATGCTGCCGCGTGAGGGCTCAATAAATGATAACGTAAATTTGAGTTTTCCCAAAGAACTCCTCTGGGAAAACACAAACATCATTATTTGCCTCCTGCCCTCCAGCGTTGTATTTTTTCGTGGCAGGGTTTCAAAATGTTACATTAATTAGTGAAACGAAGAGGGTAAAGAGCCAGAAAACCCATGTTCAGGCCTCTGCTCACCTTTTTTACCCTGTGTCTGTTGACCCTGTGTTTTTCCTTTTTTTTTTGGTCACATAGATATGAACAAAATAATTTTACCTTTTTCATAGAATTTTTAAAGCCAGATTACATTTTATTAAATAATTATTTTGAGATAAAACTATTAACATTCAATACAACCATTCAGTTTGTATTTGCATTTGTGTGTGTGAATTTTTCTGGGTTTTTTTTTTTTTTTTTAGGTGTTACTGAGCAATCACATACATATAGTTCACCTATTTAAAGTATACAGTTCAGTGGTTTTGAGTACATTCACGAAGTTGTGGACCCATCCCCATGGTCAATTTGAGGACATTTCCATTTCCTCAAAAAGAAGCCCCTACCCATTAGGAATCATTCCCTATTTCCTCCTGACTCCCTCAGCCCTAGGCAACCACTAGTCTACTTTCTGTCTCTCTAAATTTGCCTATTCTGGACATTTCATATAAATGGCATTCAGTATGTGGTCTTTTATAACTGGCTTCTTTCATGTTTTTAAGGTTAATCCAGCTTGTAGCATGTATTAATTCTTCATTCCTCTTTATTGCCGAGTTATATTGCGTTGTATGGATAAACCACATTTTGATTGTCCGGTAGTTGGACATATGGCTCTTGTGGATAATGCTGCTCTGAACTTTCACGTACAAGTTTTTATGTGCACATATGTTTTCATTTCTCTAGGTGTCATTTCTCTAGGAGTAGATATGCTGGGTCATATGGTAACTTTTTGGTGAACATTTTGAGGAATTGCCCATCTGTTTTCCAAAGTGGCTGCACTGTTTTATGTTCCCATCATAACGTATAGGAGTTTTGATTTCTCCACCTCCCTGTCAACATTTGTTACTATCTTTTTGATTAGAAACATTTTAATGGGTATAAAGTGAATTCTCATTATGGTTTTAATTTCCATTTCCCTAATGAGTAAGGATGTTGAGCATCTTTGCATGTCCTGTTGGCCATTTGTAAGCCACCTTTGGAGAGCGTAGGATTTTTATGAGAACCACATTAGCTCGTGAGTAAAAGTTACTTGAAAACTGTAGAGAACTAAAAGATATGAGGGATTGTTAAAGTCATTGAGGTATGTAAGCAAGCGGTAGTTCACCTTTCTGTTGAAATTAGAAATTAGGGGTGACTGGGTGGCTCACTTGGTTAAGCACCTGCCTTTGGCTCAGGTCATGATCCCCAAGTCCCAGGATGGAGCTCCGCTCTGGCTCCCTGCTCAGCGGGGAGTCTGCTTCTCCTGCCCCTCAACTGGCTAGTGAGTGCATTCCCTCTCAAATAAATAAAAAATCTTTTTTAAAAGTTTTAAAAATTAAAGAGAGATTAGTTAGCTTCACTGTTTCATTACTACTTCCCCTCTGACTGCTGCCACCTCCCCCAAGGTCAGATAAAAGGCTTTAGTCTGAAAGATGTTTTTATCAGGTTAAAAAAGTGCTGATACTTAGCCTGTTTTGTATTTCCAAGTACACAGAGTTAATCCTTTACTACGGCATCCTGGCATCCTGGCCCTGGCGTCAGTGAGCTTTGTGACTTTAAATGGAAACCAGGAAAATAGTGACTGATTGACTCAAACTTACAGTGACTAGTGATTAACAGGTTTTTAAATTTTTTTATTAAGTTGGCTTTTTTTTTTTAAAAGGTTTTATTTATTTGACAGAGAGCAGGAGCGGGGGGAGGGGCAGACGGAGGGAGAAGCAGGCTCCCTGTTGAGGGAGCCTGACAAGAGGCTGGATCCGAGGACTTTAGGATCATGACCTGAGCTGAAGGCAGGCGCTTAACCAACTGAGCCACCCAGGCACCCCGTTAGCAGGTTTTCATTCATTCAGTAAATACTCATAGCCATTGTTTTTCCACGTTGAGTCAAAGTTATGAAAAACAATTTCTCCACAGTGACATTTTCCCTGGGGTTTTTTTTCGGTCTTTCTTTTAAATAACCATTTCAAACTTAAATTCAGTGCTTTACAAAGAAGGGATTAATTACTTGAGTGTTTTCTGACTCTTAGGGCAAGTCCAATCTGAAGGTTTTCTTAAGCTTTGCTACTCAAAGTGTGATCCCTAGACCAGCAGCTTTGGTATCACCTGGGAGCTTGTTAGAAATGCAGTCTCAGGATGCACCCCAAACCTGCTAAATCAGAACCTGTATTTTAGTAACATTCCCAGGTGATTAATTGCTCATTGAGATATGAGAGCATTTTAATTACTTTTGTCTTAATGATCAGTTTCTTCCTCCCAACACCTTTTTTTTCTCTCTTTCTTTCTTTTTTTTTTAAGATTTGTTTATTTAAGAGACAGCAGGGGGAGGGACAGAGAGAGTCTCAAGCAGACTTTGGCTGAGCGCACCACCCGTGGCGGGGCTCAATCCCATGACCCTGAGATCATAACCTGAGCTGAAAGCCAGAGTCAGAGGCTTAACTGACTGAGCCACTCAGTTGCCCCCCATCGTCCTTTTTTTTTTTTTTTTTTTAAACCACACTTATTATGAACCTCCTCTGTATAAACAGGAATCAGTGTGAGTTATCAAGAGGTATCATTACGGTTGAGCTTTCTTGTGTATGGTAGTGAGAAAAAGTATAACTGTTGAGAATTCTAATCAGTAAATAGAACTTTTTCTGTCAGTAATGCTTTGTTGGTGAGTAACAACCAATCTTATATGTAATACCATATTACCAGTACAGAAGATGGAAAATTTAGTTTTTAAAAACATGATTACACAATTAAATCTTGACCTTGAAGGGTTAGCCCCATTGACAGTTGTTATTTACCTGAGTGTAGATATTTTCTAGGGGAAGGCAAAATATTCCTGGACTGGGCCTTCTAGTTAGTCTTTGACCTTTTATGAGAGTTTATCAGTTTTTAAGATTTTTTTGATTTAGGGGTGCCTGGGTGGCCCAGTCGGTTAAGTGTCTGCCTTCACCTCGGGTCATGATCTCAGGGTCCTGGGATGGAGTCCTACATCAGGCTGCCCACTCAGTGGTGAGTCTACTTCTCCCTCTGCCCCTCCCCCAGCCAGTTCTCTCTCTCTCTCTTTCTCAAATAAATAAGATCTTAAAAAAAGAGATGTTATTTATTTTAGAGAGAGAGTGGGGTGAGGGGCTGAGGGAGAGAGAGAATCTCAAGCAGACTCTGCATTGAGCACAGAGCCTGTTGTGGGGCTCAATCTCATGACCCCGAAATCATGACCTGAGCTGTAACCAAGAGGTGTCCTGACTCCAGCTGAGCCACCCAGGTGCCCTGCTCCTTTCCTTGGTTATTAACTGTAAGGAAGTATGGGCTGACCTACCAAGACAGTAATGGTTAGTGACTTGATGTCACTAACCTAGCTTAGTTCCTGTAACTGAGTCTTACCCATTTTCCATGGATTCCCCTTTTATTTTTCCTTTACTCATCACTTTTATTTTTTCTGGAAACTGGTACCAAATGTTCAGATTGTTCCCTGCTCGGAAGCACTTCTCTCCCTTTTCATCCCCATCCATGGAATGTAGTTTTTCAGACTGCCTCCCTCCCACCCCCCGATTCACTTTTACTTCTTTTATTCCATAGCCAGAAGAAATTCAACAGCAGATTGTTCGAGAGACTTTCCATCTAGTTCTCAAGCGAGATGACAACATCTGTAACTTCTTGGAAGGTGGAAGGTAAATGATGGGCTTCAGTTTTCTACCCGTGTATCTCCTGTCGGGTGCCCTTCATCACTGTTGCCTCGTCGGGTAGTATTCAAGTGTCAGGTGGGTACCTGGCTGTCCAGGAAGAGACCCAGTTCTGTTTGGAAGCTGTTGAATGGTTGTGCTTCAGCTATTACTCATTCGGATGTCTGGTTCCTGGAAGGATGATAGAAGAAAAGCTGAGGTAAAGTGGTTTTGGGTACCTCTGCCAAACCTGGTTGCTGTTCCCCTGGTAGAAATGGCCTGTTGTTTGGCCTGTCCTCCCCCTTCTGTTGCACTTGTTCTCATTCTTCGGCATAGTGTTTCTCTTTGATGTGTTTCATTAAGATACAGCCATTTAAACGTTTCCCATCTTCCACAGTTTGATTGGTGGCTCTGACTACAAACTGATTTATCGGCACTATGCTACACTCTACTTTGTGTTTTGTGTGGATTCATCAGAGAGTGAACTTGGAATCTTGGACCTCATCCAGGTATGTGTAGTCAGCTAATGATGGCAGCCACTAAAGAGAATTTGCGCTGGATTTTTGAGTAACCATCCTGTAGATCTTTTTGTCAGTCTCTTTATTGATACGGGGAAGAGTTGCCAGATGTCTACCATATGGTGCTGTAAGAAAGCTCCTAGCAACATGTAAAAACTCCAAGAGCTTTTGGACTCATTGGTTTCTACCTAGCCCTCTCACTGCCCTTTGTTTTCATATACAATTCTGATACCGATTCCAATGGGTGTGCTTCCCCCTCCACCACCACCTAGCAATTAACTCAGTTCTCTGTGGGGAGTGACCAGGTGTCCCACAATTTTAACTCAGTTCTGACACTATCTACCTGAAGATAGATTCAAACCACAAGTCCAGGTTGGTGTCACCTGTGCTTCTTGCTGACAGGCTATGGATTAGAGGTTTCTATGACTTCCTCCTTGGGTTTAATTTGCTAGAGTGGCTCCCAGAACTCTCTAGAAGAACATGGTACTTACTTGATTACCAGCTAACTACAAAAGGATGTTACTCAGGAACAGCCAGATGGAAGAGATTTACAGGGCCAGGAATGGGGAAATGGAGAAAGGGCTTCCATGCCCTTTCCACTCAGGCCACTCTCCGAAGTCCACCATCCTGAAAGCTGTCCTCCAAACACTGTCCTTTGGGGATTTTTCTGAAGATCAGGGGTGGGACTGAAAGTTCCAGTCCTCTAATTGCATAGTTTGTTCTCCTCTCAACCAGCCCTCATCTTTAGGGGCCTTCTAAAAATCACCTTATTAACATAAACAGGACTCCTTTATCACTTAGGAAATTCCAAAATTCCTTTATCACTTAGAAGCTCTGTGCCAGAAATGAATGATGAATGATGAACGAATACCAAATATTTCCTTATTATAAGTTACAGTGTCATATCATGTCTTGAAATTTTTTTCAACTGTTAAACCAAATGACATTTAAGAATTCATACTTTTTATTTTCACTTGTAATTCTAGCCTGAGACAAAGAAATTTGATGTTTAAGTTAGTCTCTGCAATCTTAACATAGGTAAACATGACTTTTTTTAGGATTTTTGAACATTAGAAATGGCTTACAGATTATTTACTTATTTATTTATTATTTTTTAAAGGATTTTATTTATCCATTTGAGAGAGAGAGAGAGTGAGAGAACACAAGCTGGGAGCAATGGTGGGGGGAAGTCAGAAGGAGAAGCAGACTCCCCACTGAATAGGGACCCCGACATGGGGCCCCATTCCAGGACCCTGGGCCCATGACCTGAGCTTCTGAAGGCAGATGCCTAACTGACTGAGCCACCCGGGTTCTTACAGATTCTTTTCATTGTCTTTTTGGAAACTGAGATGTGTAGGGACCCTAGGTTGGGAACCATTAATTTAGTATAATTCTATCATTTTAGAATTTTTTTAAAAGTAATTTCTGCATCCAACATGGAGCTCAAACTCAGAATCCCGAGAGCAAGAGTTGCATCCTCTACCGAGTGAGCCAGCCAGGGGCCCCTAATTCTGTCGTTTCATATGTGAAATTTTAGGTACGCTTCCTTTAAGGGACTTGAATAAGTTTCTTGACTAGAAAGCACTGAAATAGGAGCTTACATTAAAACCTAATTAACAATTATAGAAAACTCTCTAGCTACAAAAATACAAATTTTATATTCAGAAAATGATTTAAGATGATTAATTTAAAAACTCATATGTTATATTCACGTATTATACATAACAGTATAAATTATCTAAAAAAGGTTATCTCTAAGATGATTTAAAAAGCTTTCTTATTTTTTTTTTTAAGATTTTATTTATTTATTTGACAGAGAGAGAGACAGCCAGCAAGAGAGGGAACACAAGCAGGGAGAGTGGGAGAGGAAGAAGCAGGCTCCCAGCAGAGGAGCCTGATGCCGGACTCGATCCCAGGACTCTGGGATCACGCCCTGGGCCAAAGGCAGACGCTTAACGACCTAGTCACCCAGGTGCCCCTTAAAAAGCTTTCTTAAAACACCTGAGTCAGATTGGACACTGAGAGTCAGTGTGGCATAGTAGAAAGAGCTTAAGATCTAGAATCAGAAAACCTGCATTTGAGTCATGGATCTACCATTTGAATATAGAAGTAATAGGTTATAGGATTCACCTGTGACATTGTATTCTATAGTATTGTAAACTATAGAATGCTAGAAAAATGTGCATTTAATAAGTGTATTAGAAGAAAAAGGAAATAGTGATAGTATAGTTTAAAAATTGAGATGCGGTTACTGGTGGATATGCACTTCAGGTATCTATACTGGCAAGATAAAAAGAAATTAACCCTACCATATAATGGGCATTTATTAAATAGTGGGCATTGGATTTGGGAAGATAGATAAATAAAAGGTGAAAATAATAAGAACTAAGGGGTTTGATCTTTGAAAAGACAATGAAATCAATAAATAGTTGGCCGAATATATTGAGGATAAAAGTCAGAAAACAACACGTTTTTAGAGGATGATATACATAGTTGTATTACTAATGTATTTGAAGCAGCTGACTTCAAAACAGAAATACCCAAATTAGATCAATAGCAAGACACTTAATCCAGTATCAGGATGAAATAAGAAAGGATTTTTAAAAACCTGACTATGTAATAGAGTCAGTAGAATTTTTAAGTGTCGAAGTCCAATAAAACCTCTGCATTGCATAAGGTATTTCTTAAACTGAGAATTTAAAAAATCATACGACTTAAGCATATTTTACAGTGTGAATTGTTAGTAAACCAAAAGCCTCTCAAAAAAATGTTACTCAAATATAGCATATTAGTTTTGGTACAGAATTACTAAAGAAGATCTTAGCCAATAATCACGTGTAGCAAGAAGTCAGAAGACTTGGCTCTTGATTCTATCTGTCCTATTATAAGCAGTGTGGCCTTAAATCATTTACGCTTTTTTGGCTCAAGCGTTCTTGTTTTATGTTTTGGCTCTTCTGTGTGTGTGTGTTTCAATTTATAAGTGTACACGTTGTTCTTTTCTAGCTCTGAAAGTACTGTCTTAGGAATACTGCATACTAGAAGAGTTATTCATTGTGTCCAAATTGTCTTTATCCCAAGGAAGCAAGTCAGTTTAATAAGGGGGAAGTTCTTAGAATCCATTACAGCAGTAAGAAGGATAGTGGAGACTGATAGAGTTGCATCAGAGAGAAATGATTATCCAAATTTTATTCCTGAAATGCTCTTGAATTGGAATAGGAAGCATTTTTATTTGATTATTTAGTGCATATTTATTTACTTATTGTAAACTGTTGTTGAAGAAATTATATATATACATGGTTCAAAATTCAAAAGGCAAACCAAGAATATATAGTGAAAAGTATTTTTCTCCCTCTTTTCTCTAGTACCTAGTTTATTTTTCTAGGAGCAGCACATTTTAGTTTTATTTATTTGTTTTTTCAAGATTTTATTTATTTTTATAGAAACCCTTTAAAAAAAAAAAAAGATTTGGGGCGCCAGGGTGGCTCAGCTGTTAAGCATCTGCCTTTGGTTCAGGTCATGATCCCAGAGTCCTGGGATCGAGCCCTGCGTCAGGCTCCTCCGCTGGGAGCCTGCTTCTCCCTCTCCCACTCCCGCTGCTTGTGTTCCCTCTCTCGCTGGCTGTCTCTCTCTCTCTCTGTCAAATAAATAAATAAAATCTTAAAAAAAAATAAAAAATAAAAAATAAATGTTAATCTCGTCTTCAAAAAAAAAAAGATTTTATTTATTTATTTTGAGAGAGAGAGAGAGTATGGGAGCAGGGGGAGGGGTGGGCAGGGGGGAGGGAGAGAGAGAGAGAGAATCCCAAACAGACTCTCTCTGAGCACAGAGCCCGTTGCGGGGCTCAGTCTCACAACCCTGAGATCATGACCTGAGCTGAAACCAAGAGTTGGCCGCTTAACCGACTGAGCCATCCAGGCCCCACTTTATTTATTTATTTTTTTAAGGTAAACTCTACACCCAACATAGGGCTCAAACTTACCCTGAAATCAAGAGACACACACTACTGACAGAGCCAGCCAGGCACCCCAGCAAATTTTAGTTTTAAAACCAAGAGCCAGTGTTATCTTAGGAGAGAAATCTACAGGCATTAATGAAAACTAGGATGTCTCTCACTATTTACTCTAATTTGAATAAACATTTGTAATGAGTGATAAAAAAAGAAAGGAATAAGTTACATGGTAAGGGAAGAGAGAATTAAGATTCACTATAGGGTGGCCTGATTACATACCTAGAAAACCTGGGAAAACAGCAACAATTACATAATAAGTAATGAATGATATGAGCAAAATGGCAAAATATGAGATAAATCCATCAAAATTGGATATTTCATTTCTGTGAAAATTGCTAGAAAAGTCATAATTAAAAAAAAAACACCTCACAATAATGATAGGATATCGAGTGTTTGGAAATTAACTTATTAGTGTGGAATACTTGATATTAATTCCAATAGAATTATGAAATCTTTTTTTTTTTTTAAGATTTATTTATTTGAGGGAGGGAGAGAGCGTGAGAAGGGGGGCGGTCAGAGGGAGAAGCAGACTCCCTGCTCCCTGTGGGACTCCAGGATCATGACCTGAGCTGAAGGCAGTCGCTTAACCAACTGAGTCACCCAGGGGCCCCAGAATTATGAAATCTTAGAGGAAAAAATAAATGGAGCTACAAGCGCTCTCCTTATTGGGAAAAGTCAAGCAAAGATAATAGTAATAATCAACAAATTAAATGGGAAACCAGTTATAATTCCATCAGGAAATCTTACAGAACTTGTTAAAGGGAAAATTTATCAGGAAAAATGAATGGCCAGGAAATGCAAAAGTATGTTTTGAGGGAAAAAGGTCAGTTAATGGGGGAATTGGCTTTACTAGGCTTGCGGATGAAATTATTACCTACCTAGGAAATCCAAAACAATCACTGGGAAACCATTAGAACCAATAATAGAGTTCAGTCCTGGGACAAGTTTAACAAGCTTAAAAGTCAATAGCTTTCCCTTAGCAATAGTAAGTTAGGAAATACAATATTTAAAGGGGCCCACTCACAAAAGCAAAAAGGTCCATAAGATATCAAGGAATAAATGGAAAAATATGCAAGATGTATATGAAGAAAACTTTCACACTCTACTGAAAATATTAAAAAAGGAAGCTCCCTGCTTTGTGGGGAGCATGCTTCTCCCTCTGCCTCTTCTCTTCCCCCCCCCGCCCCCCCGCTCATGCTTTCTCTCTGCATGCTCTCAAATAAATAAAAATCTTAAAAAATAATAAAATAAAATTATATATATTGTGGAAACATGTATATACAAAAAAAATCTGCTAACATGGCAGTATGGTTTCAAGAATGCCAGTAAAATGAAGCTATTGCCCAGATTAAGAAACAGTGCATTGCTAGTTCTACAAAGCTGCTGTGTACTGTTCCTCGCTTCTGTCTGCTCATTCCCTGCATCCCTCCTCAGACTTTTGTGTTGGTCATCCCTTTGCTTCTCTTTATGGTTTTACCGTGTGATATGTCTTGCCGAACTGGTATTTATCTTAGTTTGGAAAATCTGAGTGACAAGCCCAAAAATTAGCTGCGAAGGAAAGGGTAACTTGGCACTTTTAGATGAAGGCTCCCAACAGAAGATAAGCTGAGCAGAGTGTCTGGGTCATGATCTGCTTCAGCATCCCTGAGAGAGTATACCTGAGCTCCTTCTGGGGACATCTGAGGCAAGGTTGTGTGAGTGCATCCGGAGAAACAGCTCTCCATAGGCGGGGCATCAGGCTCTGGCTGACTAGCAGACATATGGTCAGGAGGAATGGACCACTCCACATTTTCTTTCTCAGCTTGTCCTGACGATACCCCTGGTTTTCAAGAGTAAGTCAAAGCACGTTTCAGTGGGAGTAAAATGAGTGTCCTCGCCTAATCTAGGCAGCAGAGCAGAAGAGATATTAGGTTGTTTCTATTTTCCTTTTTTTTTTTTTTAATTAACACAAATAAAACGACTCTGTCTTTATGCAGACTGTTGGGCCTATTCATACTCTGCTGAAAACAGAATTCCTGAGTCAAAGAGATGAATATTGCTAATTATAATGCGTGTAGGTAGGTAGATACTCAGGAAAGCTATATTAACATACAGTGGCCCCAGGACTGTTGGAGGTCGTGTTTCTTCCTAGCTCCAACATTGAAATATGTCATTTTTAATCTTTATTCAGAGGTAAAGTTGTGTCTGAATTTTTAGTTTTATTAATTGTACCTACTTTTTCCATGTGTAGGTTTACATTGTTCTTTTCAGATATACCTTTTACAATATAATTGAACTACTTGTCCAGTAAAGTCTAGGTCCTGGTTTATAGTTTTATATTTCATCTCTTCTACAGTATACTTTTCCCCACACTTTAGTAACTCCTACATCAGGATGTATCTTACAATACATGACAATTTAAAATTATAATTGATAGCATTTTCTTCTTAGCACAAAAAGTGTTTTCTCTTGGGGCACCTGGGTGGCTCAGTCGTTAAGTGTTTGCCTTCGGCTCAGGGTGTGATCCTGGCGTTATGGGATCGAGCCCCACATCAGGCTCCCTGCTCAGCGGGAAGCCTTCTTCTCCCTCTCCCACTCCCCCTGCTTGTGTTCCCTCTTTCGCTGCCTCTCTGTCAAATAAATAAATAAAATCTTTAAATAAAAAATAAAATAAAAAGTAGTCACACTGTAATACATAGTTGTGTAACTTGCTTTTTTATCACTTAATATTAAGTCTTGGAGCTTTTTCCATTTCATAGCATTCTTTTTAGTGGTGCATGATTTTATAATAATATAAATGATATGCTGTAATCTTTTATTCAATACCCAGCTTCTCGCAGTTTCCAGCAGCACTGCAGTGCTCCCCTGCACATACGTCCATATGCTCGCGTGGTAGTTTCATTAGGATAGATTCCTGACATTGGAATTGCTGCTTTGATTAAAAGATGTGTGCTTTTTAAATTGGTAGGTATTACCAGATTGTTTCCCCAAAAAGCCCTGTTTCCCCATAACTTCACCGACTTTCAATGTTAAGAATATTTTCAAATGTTTGCCAGTCTGATGGGTGAAAACAGAAATTCATTGTCGTCCCTAGCTTTCTTGAGTATTGCAGCAGTTGCACGGCTCTCAATGTTTACTGGTCATTTATATTTGAAAGTATCTGACCATAGCATTTGTCCACTTTTCTCATGGCCATTTGTTTTATTCATTTACAAGTGTTGCATTTTTTCCTTAACTTTATGGGTATCAATTCTTTTTCTGTTGTGTTTATTGCAAATATTTTCTCCTAGTCCATTGGTCTTTTAACCTTAGGTAGTTACGTCTGTTGATATTTTTCCTGATAGCTCCAAGCTATAAAAATCTTTTCTAGTATTGCAGTTCCTTTTTCTTTTGAGAAAACCATTTTTTAAAATTTCCTCATACGTGTGTGTGTGTGTATATATATATATATATATATTAGACTGAGTAAACTATATTGACTAATGACACATAAAGATAACCCTTACTTGTTTTCCTTACTCTTCATCTTCATTTTACATTTAAAAAATTTTTCCAGTATAATTCACATACAGTGTTACGTTAGCTTCAGGTGTACAATATAGTAACTCAGCAGTTCTGTACATTACTCAGTTTGTCACTCTAAGTGTACCCTTGACCCCCATCACCTATTTTACCCATCCCCCTCCCACCTCTCCTCTGGTAACAACCAGTTTGTTCTCTGTATTTAAGAGTCGGGTTTTTTTTGTTTGTTCATTTATTCAGTTTCTTAAATTGTATGTGAGTGAAATCATATAGTGTTTGTCCTTCTCCAGCTGACTTGTTTCACTTAGCATAATACTCTCTAGATCTATCCATGTTGTTGGAAATGGTAAGATTTCATTCATTTTATGGCTGTGTAATATTCTGTGTGTGTGTGTGTGTGTGTGTGTGTGCTTGCGTGTGTGTGTATACACACCCCCCACATCTTTATCCATTCATCTCATCTGTGGACACCTTGGGTGCTTCCATACTGTGGCTATTGTAAATAATTCTGCAATAAACATAGGGCTGTGTACTCTTTTTTGAATTAGTGTTTTCATATTCTTCGGGTAAATACCCAGGAGTGGAATTACTGGATCATGTGGTAATTCTATTCTTAATTTTTTTAGTAACGTACTGTTTTCTATAGTGACTGCGCCAGTTTGCATTCCCACCAACAGCGCACAAGGGTTCCTTTCTCCACATCCTTGCCAACACTTGTTGTTTTTTGTGTTTTTGACTCTAGCCATTCCGACAGGTGTGAGGTGATATCTCCTTGTGGTTTTGATTTGCATTTCCCTGATGGTGAGTGATGTTGAGCATCTTTTCATGTGCCTGTTGGCCATCTGTACATTTTCCTTGGAGAAATGTCTATTCTGTCTTCTGCCCATTTTTTTAATTGAATTATTATTATTATTTCTTTTTTTGGTGTTGAGTTGTATCAGTTCTTTATGTATTTTGGATACTGACTTCTTATTGGATATGTCATTTTCAAATAACTTCTCCCATTCTGTAGGTTGCTTTTTACTTTGTTCATGTTTCTTTTGCTGTGCAGAAGTTTTTTATTGTAATGTAGTCCCAGTAGTTTATTTTTGCTTTTGTTTGACTTGCCTCAGTCAGGGGACCTTTCTAGAAAAATGTTACTATGGTCAGTGTCAGAGAGATTACTGCCTGTGCTATCTTCTAGGATTTTTATGGTTTCCAGTCTCACATTTAGGTGTTTAATCCATTTTGAGTTTATTTTTTTGTATGGTATAAGAAAGTGGTCCAGTTTCATTTTTTAGCATGGAGCTGTCCAGTTTTCTCAACAGCATTTGTTGAAGAGACTGTTTCCAACCCATTGCATATTCTTGCCTCCTTTGTCAGAGATTAATTGACCATAAAATCGTGGGTGGGCTTATTTCTGGGCTCTATTCTGTTCCATTGATCTATGTGTCTTTTTTTGTGCCGGTACCATACTGTTTTGATTACTATAGCTTTGTACTGTATCTTGAAATCTGGGATTGTGATACTTCCTGTTCTGTTCTTTTTCAAGATTGCTTTGGCAATTTGGGGTTTTTTGTGGTTCCATAAAAATTTTAGAATTGTTTGTGTTCTAGTTCTGTGAAAATGCTATTGGTGTTTTGATGGGGATTGCATTAAATGTGTGGATTGCTTTGGGTGGTATGGCCATTTTAACAGTATTTGTTCTGAGAAAACCACTTTTATCACCATCACCACCCAGTTTATCTGTGCTGGATTATGTAGCAAATGGCCAGAGCATCTAAAGAACATCTGTATAACATTTGTTTCATGTTTTAAGAGATGAAAATATCTGCAAAAAGTTAAGTACAAAAGTACACAAGATGACACAGATAATCCATGTATGAAACTTTATCCCACTTGCAGCTTTTATATATTTGAAAAGTAGAATTCATGAAATAAAAAATTTGTCCTGTAAAGTTTAATGGAAGATTTAGCCTGATTACAACATTAACACCAGTGTCACTGATCTGATTTTTATAAAAAATTATTTTCTCCCCAGCTTTATTGAGATATAAGCTTTATTGAGATATAATTGATGTATATAGTATTGTGTAAGTTTAAAGTGTGCAGTCTGTTGATTTGATACACTTATATATTGCAAAATGATTACCACCGAGTGTTAGCTAACACCTCTTATTGTGTCACATAATTACCATTTCTTTTTTTGTAGTGAGAATCATATTTTTCAATAAATTAAAGTCAGTGTGATACCCACACAAGTGGAATGCTAGCCCTCTGGTGAATGAGGACCTGACATCAGAACAAGATGTCTTTAAAGTCCCAAACCTTAGAAGTGTGATCTTTTTCAAACTGAATCCATTCCTTGTACTATGTGTGGCTTTATGATCTTGCCATTTCCCTACCTAGCATCTAGATTTCCAAACACAGTTGACCCCTGAACTGCACTAGGTCCACTTATACATGGATTTTTTTCAATAAATACAGTACTGTATGCGTATTTTCCTTATGATCTTAACATTTTTTTCTTTAGCTTACTTTATTGTAACAATACAGTATATAAAACATACAACATGCAAAATGTATGTTGATTGATTGTCTATGTTATTGGTAAGGCCTCCAGCTACTAGTAATAGGCTATTAGTAGTTAAGTTTCGGGGGAGTCAAGTTATAAACGGATTTTTGATTATGTGGGAAGTGGGGGAGGGTCAGCACTTCTAACCCCCATGTTCTAGAGTCAGCCATACTTTTTCCTGTTGTTTAGTCTTGGAACTTCCTTCATCAGCTGAGCTATATCCATCTTCATCTTTTGTAATATCACTTAATTTTCTAAATTTGACATTTTGGTTCTTGTTTTCAAAATTCAGTTTAATTCCATATTTTTTTTTTTAAGATTTTATTTATTTATTTATTTGACAGAGAGAGACAGCCAGAGAGAGAGAGGGAACACAAGCAGGGGGAGTGGGAGAGGAAGAAGCAGGCTCATAGCAGAGGAGCCTGACGTGGGGCTCGATCCCAGAACGCCGGGACCACGCCCTGAGCCAAAGGCAGACGCTTAACGACTGAGCCACCCAGGCGCCCCTAATTCTGTATTTAAGCAGGCTGGGATTTGTCCCTTTCGCCCTTCTTACTTGCCTTGCTGAAGCACCTTCCTTTTTTCCCTTGTTCAGCAGGTTTCACAGGATTCTCAACTGCTGGGTTGTAATAGCTAGATAAGACTATTCTCATCTCTGCCAAAGTATTAATTTGGGCTGACATCTGAGCTGTAGCTGTCTGAGGCATCAGAGTAGTCCCCCTTTATGCACAGCTTTGCTTTCCCTGGCTTCAGGTACCCAAATCAGCCATGACCCAGAAGCATGTCTTCCTTCTGACTTATCACAGGGTCAGTAGTAGCCTAATGCTACATCACAGTGCATTCGTCACCCACCTCACGTCATCTCACCACGCAGCCATGTTATCATCTCTTGTCATCACAAGAAGGGTGAGTACAGAACTGTAAGAGAGAGAGAGAGACCACATTTATAGAACTTTTATTACAGTATATTGTTACAGTTGTTGTATTTTTATTATTGTTAATCTCTTAGTGGGCCTCATAGACTAAACCATCGTAAGTGTTTGCATGTAGGACATAGTCTGTACAGGGCTGGGTACTAACCGTGGTTCTAGTACCCACAGGGGCCTTGGGGTGCACCCCCATGGACAAGGGGAACTCGCTGCACTGTCCACAGGGCCGTAGCAGTGAGAAGAGAGCCTCCCGTAGCTGTGGCTAGTTCTTGTTTTTGTTTTCAGTAATTTCCTCTTCCGCTGTTCTTGTAATTTCCAGCCTCTGCCCTTTCCAGCTCCCTAGCTAAAGCTTTTTGTGCACCCATTGCTATTTCTGCCTCTGAAGACAGGTAGACTAGGAGTCTGGCTTAAACTTCTGTTAACTTTTCTTGGTTTTTCTTGACATGTCCCCTGGTGCTGCTCCTGCTTCTACCCTATGCGTGTTGGTGCCGAGCAGGAACTAGATCTGATCCGCAGTGCTTCCCCTGCTTCTGGATCATGGTTTCTTCCTCTCTCTGCTTCTAGATTATGACTTCTGGATCTGTTCATGGATCGAGACATTTCCACTCCCTGCTTCTACTGTGATAATGCATTTAATGAGACTTAGGTCTTGAGTGACTTCTGCCTCTTGATGACTTAGTTTCTTTGCGTTTGTGTCTGTCCTCATCATTTTCAGATGAATTTAGTCTCTACTTTATAAGAAGAATGTTCTTTGTCAATATGTTACTCAAATTTGTATTTCATAGAGGATTTATTTTTAGATTCTTGTCTTATTATTTTGCTGTCTGTGCCCATAGCTTCTTCAGTTCCTTCATGCATTAGCATACTCTTTGCTTCTGCTCTGACTCCTACTTTTCTTCCTACATTATCAGACTTTCATGTTCTTTTGATCTTGATCATGATCTTGATGATATCTTGAGGCTCTAGGAGAAACAGATACATCTGACTGCTCTTTTTTGATCTTTATGTGGGATATTTTTTCTGGAGCTATTCCATCTCATTCTGTATTACCAATCTATTTGAGAACCCAATTGTTATAGACTAAATTGGGTCCCCTCAAATTCATGTGTTGAGGCCCTGACCCCCAATGTGACTATATTTAGAGATGGGTGCTTTTAAGGACGTTATTATGGTTAAATGAGCTCATAAGGGTGGGGCTCTGATCCCATACAACTCGTGTTCTTATAAGACAGAAAGAGATATTAGAGATTTCTCTCTTTCCATGTGCACAAACCAAAGAAAGTCCCGTCAAAGACACAGCGAGAAGGTGGCTGTCTGTGAGCTAGGAGGAGAGCCCTTATCAGGAACCAATCCTACCAGACCTTGATCTGGGATCACTAGCCTCTAACACTGAGAAAATAAATTTCTGTTATTTAAGCCACACAGCCTGTGGTATTTTGTTATGGCAGCCCAAGACGACTAATACACTAATCTTAATTTCATTAACCCTTTTTAATAAAAACAGCCCCTTGGCACAGTGCTGCTGAGAAATATGGTCCCCTGTTCCTCGCATATACTCTGGGCATCTTACTCCAGAGTTCTGGCTGCTGGGGCAGTGCTTTTTTTTTTTTTTTTTTTTTAAAGATTTTATTTATTTATTCGACAGAGATAGAGACAGCCAGTGAGAGAGGGAACACAAGCAGGGGGAGTGGGAGAGGAAGAAGCAGGCTCACAGTGGAGGAGCCTGATGTGGGGCTTGATCCCATAACGTCGGGATCACGCCCTGAGCCGAAGGCAGACGCTTAACCGCTGTGCCACCCAGGCGCCCCTGGGGCAGTGCTTTTAACAATACCAACCACCCAGAAGCTTCCCATAGACTGACTAAATCCACTCCCATGAGAGATGTAAGTGGCACAAAGGGGATCTGCCATTGCTTTTTTAGTTTGTTTTTTACGCTTAGCTCAATAGTACCTGTAAGGTATTTTATGTCTGTATTGGGACAGGTGACTGGCTTTAATTTTTTCCCTGAAGGATAGCCATTTGTCCCAACACTGCCAACTATCTTTTCCCCACCAGTTCAAAATACTATCTGTGTCAGGGCGCCTGGGTGGCACAGCGGTTAAGCGTCTGCCTTCGGCTCAGGGCGTGATCCCGGCATTATGGGATCGAGTCCCACATCAGGCTCCTCCGCTATGAGCCTGCTTCTTCCTCTCCCACTCCCCCTGCTTGTGTTCCCTCTCTCGCTGGCTGTCTCTGTCTCTGTCGAATAAATAAATAAAATCTTTAAAAAAAAGAAATACTATCTGTGTCAAAAATTGTATTTTCTTGGCATGAGTGGCCCCATGTATGATGAAGTGCCCCCAAACCTTGTAGGGCAGGGAAGAGGATGTGCAGTAGAGGGAGAGGAAGAGGATTTGGTGGTGCCTACCACTGGAGGCTGCATGAATGTGGTGCTGGGCATGGAGGCAGCCTGGCGACAGTAGGCTGCAGTGACTCTTTTGCAGACTCTTACTGGCTTTCATGGTTTTGGTCTTCCTAGAGTACATCTAAAAATATTACACACAAAATCGACTTTTTAATTTTCTCAGGCTTCAAAACCCAGAGTGCCCATGATGTGTCCCTGCGCCTCAGTGGATTTCTCAACAGTGGCTTTTCAGCATAGCTTGTCTAAAATTCTTGGACTACAGAATTCAAGACGATGGTAGATTTTATCATGATTTGCTTTTGAATTTGGTCTGTTGAGGTTCACGATAAGTGGAAAATAATTTTAGAGAATTCATTTTTGTTCAGAATTGCATAGAATTCTAGAGCCAGCATTGCTCTGTATTAAGGCAAAAGCTTACCTTTGCTTTTTATGGAAGGTATTGCTTTAAGAGATAGATACGATAAATTTTAATCTACCTTTGTCTTAATTTATGGCAGGTTTTGTATTTTAACCTTTTAACAAATTTCCAAAACTGGATTATGCCTTTGACAAAAATTAAAATGATTTACCACATCTGGGAGGGGGGAGAGGAATGTATTTTCTTATACACATGTGTATGTTTCAGTATGTATGTATGTATGTATGTATTTATAAAGATTTTACTCATTTATTTGAGATAGAGAGCACGAGCATAGGGAAGGGCAGAGGGAGAAGCAGGCTGCCCTCTGAGTAGGGAGCCCAATGTGGGACTCAATCCCAGGACCCCAGGACCATGACCCAAACTGAAGACAGACGCTTAACTGACTGAGCCACAGGCGTCCTGTTTCAGGATTTTATATCCTGTCCCACTGACATACTTTTATTTCTATCTTAGTATTTTTTTATTTTAATGACCAAGGCTTTGCAGTGAATTTTGATGCCTAGTCATTCCTTATCATTGTTTTTCTAAACATTCTTGGCAGAGTATTTTCATTGTTTATATTCTGTTAAGAACTTTGACTTTGTCAGTTTCATTTTTTAAAAAAAGTCCTATTGGAAACTTCAACACTTCTAGGTTCATTTTTTTTTCCTTTAAAACTAGAGGCCATACACACAACAAGAAAGATGGAACAGGAGAGGAAACAATAGCAAGGAACTTTTTGAAAGGAGGAAAGAATATGGTAATTGACTTGGCAAGTCCAAGAAAGCCTCGTCCTGGGCCAGCAGTAGAGAAGGCTGCCAGCCAGGCGGCTGCACCGCACGGAAGCCTCACGAGACACAGCTGGCAGCACAGCCACTGGGTGTGGTGTGGGGCGGGCAGGGAAAGCTGCCTGAGCACCAGTTCCATCCCTAAGTCCTTTCCCCAGTTCCAGGTCCCTGATCTGGGGGACAGCAGACATGGTTCGTGGTGCCCCGGCAGGGGGATCAGATGAACGTGTGCCTTGTGAATGTTGTATCCTGACTTCCTAGCCCTTTGCCACCACTCCGCTCCCAAATTTCAGGTAGCTAGCCTTTTCGTCTTTTGGCTGGAGATTGTGAAATTTCTTTGGGAAATCTGAGCAATCTAAGAGGAAGGAATAAAAAAGCCTAAAGGGATGAAGGGAGGATCCCCAGCAAATAGCTAGGGTTGCAGAGCTTCCAGTAGGCCTTTGATTCTTATGAATAAAAAACCAAGGATAATCAGTAATCTGAGGAAAGCCTCTAACATGGAAGATGGAGACCAAAACGAACAAAACATAAAAAGGAATGTAGAGGAAATAGAGACCATAAAAGAAAGAACAACAGTAAAACAAACAAACCCGTCTTTAAGCTACAGGGAAGTAAAACAAGAAAACGGTCTGCTAAATAAAAAAGAAAGATGGAACAAAATGTTCTCTTAGAAATTAAAGACCTGAGAGAAAACTGGAAGGGGAAGGATAAGAAAATGAGGAGGTCTGGTACCTCAGCAGAAGCAGCTCCAAAGATTAGGGACAGGAAAACGGGGAAATTCTCAACTAAATTATTTGATAAAATTTTCCCAAACTGAAGGACTTGAGTTACTAGAAGGTAAGGGCTCACCAAGTGCCCAGCACAGGGATTGAACATAAGCCCCTATTCAAGTATGTTATCCTTACAGAAGAATATTCAGCCACTGATAAAAATGTAAAGAGTTATGGATAGTGCTGTTACGAAATTATGATATGTGTTTTTTGGCATATATGTGTATGCATTTTGTACTGATACAATAAATAACAATAATTAATAAGTAAGTAAATAATATAAATAATGTCAAAGCGTTTTCCAAAGTAGCTAGAAATATGATTTCCATTTATATTAGTTTATAGCCAGTCAAAAGCTGAAAACAACTCTGATGTCCCATCTGTAGGAGAATGCATAAATATGTCTATGAAATACTGCCCAGCAGTGAATATGAGCAAGCCTTTAGGACATGCAGCAACACGGAGGAGTTCACCAGCACTGTTGAATGAAAGAAGTCAGACAGAAGGAATACATGTTGTATGATACCCCCTGTGTAAACTCACAGACAGGCAGAACTAAACTGTGGTGATAGGACTCAGGGTGGTGGCTCCCTTTGGAGAGGGGGTTTTGTCTGAAGGGGCATGAAGAGAGCATCTGGAGCTGGAAGTATTCCATTGCAATATCTGGATGGTGGTTGGGTACGTGATATGTTCATTCTGAAAGTTCATTAAGCTGTACTCTTATCATTTGTATACTTTTCTGTAATGTTATATTAAGTTAAAAACAAAAGTTGTGAGCATGTTAGGTGGTTCATGGAAAGGTATTTTGAAGTTAATGTTAACTGGAATTTATCAGGACAAAACTGAAAACGCTGTAATAGTAAAAAGTTTTTGTATGTGTATAGACGGAGGCTTGCGGAAAGGAGTGCTAATAGTTGGTATTTCAATTTGTTGTTTTTCTATGTAAATTAGCACCTTGTAAAGGGAAAAAGAAAACCCCATGTGTCTGCTGCTGGTTGTATTGCTATACTAAAAACAAGATTGTCCTGTCCTATACTGTGTCCTCTAAATTGGAATAGTTAGGGTGATTGCCTAAAGCTGGTAGTTTTTTTTGGTTTCTTTTGAGATTTATCATAAGGTAAGTAGCAATGTGACTGCCCCCCTTGACTTTCAGATGTGACATTTATGAAGATGTGACTATGTTCCTATTTCTTGATCTGTTTTTCTTTGTTTCCTAGGTTTTTGTGGAGACCCTGGATAAGTGTTTTGAAAATGTTTGTGAATTGGATTTGATCTTCCATATGGATAAGGTACCTTCTCTCCCTAACCAGGGTCACTAGAACACTAAAAGCCTAGGATATTTCTGTCTGCCTCTACACCTTTATGTTCTTTCTTGTGGCTTTTTACTCTGGGAGTAGTCCCAGATGTGTCTCATTTAATAACTTCAGTTTAATAGTTTTGGGAGTGTTTTGCTGAGATCTGTTACCAGTTTTAACACACACATGCGATTACTGGGCCTATGACATGGTTCATCTTTTTACCTTTTTTTTAAAGATTTTATTTATGTGACAGAGAGACAGCCAGCGAGAGAGGGAACACAGCAGGGGGAGTGGGAGAGGAAGAAGCAGGCTCCCAATGGAGGAGCCCGATGTGGGACTCGATCCCGGAACGCTGGGATCACGCCCTGAGCCAAAGGCAGACGCTTAACGACTGCGCTACCCAGGCGCCCCTACAGACAGACTTCTTGGTAGAGAGCAGTGATGTCACTATAATGACTGGCTGCCGCACCAATGGCGAGAGAAATTATTTTATGTTTGTAAAATGAGTTTCTTTGGCATAATCCAGTGTCAGTGAAGCTTCCGAAGAATCATGACACAGGGTCTTTGACCTAGCTAGTGAAGTTTGTAATTTTCCTAAAGAGTAACAGAGTGACTCAGACATTTACACCATAGTTTGAGGTCAGGTAACATTCTGTAGGGAAGCCGACCGTTGGGCAGAATTGAAGTGATACAAAGTACATGTTCTCAGATTTGTGCTGCTAGCATCACTTTGACATGGCCTGTGTCCCCATGTGCCAACTTAAAGGTGGGAGATAGACAGCAAGGGGATAGGAGCTGCCGCATGAATTTTATCCAGCTGGGCTCATGCAGTATCCAGTGCTGTTCACCTTAGGTGTGCTTGCTCCTCGTTTTCTTCAGCTGGTTGTTGTCACCATGCTCTATGGCCCTTGGAGAGAGTGAATGATTGTTTAGGACACAACGACTCATTGCTAAGCCATGATCCTTTATTACTGTGTTTTCATCCTAACGAGGTCGTTGTTTTTAGATCCATCATTGCTAGCATTGCCATCTAGAGGATTTCTCGTCATTTTCCAATAGGATCTTCAGCTCTGTGAACTCTCCTGAGATTCTCAGATGACACTCTCCAGGCGAATGCAGTAAGTGCATTCTTAAGGTTGGATATTGGAATGAGTGAAGTTTTCTCTCTCGACACCTAGCTTGGCGCTGAGGCTCCCTCAGCAGCCTGGTACAAGAGAATCACAGAAGCCCATTCTTGCCGGAGATACTTGCCTTGGGGCTCCCTGATAGGTCAGTTGTTCAAGGCGCTGTCTGGTAATTTCCTTTAAGGAGAGCCATAGGTCAAACCCAGTGTCCCTCTCGGCTAGTGGGTGTGGCTTTAAAAGGAAATAAAAAACCATCAAGGTGTTGTTCTTTCTCCTGTGTCTTATCTTTAAATAAGTTCCATAAAGTAGTTTGCTGCTTCTGCAGATTCCTTTTATAGTTTATAAAACTGTCTATTTTTAGTTGCTGATACGACGTCAGGAAATTACCATCCATATTTCCTGAGATCTTTGGAAAGTGATGGCGCAAGGAGCCAGGACCTCACCCTTCTCACCTTTATAGTGTCCGAAGGTGTCTTTCAGCAGGTGACTGTTTTTAGTTCCATCTCAGGCTTGTCTTTGCCCTCTTCTGGAGCTTAGAACGGTTGCTAATTCAGGCCTATCGTCTACTGATAGGTAGGCAAAGGGCCTGTCAGAAGACAATAGGAATGTCACCTTGAACTCGGTCCTTCTGGATTGAAGAAACCTCTCTACCCTACGTCTCTCCGCCTCCTGGGTCCCCCTTTCTTCCTGGCTTAAATGAAAGTGTGTTTCATCCCATGTGTAGAGCCGGAACAACTTCCTGTCTGTCCCTGCCGTATACCACAGTGTCTCTGAGCTGTCTGTATCTGTCCCTTCTGCTGTGGCTGCAGTCTCTCACAGAGCCCAGCTGTTCCTTGCTTCTCCCGTTCTTTTAACCTGCATCTCATCTCCACTCTTGCATTTTTAAGGTGAACATCTTGAATGCGTGAGTGGTTTGCATCCAGTCTTGCATTTCTGCCTCATCTGTTCTCTTTCAGGTGCCCTGTTTACTGGTTTTCACTCTCACCCTAAAGGCACTGATAATTTCCTAATCCCATTTGCCAGTATCACCTTCCGGAAGGTTTCTGCAGCATTCCATGCTACTGATCCTTCCGTGGAGTACTGCCATCTTAGTTCTTTTTCCACCTTTGCTTCTGTTACATAGAAACCTCCTGGCTCTTCTCTTATTCTCTTCTCACCTCTGTCACTAACTTATGTTGTCAGTCATCTCTCACCTCGCTCTTCTCACTCTCCTGTCTAGTCTAGATCTCATCCTTTTCTCTTACTTAAATTATCCTTTTTGGTAATTCCCAAACTTGTAATTTCTAGTCCAGTATGGCCTGAGTCCCATCTCTGTATTTCCCACTGCTGGATGGCATTTCTTCCTCCTTTCATTCCAGCATCTTACTTCTTCCTGCCACTTCTTATCCAGAGCCAGATTCGGCATGTGTCTGCTGAACACCGTTTCATCCTCCAGCCTCCCTTTTCTGTTGGTGCTGCCACCATCCTCTGGCAGGTACACTCAAAACCTCAAAAATTTGCCTCCCTCTTCTTTGCCACTAATAGCCAGTTGCTAAAACCTGTTGCTTCTCTGCGTAGACTCCTTATAACTGTTCTTACATTCACCAGTTGCTAACATTTGGCACACTTGCTTTTACATCTCTCCATATACATATATAGTTTTCTTCTCAACCCATCCAAGTTAGTTGCAGACGTCATGACCTCTCATCCCTAAATACTTCGGCAGACATCTCTTGAGAACAAGGACATTATCTTATATAATATGTTGTGCATAATTCTGTAATTAACTTAATAAATTAACCACAGCATAATTAACATGTTTGAAATCTAACACCAAAAATACTGTTATTCAATATATAGTTCATATTTAAATTTCCTCCCTTGCCCCAGTAATGTCCTTTTTATTTTTAATGCCGATTCCAGCTATGGGTCAAGCACTGTCTTTAGTTATGGTGCCTCTCAATTTCAGTTGTATCTGTCAGGTTTTCTAACCTTATTTCTTCCTTCTTGTTGACCCTGCATGTGGGAATTATTTTTCTTTTTCCCTAAATCACCTGTTAGACTAACGGTTCCCTTGAGCACAACCCAGTTTTGGTCCCTGTTACCAAGCCTTGACCCCCTGGCCAGGCATTCAAGGCTGTCTACAATTGTCACTATTCTGTCTCGGCCTTGCTTACCGTTACTTTTGCCAGATACCTCTGCTACCCCCAGACTGGACCAGTCTTAGTCATGTTGTCGTTCCTGCTCAGAGCCTCTGCCTGAATTGCCTTTCACATCTTTTTATAACTGAATCCAGCCTGTCATTCAGGTTCAGCTCGAATCCTACCACCCTAAAGCTTGCCCTCATCACCCTGGCCTATGATGATCTCTGTGGACCATATATACTGCTATTTCTGGCAGTATGTACCTTAGTTTACATAAGTTTGTATGTTTTCCGTACTTGATTAGACCATCCTTATCTTTGCGTTTCCCCTGTCTCCCTCACTGAATCCAGCATGGTCCCTGAGTGAGGTAGTCTTCACCTGAGTAGTTCCAAAGATTCCCAGGTAATTAGACTCATCAGGTTGTTCCATGATTTAAACTGCTGCAGGCTGTGTAAAGTCTGATTTCACAGTCTCTGGGGTAGTCTTCAATCCAGACTGGGTCATTTGGTGCTTATCTTGCCTGGGGCAGTTGGTTCCCTTTTGCTTTCAGAAATCCCCAAATAGCTCAATGTCAGGACTAAGTTGGGTGTTGATGTTAATTATGATGAATTAAGTTTTGTTCAAAGAAAACCATGTGGGCAGCATAACATTTTGATCTACCAGCGGCTCATCAGCAAAGCTGGATTTGGCACTGGGTTGGGCTTTCAAGATTTGGTCATCAGAGTCACAATTCAGTGGCTGTGTCAAGGAAATTTATCCAGCCTTTTTATAGACTTCAGTTTGCAATGGGCTATCTCAGGAGAGTTGGAACATAATGCTTTTGGGCGAGTCTGAGGCCAAAAAACCTCAGAGTATGGAATTTAAAAATCTCTTGCTAAGTATAGACTGCTGAAATGGGAAAATGCTGAGGATTCAAAATTGGAGTGAACTGGTGAGCCCAAGATGAAAGGATCATAAAACGTAATAAAGGACGGTGCTTATTTAATGTCCCTTCTGGAAACAGAGCTCGTGATAACAGAGCTCATTAAGGTTCTCCACACCCTGATGACGTAAGGCCCTTCATACCCTAAGTGACGTTGAAGCAGGTATCCTGATTGCTGGTCTCCAAGAATGGAAAAAAGAGTGAGGGACACATACTTTGTATGTTTTTAGTGATGAAGAAGTTGCTGTTTTGGCACAGAAGAATAAGACATTCGGTTTGAGTTTTAGTGCTTGGGAAGGTGCTGACCACCCCTTTGCTGCTTGTGTCTGTCTGGCTATGCCTAAGAAAGAAGAGGGGAGCCTAGGCCAACCTTTGGTCCCATTGCATTCTGAGCCCGTCTCTGCTGATGCTTGATGATAAGAATTTTGTGGCAGAGTATGTTTCAGAGGCCAATATCTTATCCTTTCAGAACAACTGACAGAGACTGCCAATGATGATTTCTTAAATTTCTAACATCTTTGTTTAAAAAGAAAGAAAAGCTGAGACTGCTCCAAACCACTCTTAATGTTTGCTACACTGTTTCACGTTCCTTACTTGAACTTTGCACTGCCTCATTGTCTGCTACTTGAAATTGCAGAGAGCTTGTTGACTTTGTTTAATCATTCCATATTAATGGTTAAGGGCATTAGGATGACAGTGTATACAACACAGCAAAATCTGAACTTGGGAGCTCTCTGTTTGTTACCCTGCCTTTTCAGTAAAACCCAGTGTTTGTCAAGATTGTAATCAATAGTAAAGCTTATTACTAATGATATTACTTGGATATGTTGCAGATAAAACACATTATATATTACTTTGTTGATTTGTAGGTGCCCTAAACGGCTGGAATTGAGATCAGTTCTGCTGTTCTTGCTCTTATCCTTTATGATGCAAGAGAGGGTTGGCCTGTTTTGAGGCAAAACCCAGAATTTCTTGATCCCTAGTGGAGAACCCTTTGTCAGGCTTGATGTTTATGTCAATCTAGGAAGATAAGGTAATGCATAACTCCAAAATTCTAGTAGCTTAGATAGCGACAGGGTTTATTTTTCACTCATGCTGTGTGGCTGTTGTGGTGTCTCTGTTCACTATAGTCACTTGGGTGTTCAGGCTGATGAAGTCCTCCTCGACATGTACTTCCAGCTGGACACTTGTGCCCTGGCTCTTGAAGTGCCACACTGTACTCACTGTACTCACATTTCACTGGTCCGGGCAAGTCACCTGCCCACACCTAAGTGGCTGGGGAAGTGCCTTCCTGCCATATGCCAAGGACTGGGGGAACCTGAAATAGTTTTGAATGTTACTGATGACTACCACACTTTTTTCATTTCTTTTTTTTTTTTTTTTTTTTAAGATTTTATTTATTTATTTGACAGAGAGAGACAGCCAGCAAGAGAGGGAACACAAGCAGGGGGAGTGGGAGAGGAAGAAGCAGGCTCCCAGCGGAGGAGCCCAACGTGGGGCTCGATCCCAGAACTCTGGGATCACGCCCTGAGCCGAAGGCAGACGCTTAACGACTGAGCCACACAGGTGCCCCAGAGAATGTTTTTTGTCTTTTTCCCCCTCTGATTATCAGATGAGTAACAAACATTTATTAATGAGAAGGACCCTGTGCTAGATGTGGAGATACAAAGATGGAAAAGACAAATGCCCTACCCTCAAGAAGCTGATAGTCCAAGTAGAAGGGTGGGTCCCATAGAGATGTTCCTTGGCCTTGGAGTAAGCAACATTTTTGGAAAAGATGCCATAAGTTGAGAGTGATTTCTTGGTAGGCATGGTGTTATATGAGGGGGCTCTCGTCTTGCACTGCTGTTTATAGAAGTGAGCACAAGCACTGCATTTAGTCACATAAATACGGTATATCTGCATATTGTATTTTGTAAAACTAAAGTGTATATGAATTATTTCTATAGAATAATAGCGTACCTAATCATGAGTTCTTTGATTTAGTGATACGTGATCAGTGGTGGAGAAAGAAAAGTGGGACTTTGAAGAGGTGGCTGTTTCTGAGGCGAGGCTCTGTAGTGGAAGTGGCCAGGGTGGATGGCAGCCCACCTGCGCTCTGGCTGGGCATCTGGGGTCCTAGACATGGGAGCATGTTAGACAGCCTACTGAGCGCAGTGGCCCTTGCTGAGTCATAACAACACGGGTGAGGCTGGCCAAGTACCACAGGTGTGGCGGCCCAAAGTCAAGTAACTGGGGAAAAACCCTAGCAGTGCGCGGTAGATCAGTGCTGCCAGAGAGGAGCAATGAAGGTTGTATAAATTCCTGAGTAGAGCACTCATCAAGGGGAGGGGCAGTCGTGGAAAGGGAAATTAATATTGATTGGGCAGCTGCTGGTGCCAGGCATTGCGCTAGGAACTTTATGCCCTGTCATCTTTTATAAAGGAGTTGGTTATATTCCTGTATAACAGATCAGCGAGCCGACGCTCAGGCTGAAATGCCTGGAACATTAAAAACCCACATTCTTTGCATTAAAGCTCAGATCTCAGAATTTGAGAGTCTTAAAGCATGAATATTATGATAGATATGTGGACATTTACAGAATGTTTCCATTTTTAATTCCAAAACCAGAATTCTAGGAGACAAAGCAGTAGGAAGTGAAAATATGGCAGAGGGTGTGGAGGAGTGTGTGAACATTAGGGGAGACTTGGAACCACCCGTAAAGTCAGCTCCAGCTACAAAGAGTCAGCCAGTGCAGGCGTTATCAACATTTTGGGTAGTACAGTTTTTCATTGAATTGCTGGTATTTAGCATCCCTGACCCCCTTGACTAAATGCCAACAGGGCCCCTGCCTGATCCATGCGCAGATGCCCTCTGGGGTGGGAGCACAGTGTGAAAGAGTGAGGGGTGAGCGTGCTGTGGAGAGCCTGTCCTCTGTGGTGCTGAGTCCAGTGCGCATTTTCCAGGGACCTTCTTTTTTTTTTTTTTTTTTTTTTTTTTTAAGATTTTTTAATTTATTTATTCGACAGAGATAGAGACAGCCAGCGAGAGAGGGAACACAAGCAGGGGGAGTGGGAGAGGAAGAAGCAGGCTCATAGAGGAAGAGCCTGATGTGGGGCTCGATCCCATAACGCCGGGATCACGCCCTGAGCCGAAGGCAGACGCTTAACCGCTGTGCCACCCAGGCGCCCCTTCCAGGGACCTTCTCACCAAGCCGTTTCCACACTTCCTCCTCCTTAGAGCAATCTTTGTTCCTAGTTCCATCGCACACGTTCACCTGGTCTTTTATCTACCTTTCTGGCCATTCCATCTGGCCTTTTAGCCTTCTTATCTTGTAGTTTAGTCCCTCTTCTCTTTTCTTTTAGATGCTCTCTTCTTAGGAAATCTCATACAGTCATCTGCTGTATGACTTCTAACTTACCAACTGAACTCACTTCAGTGCAAACTCACTTATGTCCAAAACTGAATCTCTAGCCCCCTGCATCTCCAGACTGACAATTCTGACTCACCCTTCAAGGAAGTTAGTCTTCAAAAAACCTTTCTGACATTCCTCTCCCTGCCTGTAGATGGAAATAAGTATACTCACCTTGTTCCCCCCAGCACCCCTCAACTAGGTTTGCCATTGCCTTTAACATAGTGTGTTGTTTTTGCTTATTTACCTGATTAAGAGCATGGACTCCAGAGCCTGCATGCCTGGGCTTGAATCCTGGTTCTGCCACATAGGAATTGTATGATTTGTGCCTCAGGAACTTACATGTGGACAGGGAATCATGAGTGACCTAGCTCTTGTTTGTTTGCCCCTTGCCCACCTCATACCATTATTAAGTCTGATCCCCACGATCAGACTGTCTCATTCACCACTGTGAATCTGGTTAACACTTAGTACATTCTGGTTACTCAATTATTGTTGAATTCATTTATCCATCCACTATTCTAGGTGCTTGGGAAAGTTAATAAAACATTCCTATCTTCATGAACCTTATATCTAGTAGGGTAAGATAAAATGTCCGTCAGGTGGTGATAAGTACAGAGGAGAAAATAGAGCAGGTAAGGGTTGGGTATGTCGGGTGGCTTGGGAAGGCATCTCTGATAAGGTGGCATGTGAGCAAATAATTCAGAGAAGTAGAAGTGAGCAAGATGTGGTTTTCTGGACAGGAGCATTCTAGGTAGATGGAGTAGCCGGTACAGAGACCTGGAGGCCAATATGGCTGCTTGGAAGTGAGAAAGGTGGGAGTTACAGTTGACCCTTGAACAACACAGTTTTGACTGTGTGGGCCCACTTATATGCGAGTTTTGTTTTTTTAATAAATACAGT
The DNA here is from genome assembly GCF_002007445.2 of Ailuropoda melanoleuca. Taxonomy (NCBI): domain Eukaryota; kingdom Metazoa; phylum Chordata; class Mammalia; order Carnivora; family Ursidae; genus Ailuropoda; species Ailuropoda melanoleuca. Next base: position 5,720,756 of record NC_048226.1, read on the forward strand.
CTGGTACTATACGTGTATTTTTTTCTTCCTTATAATTTTCTTNTTTTTTTTTTTTTTAAAGATTTTATTTATTTATTTGACAGAGATAGAGACAGCCAGCGAGAGGGGGAACACAAGCATGGGGAGTGGGAGAGGAAGAAGCAGGCTCATATCAGAAGAGCCTGATGTGGGGCTCGATCCCATAACGCTGGGATCACGCCCTGAGCCGAAGGCAGACGCTTAACCGCTGTGCCACCCAGGCGCCCCTTCCTTATAATTTTCTTAATGTTTTATTTTCTCTGGCTTTATTGTAAGAATACACTATAGAATATATATAACACACAAAACATGTGTTACCTGAGTGTTGATATTATTGGTAAGGCTTCCAGTTAACAGTAGGCTATTAGGAGTTGAGTTTTGGGGAAGTCAGAAGTTCCATGCAGATTTTTGACTAGGTGTGTGTGGGGGGGGAGTAGGTCAGTGCCCCTAACTCCCAAGTCATTCAGGGATCCTCTGTGATAGGAGTTGAGGTAGGGGTGGGGAAGAAGATTAGATAATTGTTACAGAAGAAATTAGTGAGTTACTGCTTCTGGGGAGGGGAACTATGTAAGTGTAGGGACTAACTTTTGAGAAGTGTTGTACCATGTGCATGTAATGCCTGTTTATCACTTGGGGTCTTAAGGCCCACTGCACTGAAGAGTACAGGCAGTTCTCTCTCTCTACAAGCTTTATTGCCTACCACGGTAAACAGTTAAATCGCTCTCTGCTGCTCTAAGGCAAAGTCTGAGCTTGAAGCCAGATAAATTGATAGATGGTCTGCAAACTAGCCCCTTCACCCCAGCCTAGGAACTATCATTTACTATGCCCAGAGCACCAGTGGGGAGGGCCAACGGAGTGTGTGCAGAGCAAGGGTAATGGCCCAGAGTGTGCCTTCGGATATGTTTATGAGTCTGAAGGCAGATGGATCTGCAGGCTTCGTGAAAACAATACACTACATTTAATTCTCAGTTGTTGTGAAATCTTCGTGGCCTTATCTGTTTATGACCTCAAGATTAAGGTTCACATTCTGTGGAGAACAAATTATCGAACCCATTTGTGACGTTAGCCAGGTCTGTACCATGGTACCATAAGGTATTTTTAGCAGCTGTGGCAGAGGCCTGCCTGGGCCCACCCCCACTGGTCTACCTGCTGAGACTGCTGAAGGAAAGTCATCCTGTCAAAGCCAGGAGCTGAGCACTTCCCTCTTTTTTGCACAGTCAGTACATAAGTGAGGCCCTTTAGATTTTCAGAATCCACATACCTGAATTTACCCTGTATGTATCACATTTAATGATGTTGGTTATGGAAACCTCAGGAGAGGAATGGAAGGTCTCTCCTGACTGGGCCCAACCTCTTGGACTTTAAGACTGCTGCCCCTTTTCCTGCCTAGAGAGAGAGAGAAATGGGTATGTGCCCCATCTTGTACAACAGGGGTGATACCATACTTCATTGACTCTTAGTCTCCCATTTTTGGTAATATTTTTTATTTTACCATCTCAAGTCAAGATTTGTCTTACATTACTGGCATTTCATAGTTTAATTGGCAACATTTTTCTCTTTTAGTGGTACATAAATTAATGGTGTTTTATAATCAGTGGAGTGCAGTAACTTGGCTTTGGTGCAGTACATTAACAGTCACCGCTCATGGTTGTTTTGCAGATTGGAGTTAGGGAGTAATTGCCAAGCTCAATAAATGGTGACCTTGTCTTTATTTTTACTTTTTTTCCCACCATTCTCTCTGGCTCTGATGTTACTCCCTTAAATCCATTCTTTACACACTTGCCTAATGACATTAAAAATGTGTTTTCACTGTCTCTCTCCCTTGTTTGAATTATTCAGTGGCTCTGTATCCTACACAGCAGCGATTCTTAGAGAGAAGGAGGACATGCCTCGCTCCTTGCCCTGCCTCCTGAGAACCCTTATGAATATGAAATGACACCTGAGTGATTGAGGAAGTGTGTCATACAAATGAATTTTCATGAGTGTAGAAAGAGTTGGGGACCACTGCCAAAGGAGTGGCGCTGAGTCCCTTTCATGTTGTTTGCAAAGACCTCTGACATCTGTCCCAGCCTGCCTCTCCAGGCTCATCTCTCACCATTTCCTGCCTTGAACTTTGTGCTACAGCAATACTGAGTTATTGATATAACTTGTCTTTAGGGATATCATAGCTTCGTAAGTTTTTGACCCAGTTCATCAAGAGGGTGGAGCAAGGCCCACGGCCATCCCAGGAGTAGTGCTTTAGAAGGAATGGGAACTTCATCTTGTTAGAAACAGGTTTGTGGATCAGAGCATGGCATTCGGAATTTTTTCTTGATGGTCAAATAAATTGTTATTCCCTTACCTGACTGCCCGCCATTTGGTCAGATTAAGAAGAGTGAGAGAATCCCAGAGTGGAGGGTGGGGACTTATTCTTTGCTGCTTCACTGGGCAGAGGTAAGGCCAGGGGATGGAGGTGGTTCCAAGCACATTGCAGCTCAGAACAGTGAGGAACATTCTGACAGTTACTGCTGATCACAGTAGACTGGGCAGCTTCAGAGTGCAGTGAGCTCTCTCTACTTAGGTGACGGATCTATTCTGTCTCAAGAGCTAAAGAATAAATTCCTGCATCAGGAAGGAGGTTGGACAAGATGACTTTGATTGTGATTACTCCATTAACTAGTATTCATCAAGTACTTATTTACATTTCAGGCACATGATAGCTAAGTGCTTGAAATACAATGTCTCATTTATTTCCTGCATCATCTTATTGCGTCTTTAGACTAGGCCTATCAGAAGAGAACTCTGGTTCTCCCCATTTTACAGAAGAAACTGAGCTTAGAGATAGGAAACCTTAGTTTCCCTAAGGCCACACAATTTTGATAAGTAGCAGAGACAGAATTCAAACCGTGAACTTGCTGATTCCGGACCCTACGCTCTCCACATGCTGCCCTTAGTGTCCTCTCCTGCTCTGGCATCCTCAGTGTCGAAAGACGTATATCTGGGTCATGTTTTGTTAGCAGATTACCAATCAGAGAGAGGATAAAACTCAAGAGGACAAGGCCTGGGTCATTTTCTTTACCCAGTACTGTGCTTAGCATTTGGAACCAGTATTGCAAAATACTGGAGATAGGCAGGAAATGAAGGAGGATGAAACAATAGATGAATAAGAAAAAGTCCTGCTGGGACCTCTAAAAATTTACTTCACAGAACACTCCAACTCATAATAGGCATTCTGTGGGAAAAAGAAAAAAAATTAAGAAAGAAGGAATAATAGCAGTGAGCACGCCTTGCTGCGGTCAGCTGTGCATATCATTGTCAGACATGAAGCCAGCAAGTGAGGAATCCTTTTATTAAAGAATTGTTAGCAGAGCATGGAGAATAGTTAATGAGTTGCAGAGCGATGTGCGGTCCCCTCTGCCCAGATGCCTTCTCCATTTACCAGTTCGAGGCCCACCGTCCTCAGAACTCCCATAGCATTTTGTACTTGGGTCATAGTACTCTCACAGCCTTCCTTTTATTACGGTTAATTTTGTACACGCTTTATCTTCCTTAACTTGATTCTAAGCCCTTTTAGGACAGGGTTCACATCTTATCTTCATTTCCTCCTTCCAGCTCTTACCATTCTGTGATGTTAAGCATATTTGAAAACAGATACTGTTACAGGTCACATCCTTTTGGTGAAAATGAGTGAATACCTTGAACCCAACACATCATCTTGTGTGTAGGGAGTATGGTGGGCTCCCATGGACATATTTAGCTTATACAGATTCAACTTTCACCATTTGGAAAAAAGATGGAGAATCACAATTCCAAATACAGAATGATTCCACTTACAATTCTACTCAGTTTGTGTGTGCCTGGAGTGAGTGTGAAATGGGCTCTCCTTTGTCTCTGCTCTTTCACACCTATCATGTGTCTCTCATAAGCATCTTCTGGTGCTTGGAGTGATTTTAATGCTTAAAGATGCAGTACAGCTTTTCAGTCTGTGTCCCCTAACCAAGCCGGCCACTTCAGCATTGCCGTCGGTGGAGGAAGACCACAGACGATGTAAGGGATGTGCGGCTATGCATGTTTCCCTCTCTTCTGGTGGCTTACAACTTAAACTGATGTAAGATGAGATTCCATTGGACTCATTCCTGTTTCATTGAAAGAATGTGTGATCATATGAATGTGAAAAAGAAGGAAAATCAAGGGAAAGGGATTGAGGTTTGTGGAGTTACATTACAAGAAGACATCTGGAGAAAACGGTGCAAATGTCCTGTCTCCGTCTGAAGATTAAGGGAGGTCATAAGTGTAGTTCAGGAGACGCTCATAACAAGGAAAAGAGAAAAATAGAACTTTACAAAGCAGGTTGTTTCTTTGCCTGCTTTCTTAAACAGCTGCTTGGGACCAGACAGCTCTGTGGCTGTGTTCCTGGGGCATCTCGGAGTCAGAGTGCGTTCACTGACGGATATTAACATCGAGCCCCAAAGAAGAAGCTAAATTGTGTTCACTATGTTCTGTTTTAGAAGTCATAGGAATGTGAAGTATACTTTTTTTGTGTTTTTCTTACCATTCTATACCCAGTTTATTTTCCACCTAGTAATTCAGCATCAACAGTTTTGTTACATAATATTTCTCTACAGCATAATTTTTTTGGCAGTGCAGATACCTTGGAGTAACAAAATAGTAAATAATCCGATGCCTCACTGCTGTCCCTTGTGTCATTGCTGTCATTTATCTCAGTCATACATAAGCATATATATACACACACACAAGCATGCATTGTGAAACACTTGTTGCTTCTCTTTTTTTTTTTGCCTTGCTTGCCGTTTATCTTTTTATTCTAGCTGGGTACGTCAGTCTCCAAATTCCAGATCTGGAGGTTAGTTTTCTCACCCCTTACACCAGTATAAAGCCTGGAGCTCCTAGTCTTGTGTTAATCATTCTGAATCAGTTTTTCTGGGATAGCACCTGATCTTTTCAATATGTAAAACCAAGTTATGTATTTTTTCTATTAATCTTTGAATATATTTTCTCTCTCCTATTATTCTGTTTCTTTCTGTGGCATACCAGTTATGCACATGTTGTATTGCTCTCTTTTTTTAAATTTTTTTACTTTTTGACCCCCTTGACACATTTCTCCCACTCTCTTCATCATCATCCCCTTTCCGCCTGCCTCTGACAACCACCATCTGTTCTCTATATTTATGAGCTTGGTTGTTTTTTTGTTTTTTTAAGATTGTATATATAGGAGGGGCACCTGGGTGACTCAGTCGGTTGAGCGTCTGACCGACTGGTTTCGGCTCATGTCCTGATCTCAGGGTTGTGAGATCGAGCCCTGCGTGGGACTCCACACTTAGTATGGAGTGTGCTTGGGATTCTTTCCCTCTCCCTTCCCCTCCCCCTCTGCCTCTTTCTTCCTCTCACAGGTGCGCGCGTGCTCTCTCTCTAAAATAAATCTTTAAAAAAAAAAAAGATTCCATATGTAACAGAGATCGTACAGTATTTGTCTTTCTCTTTCTGACTTACTTCATTTAGTATAATGCCCTCAAGGTCCATCCATGTTGTCACAAATAGCAAAATTTCCCTTTTTGTGGATGAATAATATTCCATTGTGTATTTATATTCCACAATTTCTTTATCCATTCATACATTGATGGACACAGATTTTTTCCATGTCTTGGCTATTGTAAGTACTGCTGCAGTGAACATGAGGGTACATGTGTCTTTTCAAGTTCGTGTTTTCATTTTCTTCAAATAAATATCCAGAAGTGGAATTACTGGATCATAGGATGGCTCTATTTTTAACTTTTTGAGGAACCTCCATACTGTTCTCCATAGTGGCTGCATCAGTTTACATTCTCACCAACAGTGCATGACGATTCCCTTTTCTCCACATCCTCGCCAACACTTGTTATTTCTTGTCTTTTTGATATTAGCCACTCTGACTGATGTGAGGTGATCTCCTTGTGCTTTTGATTTGCATTTCTCTGAGGATTAGGGATTTTGAGCATCTTTCCATGTATGTATTGGTGATCTGTATGTCTTCTTTGGAAAAACATCTATTCATATCTTCTACATTTTTGAAGGTTTCCAGTAAAATAGTTTAATATGGTGATTGAATGTTTGACTCTTTTGTGCAGTGTTTTGTCTCTAGCTAGAGAATCAACTTCCCAGTGGAACCAGGTGTGCCTGGGGCTTCTCTGTGTGGTCTGTATTGTTCATTGCAGTTACGTCTACATAGACACTTGAGCGACGGTTGTTGAGTCTAAATACCATGGTTCATTTGTAGACAAGTGAGATGAAAGGCAGGCCATGGAAATGAGGAGGGGCAGTCCTCAGCATGTTTCAAAACACTGATAAAACAGTAGACTTTGGAATGAAAGTAGGGAGAAGAGAGAAGAAGGCTTAGGTATCAGGTTTCTGAAACGCCTTTTTATGTCCTATCTGCTTTTCATTTCTCTCTAAAATTGACAGTATGGGAACTAGAGGCTAACTCTGGGCCAAGATGACTCTCAAGTGATTTTCTTTTCCCCTTGTCAGTACTGAGCCCGCTTGCAGTGTCCTTCCACGCTTTGGCCTGTTGAGAGCCACTACCCTCCAGCATGAACACGGAGGTGACGTAGACCCCATCCTACCAAGAATGTCTTCCCTCCTTACTCTCCAGAGGTCTTTTCTTAGGAATTCATGAGACCAGCCAAGCCAAGAAGGGGTCAAAAAAGTTATCAGCACTTAGGTTTTGTTTTTTTTTTAAGTAATCTCTATGCCCAGCGTGGGGCTTGAACTCACAACCCCGAGATCGAGAGCCACATGCTCTTCTCTCTGAGCCAGCCAGGCACCCCAGCACTTAGCTTTTAATATAGTACAGTATATATCTTATCAGTGATTCTTTCTTAAAACTTAAGTATTAAAATATTGGTATCCTCCTGTTCCAGTACAAACATTGTGATCATGTTCTTTTGTATTTGATCAGTGTTTTACTGTCTTCTGTGTGGTAACACAGTTGTTTTTAGAAAGATACGAAAGTATGGATAGGTGGTGGGGATGGATCCCTTGCCTTTTGTGGTACTACAGGCTTTTGTCCTCCAATGTAAGAATCTGGGGAGGGATTGATGTAGTCTAGAGGCTTCTGTGGATGTGATTAAGCTTGGAGTGTGGCGTGCCTTAATATGCCACTGGTGTCTCAGAAGATCTTACCGACCCTCTCTGCCTGAGGAGTTCTGCCAGATAGGTTCCTGCCATCCCAATGTAGACCTGCATTTTGCTAAAGAAGCAGTATTATTCGTGGTATTTAGATATAGACGCAGGGCTGCTCAGCGGTACTACGTTCTAGGTAGCATTATGGATTTAAGTCTGCTTTTGCGAGCTGCTAGCATGAGAACCTTACTTACTGTGTCCATAGAAAAATTCATTGGAAGTTTAATGCTTAAACTTAATGGAACATGGCCAGTTTAAGGTGTGAAGACTGTGTTTTGACTAGAGGAAAAAGTACTGTCTTGTTTGTTATCTTTAGGCTCCAGATCAGTTTGCTCTTAGTGATGGTCTCTGTTGACCTGGGACTGGATTCAGAACTTTTTTGACTTCAGTGAGAAACATAACCAAGGATAGAACTCTGGCAGGTCCTGGAATCCTCTGTCCTTGGATAGGATTGTTGAAACCAACTTGTCTCCCTCCCCAGCAGTTCCAGAGCTGTGTCCCTAAGGAGCAACTCTATCCTTGAAGCAACACTTTTATGTTCCCTCTTAGACTCTTGATCCTGATATGAAACCAGCAAGTTTATTTTAACCCACTTTTATCTGTAGAAGTTCACTTTGTGTCCTGGGCAGTAGAGCTTGTTTCTCAGTGCCAGAATGGGAAGCCGGGCCTGTGGGTCTCCTCAAAATCAGGAGTTTTGAACTAGATGCGTTTCTTTCATCCATTCGGCCAGCAGTTACGAAGGCTCTGCTGTTACCAAGCATAGTGCTTAGCGCTGGAGACCCAGGGATGAATGGGACATAGAATCTATCCTCAGGGGGTGCCTGGGTAGTGCTTTCGGTTGAGCGTCGACTCTTGGTTTTGGCTGAGGACATGATCTCAGGGTTGTGGGATTGAGCCCTGCATTGGGCTCTGTGCTCAGTCGGAGTCAGCTTGTCCGCCTCTCTCTGCTCCTCCCCGTGCTTGCACGCTCGCTCTCTCTCAAATTAAATAAATACATAAAATCTTAAAAAAGGGAATCTACCCTCAAGGAAAATTGCGGCCGAGGGGAAGAGGGAGATAAGTAAAAAGTATGCCTGCACTAATTAAGTACCTCAGAAATGCACACAGGCCCTATCTGTCACTGAGAAGAGGGTGATTGTCTCAGCCAAGAGAGCCCTTAGCCTTTCTTGAGTTTACTTGGCCCAAGCTGAGGCATTCCACACCTCAAATTCTGGAAGAACGTATCTCCATTCTACAGAACTGCTTGACAGGATCAGCATAAAGAATGAAGGTAGTAAAGGTTAGGATTAGAAATCTCAGCAGAGTCGGCGGCAGTACAAACCCTTGTTCTCGTTTGGAGAAGGGCTTTCTTTGCTTCAGGGAGTCCCAGCAGGTTCAGTAGTCACTAAACTCTCCTCTGATGCCTCCCGGTGTCATTTTCCCCTTTCTGTACACCTTTGCAGTAGAACTGCTGGCCAAGCCTTTGTTGGCCCAGAACCTCTGACTCAGGCTCTTCAGAACAGTAGAGTCACACTTCCTAGGAGCCCCAGAACGGTACCTAAGCACTGTCGCATCCTCAGCACACATCAGATCTGTTCTTCCTGTTTCATCTATTCATGAACTGGAACTGGGTCACGGAGAAACTTCTGGGGAAGTCCTACAAGCCACAAATTTATAGGTCCCCATCCTGAAGGACACTCTTATTGCCTCTAGGGAATGAAACGGGGAAGGTCTCAGTTAACTTATATTGATAGGAAAGAATAGTGAGGCCAAATTAGATGCCCAAAGGATCCAGTTCCAGAAGTAGGTATCTTCAGGGGAGGGAGGACAATGTGAAATCTTCCTAGAACAGAAAAATGAAGACCGTTATCCAGATATGTTGGGAGAATAGTACAGAGGCTTGCTAGCAGGTTAGATTGCCTTTAGAGGAATAGACATTTTTAAAAAAGATTTTATTTGAGAGAGAAAGAGAGAGCATGAGCAAGGGGAGGGGCAGAAGGAGAGGGAGAGGCAGACTCCTTGCTGAGCAGGGAGCCAGCTATAGGACTCCATCCCAGGAACCTGGGATCATGACCTGAGCCAAAGGCAGATGCTTAACCAACTAAGCCACCCAGGCGCCCCAGAGGAATAGATATTTTGATTCTGGTAATTACAATTGACCCTTGAACAATGCAGGGTCAGGAGCACCTACCCCCAGCTCAAATCTGCATATAACTTTTGACTGTCCCCAAAAACTTAACTACTAATAGCCTTCTGTTGACCGGAAGCCTTACCAATAACATAAACAGTTGATTAAAACATACTTTGTATGTTACATGTATTCTTCTTTTTTTTTTTTAATATTTTATTTATTTATTTGACAGAGAGAGAAACAGCGAGAGAGGGAACACAAGCAGGGGGAGTGGGAGAGGAAGAGGCAGGCTCCCACCAGAGGAGCCGGTCCTGGGATCACGCCCTGAGCCGAAGGCAGACGCGTAACGACTGAGCCACCCAGGCGCCCCTACTATTGTCATTGTTTTAGATGATTGTCAAGATAGCAGAGAGCTGTGAATTATTATTACTTGATAATTAATGTTTGTTCGGTGCACTTGATGTTAGGCTGGGTTTAGGGCTCCTAAGGACCTTAGCTCTTCGTTTTCTTCTGTTCTTGTGGGTTTTATTGCCACCTCCATGACTCAGATTTTAGATTTCCTTTTCCCCTGCCCCCTCTTTGTTGGCTTGGTACTTTTAACTCTCAGTGTTCTCTGAGATACTCACCTACATTTCTGCCGGCGTCCTCAAGGTCAGGCCATCCGTCAACTCTGGTCATTTACAGGACCATTCTTCATGATCTGACTATCTAGTTTCTTAGGTACATGAGTATTGATTTTTTTTATTCAAGTATAATTAACAATACAGTGTTACGTTAGTTTCAGGTGTGTACAATAAAATGGTTCAACAATTCTACACATTACGCAATGCTCACCATGGTAAGTGTTCTCTTGATCCTCTTTATCTGTTTCACCCCTCCCCCCCCACCTCCTCACTGGCAACCCCTCTGTCCCCTGTTTTCAAGAGTCTGTTTTTTTTTTGTCTGTCTCTTTTTTCCTTGTTCGTTTATTTAGTTTCTTAAATTCCATGTATGATTGAAATCATATGGTATTTGTCTTTCTCTGTTTGACTTCTTTCACTTAGCATAATATCCTCTAGGTCTATCATCCGTGTTGCAAATGGCAAGATCTCATTCGATTTTATTGCTGAGTAATATTCCTGTGTGTGTGTGTGTGTGTGTGTGTGTGTGTGTGTGTGTGTGTAGAGTATTGATTTTTGGCTGCCTTCTGTATACACCCGTGCTCAGCAGCCTCCAGCTTTCTTATGTCCCCTCTGTCTGCACTCGAAGAAATGTTATTCCTCTTGCACGGTGCACTTCACGTTCGGTGGAAGGGGTCTTCAGTGACTTGTCAGATGAACCTGGGCAGTTGGGAAGCTGGCCCCTAGTTCCTCATCCTTTGCTCATTTATAGCACATGAGTCACTATGCTGACCAAAGGTCAGCTGTGATTATTTGTAGATCCGTTGATGCCAGTCAAAGTGGAATTGTAATTACATAACTGAATAATGTACAAATAAACCGTAATGAGCAAAGAGAATTGTTCTATGAAAACTAAGGTGAACGCTTTGGAAAGGCTAGTTAGGTAAAAAAGGAAATGAAATTGAATCAGGTTTGGGCAAGATAACCGTAGAAGACTAGAGGTGGAGGCTCCTAAAAATCTAGAAGGAGTCCGTATTTACTGCTTCACGGGGGTCTGAGTTCTCCCTGTGCTTAGAGAAACTGATGCATATGGCTTTGATGCAGGAAAAGTGGCATAGAACTCTGGTCAGCAGGAAATATCTTGTTGGCCCCAAGTCTTCCTAATTTTTGCTAGCTGTGTAGCTTTTCGACATCGCAAGGCACATAGCATTGGTCTCTGTTGTCGTTCTGTTCCCCAGTGGTGGCCCTGCCTGTAAGCAGACTCTGTGCTCGTGTCTGGTCTAACTGCCCTCACCTGTTGACTGGCAGAGGTGTTTCCTTTTTTAGATTTCTCCGGAAAGACTCATGGGAACAGTGTTTCCCATGCTGTCCCTCTGGGTCAGCAGCCCCCTGGGTACCGCTCTTGGGTTGCACTTCCTGTCTTTGGGAATTGTGTAGGTATTGCATCTTTTTCTGCTAGCACTGAATTTTACTATGGGAATTTTCAAGAGTTTGCCCCCTCTTTTATGTGATTTGATCTTCTTGCCTGGTTGCAGAAATCTTACCCTCAGGGTCTGTCTTGGCACTGACTGTTCTGGGCCAGTTTTTCCTGGGATACAGTGTGCCCTCTCAGTATGTGGATAGTTTTGTTTCAGAAACATCTTGAAGTAGATCTTCATGGAATGTTTATGAGCAACTCTGCCTGTTCGTTTGCCTCAGTTACAGTTCTCCTTTCTGCATATGCTGCTGGCCTTGGCTGTCTTCTATAACTCCCGTTTGCTCTCTATTCCGTTGAACCCCTTTCCCGTTTCATTTTATGTGCTTCTATTCCATGTCCCTCTGTTTTGTTCCTTACCATGCTTTCTGCAGTGTCTCTTCTCCGTTTTGTTCCTTTTTTGTTTCACCCTCATTTCGGTTCGTTTTTTCCTTCCACTTCTTCCTGAGCTGTGCTAGTCGAAGCCTTCTCTTCTCCCTGTCGTCTCCCTACCTCTCCCGTGAGTTCTTGCTCTTCTGCTCTGAGCTCTTGCTTCACGGTTTTCTTTTTTCCGTTTTGCAAAAGATTTTATTGCCATTCATCTGCTCTGTAGCAGCGTTTTCCAGGGTATAGTCTTTGTCTGCCTTTTGGTTTTCCAGTCTCTTCCCTATTTTTTTCTTGTTGTATCTTTGTATATATCCTGTGCAGATTTCATCTTGATAACTCCTCTGTAAGTAGCTGAGTGTTTCAGGGACTAGCTGTTTGCAGGATGCTTGTGTAGAAGAGATGACAAGTCAGCGTTCCACCCTGGCTGCAGCTGTTCTCATGATTTAGGGTTCTGGGTGAGTTCACTTACCCTTTATTTCTCTCCAGCCAGCAGAGATAGGCATCTGTGAGCTTTTTCACGATGCAGACGCTGCCACAGAGTTGAACTCTGTGAGGCGAATATAGCTGGTTTGTGTGGTTTCCCAGGTAGTTCCAGCTCCAGGTCCACGGAAGTTCCTGTCTCTCAAAACAAGGAATCTGTTTGGTCCCAAAGAGCGTGTCCTTTACTTACAGGAAGTCTACTTTGGCAGGTCTTTCTCTCCAGCTCCTGTGTCCCCTCTCCATAGTATGCTTTCTTCTTTTCTTTCTCTAAAGGAAAGGAACCTTGTTTGAGCTCCCTGCTTTTGACAGCTTTTCCAGCTGTTTTAGAGTCTGGGATTTTGGTTGTCTTCCAGTTTCGTTGAAAATGGAGTTTGCATTTTTATTTATTTCTCCTTTTTGCACTTAAAACACATCTTGACTAGCATTTTAAAATTATGATTTCATGATGCAGTGTTCAAATCAGAAATCTTAACTGACATTTTCTATTAACCAGTGGCTGGTTCCCATCCATCCAGCCTCCACCACCACACTGCCATCCACCTTCTAAGCAAAAGCCCCAGGAATGCTGCTCAGACTTAAGGAAAGCCTTTTCATTTAGTCAGCATGCCTCCTCCTCACTGGCCAGTGTTCTAGGCCTTGGGGATAGAGCATGGAAGAATTCATATGAGATCTCTGACACACCAAAGGCAAGTCTTAAAATGATTCCGTATGGACTAGGGGTAGGGGGTGAACAGGGTGGAAGACACAGTTTGGGATTTTGAGGCGTCACGGTGGAAAGAGTGTAGAACATGAGCTCTGGAGTTGGACAGACCTACGCTCGGTGCTCTGTTCTCCTACCGATACATGTGACATCAGAAGAGTTGATTGACTTTTCCATATTTCACTTCCTCATATACAAAGTGAAGTTTATATTACCTCCCTGGTTATATTACCTTCCGTCGGTATTGTAAAATTACAATAAGTTACGTATGAAGTGCTCATCATAGTACTACTTCCCCCATGAAGAAGGGGCTCATTAAACAAAAGGAATAAAATACTAGGAGGACTGGTAAATTTCATGGAACACAAGTTTACCGTCTTCATTCTGAAGTGTTGATCAACACGGTTGATTAGTGTTAAGCACATTCACGTGGTTGTGCAGCCCTTCTCCAGAATTCTTCATCTTGCACAACTGAAACTCTATTTCCATTAAACAAGTCCCCACCTCCCCTCAGCCCTAACAACCACCATTCTACTCTCTGCCTCTGGTTTTGGCTACTAGGTACTTCACATAAGGAAGTCACGCGGTATCTGTCCTTCTGCCTCTGGCTTATTTCACTTAGCTTAATGTCTTCAGGGTTCCGATACCAGATGTGCGAGTTTTCTTCCTTTTTATGACCGAATAATATTCCTTTGTATGCATACGTCACATTTATGCTTTTATCCATCAGGCACTTGGGTTGCTCCTGCCTTTTGGTTATTCTGTGGATAATGTTGCTATGAAGATAGGTGTACAAGTATCTTTCGGAATCCTTGGTTTTAATTCTTCTGAGTATATGCCCAGTGGTGGAATTGTTTGATTATATGGCTATTCTTTTTTTTTTTCAAATGTTTTGAGGAACCACCATCCTGGGCTCAGAGGCTGATTTCTTGATAGGGAAATATAAACAGTGTAGTTCCCCAATGAATAATTTTAAGATCTTGTTTAACATTTTGTTAATTATCTGAGTATGAGCATTTTGCCATTAAATCTCCATTTGTATTTAAGTAATAAAATAACTCCTATTGTGTAAAATTTAAGAATGCTGCATGAGTGTGTCTATGTAGATAGAAAAGTGATTTGTAAAGCTCAATGTAGGCATATATACTTTGTGTTTACATATGCTTTTTAAAATTTTTATTTATGTATTTAGAGAGAGAGCACGCAGTGGGACAGAGGGGGGGGGGAGAGAGAGAGAGAGAGAGAGGGAGAGAGAATCTCAAGCAGACTCCCCGTTGAGCGTGGAGCCTGACGAGGGGCTGGATCTCACCACCCTGAGATCATGACCTGAGCTGAAGTCGAGAGTTAGATGGTTAACCAGTTGAGCCACCCAGGTGCCCCAAAATATATGCTTTTATTACACTTCCTCCCTGAGACCAGAAGAAATACTCTAGTTACATCTGTTACTGCATTCCCTCTACTTGTAAACTGTGGGCAAAATACTGAGAACTGATGTGCCAGAGAACATTGTGTCAAAAATACACATGCACAAGCACACAGACACATCTTTAGTCTTGCCTCTTTGTTGCCTACAGAGTAAATTGACCTTCGGATCTTCCACGGTCCAGTCTAGACGCAAGACCAGTGTGTCTCAACTGGGGACGATTTTGCCAGGAGACATTTGACCATGTCCGGAAGCATTTTGGTTGTCACAGCTGGAGAGGTGCTACTGGAATGTAGTGAGCAGAGCCCAGGAGTGCTGTCGAACATGCTACAATGCACAGGACGGTCCCCCCACAACAGAAAATTGTCCAGCCCCAAATAGCAGTTGTGCCCAGACTTTAAGCCCAAACTGCATTGTCAGCATTGTCTCTAGCCTTCTGATAAATCTGCCATTCTAGCCAGATCCAGGTGCGCCTCATACCCAACAGCAGTTGAATTGCTTCCTCCACTGCCTTTCACCTGACATCCTTCTCCGATGTCAGAGCCCAGCTCAGTCCTCCCACCATCTTAGTGAACCTCTCTGGTCTCTAGCCACTGCCCTCTTCCTTCTCAGACTGCTAATTTGGCGCTTAATTAACAATGTAAGGTGATGGGGCGCCTGGGTGGCTCAGTCGTTAAGCATCTGCCTTCGGCTCGGGGGGTGATCTCAGAGTCTTGGGATCGAGCCCCACATCAGGCTCTCCTGCTGGGAGCCTGCTTCTTCCTCTCCTACTGCCCCTGCCTGTGTTCCCTCTCACTGGCTGTCTCTCTCTCCATCAAATAAATAAAATCTTAAAAAAAAAAAAACCAAAAAGACAAAAAAAAACAATGTAAGGTGATAATCTGTGATCTTTCCAGCATGACTGAAAGCACCTTGAAGGCCATGTTGATATGATTTGATTTGAAAGAGGAAGCCCGCCCCTCCCATTATGGACCCCAGTGGGCACCTCTTACCTGACCCTCTGGGGGTTTCCATGGCAGCCTTCCCGCTACCGTGGGGCACAGTGGTTGAGTCAGCACCACGGCTCCACTGGCACAGCAGTCAAGCACACCGAGATTCACCTTTGTTGGGAGTACTGGCTAGATGGAGCCCGAGCCCAGGTGTGAGCCTGGTCCCCAGGCGAGTATTCATGCTGAGCCTGGGTTCTTATCTGAGCTCTAAGAAAGGGATGAGGACAAATACAAAGGAATGGGCCCCTTGTGCCTCCAGCGGAGCCCAGACTGAAGGGTCTTAATCTTAGGAAGCCTGGAGACATCCCTCTGGGCAGGGATTGTTCTGCCACAGCTGGACTGACGGAATGCATCAGTGATGATGGTGACGACGATGATGATACTAGTCATGAAAGCCGTCCTCATTCATTTAGAACCTGTTGTGGGACAGACACCAGGCCAGGTGCTTGATACAGGTTATCGCATTCAGTCCTCACCACAATTCTGGAGAACTGAAGGGATAATTTGCCCAAGATCACCCTGCTAACAGAGAGCAGAGCTGAAATTTAAACAAGGTCTCTCTGACTTCAGAGTCTGTGCTCTCAGCCTCACCACCTTCCTGCCTTGAGTGTGGCCAGGCAGTTCGGCAGGTATCACTGCTCATGGAAGAGATTCGTGTTAGGGAATGCCAAGACGTGGGGGCCATCTGTGTGGGCTCACTTGAGAGATGGGTGACCCAGGCATCTACTGGGAATCAGGAGCTGGTGTCAGGTCCGACTGCCGGGCTGGTGCCAAAAAGGCCGTAAGGTCTCCGTCCCGGCCACACCCCAGCTACCACAGGGTGCTCTAACCCCTTCTTTCTTTTGCTTCCCCTTTAGGTGCACTACATCCTTCAGGAGGTGGTGATGGGTGGGATGGTGTTGGAAACCAACATGAATGAAATCGTGGCTCAAATTGAAGCTCAAAACAGGCTGGAGAAATCCGAGGTGAGTGCACATCTGTACTTTTGACCCGGTGGGTTCCAAGAGACTGGGGCAGAGGGAAGAATGGATACATGTGTTGGTTTATGTTGCTGTGGAACCTTTGGGATGTTTATGCTCCTCTTTCTTCCTTGAGTCCACCAAAACCAATTGATTGAAGGCCAGTGCTGAAAATTAAACATGTAAAAATTAAGGCTAAGAGTATGAGCGGAAAAGTCAGATGGCACAGGAAGACAGACAGCTCCGGGCTTGGGGGATTATGGCCCATGTTTGTGGGTTGTCATTCTTCTTTTCAAAGCTGCACGTTCCCTGGAGGGAGCCAGAATGCCCTTCTCTGGTCCCAGCATGGTGTCCTGGTGCTACGGCGGTCCCATCTCCCAGCGGCCATTTCTCATGGTATCTTTCAGAACCTCAGAGTTGTCAGCTGCCGTATTTCCAGATAGCCTTCTGCTCAGCTGCAGTAGAGTTTGGGCTGGGTTTGCAAATAACATACCCCAGCCCATCCCCACATAGTGCTCGCAGTAGGGGCGCCTGGCTGGCTCAGTCGGTGGGGCGTGCGACTCTTGACCTTGGGATTGGGATTTCAAGCCCCACGTTGGGCATAGAGATTACTTAAAAAAAAAAAAAGTGCTCTCAGTAAAATCTGCCCTACCCTCCGAGGTCTCTCCGTTGCCTCCATCAGCCTTCACATGTGGCAGAAATAGCAGAATAAGTTACCTCTTTAATGAGCTGAGCATTTTCAAGAGCTTCATTGCTTCTTGTAACAGAACTTGATCTTGCAAAACCAGGAATTCCTCTGTCTATGAGGACTGGCGGTCCTGCTGAAGAAGCTTTTCCAGGCTGCAGCTAGAGTGGCATGACAGTTTTTGAGGGAGGCAGGCTGGGAAGTTTCCAGGAATAGTAAGTGAGTCAGAGGCAAGGGGTTTGGAAAGCTGAAGAATGGAGACATGCTGGGTGAGAGTGGAACTGGAGTTGGTCTCCTGAAAGGAGTCAGTAAGGAGGAAATGGTTCTGAGAGTCTTGTCGGCTTCTCCCCTTCTCTGCACACTGCAGGTGAGCCACAGGGGAGCGCCGCCTGTGGACGCCTTCCTCTGTGTTTGTTACCAGCCCTTCTGATGTGGGTACATCAGACCCATGTCCTTCCTCCCATCTTGTTGCCACATGACGTTTCCAAAGCCAGCTCTTTCCCATCTCATGGTGTTAGTTGGCAAGCAGTTGCCCTAAGTTCTGACTTTCCTTTTCCTTGTAAGAATTTCCTTGTGATTGTACTTGTCTCTTAAGAGTCAGTCTCTTTAGGAAAGGGTTTTGTCTTAGAGCCCGAAAAGTGCCCCCAGTACTATGACTTGGTTGAAACATCTCAGGTTATTGTAGCAAGCATTTATTAAGCACCTGCGGTGTGCCGGGCACCTTTAGGTACTGGGGCCCAACACTGCGTAAGCCACAACCCCTTTGGGAGCAGAGAGCGCAGGTCCCTCCACGGCTCCCGTCAACCTCAAGATCGTCATGTTGGCCACCTTTGAGGAATAAGGAGGAAAAATCAAAACGTGCATTGTGTGCTCAGTGTGGACACTTTCCAGGTCTCCGTCACTTGTGTTTCTAAGCATTAGGCAGATGACACTGAGCATGTGTCTCATGCCCCTTCCCGTTTCTCCTCAGGGTGGCCTTTCGGCAGCCCCTGCCCGGGCCGTGTCTGCTGTGAAAAACATCAATCTGCCGGAGATTCCTCGGAACATCAACATTGGTGATCTCAACATCAAAGTCCCCAACCTGTCCCAGTTTGTCTGAGGGTCCACAGCTACTGAACTGCAGTCCTTGAAGCAAGCCAAGCCAATCCTGCCACAGAGCCCACTCTGAGCCTTAGAAGGGTCGGGCCCCGGGCCCTGCCCTCTGCTGCCGTGGAGTCGGAGGTGGGGGGGCGTCCCAGGTTCACATGTGCCGCCTGCCGGCCTCTGATACATGTGGCCATTGCAGATGTGGGGGGGCCCCCGGCTTCCTCTCTGGGGGTCCACGTGCCCGAGTCACTCATACCTTTACCTCCCGCATGTAGCCACTCCCAGGGACCGGGCACTGTCTGGAGGCCCACCTGCTTCCTAGAACCCACCACTAGGACATTCTCTGACTAGTCTTCATCCTTAGCACCACCAGGCCTCTGAGCATTCACTCTTCTTCATAGCATTCACTCTTGCTGACAAGGTGCCATAGCTAGAACAGGGCTGACCCTTCAGAGTAGGGTATGTGGTGAGTGGCAAACAGGGACAGGGTTTGATGAGAACCAGAGTTGCCCCCTGGCTCAGCTAGGCTTGTCATGCCCAGAGTCCTATTGTACAGGCAAGTTTTCTGGTTCCCACCGCCTGCGGAGTACGCTTCTCTCACTGCCACAGTCCTAGCTCTGTTCGCACGGGACACGATCCAGATCATGAACCTGGTGCATGCTGGTAGGGAGAGCACCCCCTTCCCCACAGCCATTTCTCCAGCACAACCACAAGATCCCTCATCAAAGGGCAGAGGCCCCGTGTCTGTGGAAGGCAAAGCCGACAACAGGTGGAATGTCTCAGAGTTACGGCTCTTCCCAGGTGTAAATACATTCTTCTCACGAGGAGCAGACGGGTCAGTTGCTGTGTTATGAGTAATTAGTTTTCTCCATACAGGAAAGCCACTGCCGTCTGCACCCGCTTGTGGAACAGGAGAGCCTGAGCTGGGATCACTGGTTCTAGAACTGGCACTGGGAAGGTTGGGGACACGGGAAGTGTGCTGGCCAAGACCGGTGGCAGCGCAGCGTCTTCTCCCTGGGGTGGGAGGAGTCCCTCCCTGAGCTCTGCTGATAGGCCCGCGTTCTTCCCCCCCAGGTGACATCCTCCCACAGCTGTCTTTCGAAAGCTGTAGATTTTTATGTGTGATGAGAATCTTTCTTTTTGTGGTTAACTTAGAGCTCAGACTGCACCTTAGAGTAGTGCCTCTTCCTGTACTGCCACAGGGGCCAGGTCTTGGGACCTTAAGGAGCTCACTGTGTCATCACAGCAAAGTTTCCCAGCCTGGGGGTTTCTCAGGCCTGCTGGCCAGGGGCCCAGACTGTTCGCCCAAGTCTGCTGCTGCTGCTGCTGCTGCAGAGCCCGTCTGAGATGGCGCCCGCAGGACCACCGTGCTTCTGTGCTTGGGGCCCACTGTTCGCCGCAGCCTCCTGTCCTCACTCTTTCAGGCCTTCGCTGATAGCCTCAGAGATGGGTGTGGTGATCAGAAGGTAGGCCCTCTTCTGTCGGAAGAGGGAGATGGAGGCCACTCTGATGTCATCGCTGATAGCATTCTTTGAAGGCTTTAATTTTTTTTTAACAGACATTTCAGCCATTCACATCCCTCTCTCACATTCGCTGAATGTGGAATAAGAAAGGAGGAAGAAGGCTGACGTTTATTTTGCACGTACTGTAAGGTGGTGTGAGCAAGATCCTTCCACAGCTCTTACGACAGACATTATTGTCTCTGTTTTGCAGGTGAAGAAAGTAAGACTCAGAGAGGTCAAGTAACCTGCTTTTGGTCACACAGGGCTAAGAATTGAGACTCTGCTTGCCTAAGTCCAAAGTCCATTTTCTTTCACTGCTCAGTGGCTTCTTCTGATTTTATCCTCCTTGTTATAGATGAGGAAACCCAGTCCCAGAGAGGTTAGTAGCTTCTCATAAACCCTAATAAACCTGAGCCTGGTTTGCTCACGGGGCCGGTGATAATGTCGTAGATGGCAAGAGCTGGAGGCCCCCCACGTGCTCTGTTGGACTGATGAGGGAGCAGCAGCCCAGAGTGTTAAGTGTTGTTATTGAGAGTCACAAAGCTAGAACCTAGCTGTTTTTCTTGAGTTTCTTTCTTTGTTTTGTGGTTTCATATATTACTTCAGGACAGCTGGATGTCCTGCATTTCCCAGGACAACCTTCCAGTGTTCTTAGCTGCCAGAGACCATTGGTTTCTGCTCTGTTCCCACAAACCACTGACTGGTCCCATACACTCCCAGCCAGTCAGCATCCCAATCACATCCCTCAAACTGCCTCAAAAAATGGCTGAAAACTTCAGCCTGCTGTTTCATTTGGAAAACTCCATCCATGTGGACAAACCACAATAATTGTTCATTAACTACTTGAGGTTGCCTGCAAATCCAGCTAGATCTCTTGCCTGCTACCAGCAAAACCATAAACTTTTTTTTTTAATTAAAAGGAAATTGTATGCCTTTTTTGAAGAAGGATACAGATTCTGCTGCTTGAGAGACGTGAGTTATGAAAATAGGGACTGGGCCTAAATTTGGGAGCCGCTGGCCCTGGACGGTTTACACTGAGGGTTTCCTGAAGTGGGACAGAATGCTGGGTTTCCAGTGCCCACTGTCCCTAATTAAAATCTGAAATTCTTCTGTTATGCAGTTTCTAAGTGCCTGGTACGTGTCAGGCTCAGCTTCCTGATCTTGTCTCTGCTGAAGACCTCTGAGTGCCCACACTGAGGGGCTGGCAGTCTGAATTTGTAGTGACTTGAATTGGTGACTGTGTTATATGGAATATTTAAAGGACAAGAACCCATTTCCCCACCGCCAGCAGCCCCCATCATGCTCTTCTGGCCATGCTCTAAGCAGCCTGTCTTAGTTCAACCTGCTGTAACAAGAGACCTTAGACTGGGCGGTTGAACAAACATTCCTCACAGTTCTGCAGTCTGATCAAGATATGGTGCCAGCAGATTTGATGTCTAGCAAGCACCTGCTTCCTGTTTCGTAGACTGCCGTCTTGCTACGTTCTCACGTGGCCAAAAGAGAGAGCTCTGGGTTCTTCATCCCCTTATAAGGATGCCAGTCCCATTATGGGGCTTCACCCCCATGACCTCATCCAAATCTAATGACCTCCCAAAGGCCTCCCCCCAAATACCATCACGGTGATTAGACTTCAATATTGGAATCTGGGGGACACAGGCGTTCATCCATACAGGGCACCTAATTACTTACCTTTCCTCTTGGCCTGGTCACAGCTGTGTGCTTGCGACATTGAGGATTAAGTTGGGATATCTTGAGTCTTCTCAGGACCCTGTTATTCAGGCCTCTGCCCCTTAGAGAGCCAGCCCCTTCCCCTCCACCCCCACCTCCATGGAACCACCCTAATGAAGTGCTCTCTGGCCCCAGCTCCACCGGAAAACCAGGGGAGCATGCTAGCTAAACCTGTCTTTTGGACCAGCCTTTTTTATCTTTTTTTTCCAGATTGATGTATATAGAGGGAGCACAAGCTAGGGGAGGGACAGAGAGCAGGAGAGAGAAGCAGACTCCCTGCCCAGCAGGGAGCCCAACACGGGGCACGACATCACAACCCAAGCTGAATCCAAGAGTCGAACCCTCAATTGATTGAACCACCCAGGCACCCCTGGACCAGTCTCTAAGAGGGGGTTTCCTTAGTGTCGCCATCTGTCTGTGGCTTTCCAAATAGGATGCATCAGTGGTACCTGAAGGTAAAAACGAGTGAACGTGATAGCCAGGATGGAGAGCCCCTCAAGTATGAGACAGACCCAGAGGCGTTGTCAGCCCAGCGGGCGCTCTGCTCTCCAGCTTCCCACGCCTTCTGCCTTGCCTCCCGGGGGTGCCGGTCTCACTGTGCGCACAGTTAGTCGAGTGCCCACGCACACCCGTGTGCCACCTGGCCCGTGCTCACAGGCTGCCAAGGGACTGTCCCCCTGCTCAAGACCTTGCCCTCTGAGCAGCACGGGAGGGCTCCCATCTGCTGTGTTCTGGCAGCGGTCAGCAGGTATGCAGACAGGTCTCCTTTAAGGAAATAGTTCCATGGAAATGATTAATCTTTTCCAAAAGACTGCACATTCTTTCCTATATCAGTGAATTAGTGTTTTTAAAAGGAAATATATTCATGTAGTTCAAAATTTAAGATAACAGAAGGCTGTTCAGGCAGATTCCCACCCTGTTCCCACAAACCGAGAAGCCCCCTACCTCTGACAGCAACAAGTCTTTCCAGTTTAAAGGATTAAGAAATAAAGTCCCTGGATTTTTATTACCAAAACTGAGAGTGTTCTCCTTCTGAAAGAGTTATGTTCCTTTTGACTTTGGTGATTGGCCTCAGCCTGTTGAAGCCATTCCACCCTCTGGACAGAGGAGGAGCCTCTCAGACCACCCCACATAAAGTCACTCCCTGCTTCTGCACCTCTGTCCCTGCTCTGCACCTTGTTTGTCCACGGCACTCTGGCGTTCTGTACATTTGGATTGTAGTTGCTGTCTGTCCCTCGCTAGGATGTATGCCTCCCCAGGAGGGCAGGGTTCGTCCCTCGTTTGGTGCTGTGTGGACGTGGCCTGGTGTATACTGCTCAGTCAGGAACTGTTGAGTGAGTGATGGTTGAGGCAAACAGCAGTTCCTTCTTAGGAGAACGCATAGCTTGTGCTCTCCGGGGCCGTGTGCTCAGTCCGTTGGGAAGGAGAGCCAGGACAATGGCCCTGGGAGCAGCAGGAAGGGAGGGGCCAGGTGATGGCCTGTGGACACTGAGGGAGAGGAGAAAGGCAAAGCTGATGACCGAGGAACCCAAGTGACGGGAGGACCAGCGAGAGTGTTACCTGAGAGAGGAGAAGGTGTTTTGGGAGTAAGAGAGACCCAGGAGTTTGGATGTGGACACGTTAGATTGGAGTTGCCCGAGACTAGCTGGGGCAGATGTCCACCAGCCAGCTGGGAGCCTAGGAGTGGGCAGGAGAGGAGACGAGTTGAAGCTGTGGGGGCAAGCAGTGTGGCTGAGAGATGGTGGGAAGGGTGAGGACACAGCCTGTGGGCAGGGGAAGGGAGAGGAGACAGTGGAGCAACTTCACGACAAGGGAGGGGCCTTCGGTGGGAGAGGTCAAGGGGCTAGGGACTAAGAAGACATGGCCTCTAAGCTCGCAGTAGTCCCTAAGTGAGGCAACACAACTAGGGAACTTGAAGGGTGGTTCTAGCCAAGTGGCAAGGCGGTCATGTAGGAGTGTGGGTCACAGCCCCGCTCTGGGACACACAGAGCTTGCCAAAGGTCAGCATCCTCAGCCAGAAAAGCAAGAACCAGGTACTCCTGCCTCAGGAGGCTGTGAGGGTTAACTGAGAACGGCTGTAGACCATGGAGGGCCCCCTAAGCTCTGGCTGCTGTCATCATGGGATGTTTTGCAGGGGGAGTGGCAGAAGATGCAGGAAGCCAGGAGGTTTGGTCGTGCTGGGAGGGAAGATTACAGAAGGCAGGAGGGGAGCCAAGATGGTCCTCCCAAGACAGGCTGCTGCCCTGGCCCCACCAGGGAGACCAGGCTTGTATCCAGAGGCCACCACTGGATAAAGCGGTGGTAGAGTGGCGGAGGCTCTGGAAAGCAAAGCTTTTCTTACAATGAGGAGCAAACTTCTCGGATCGGTAGGACGTGAAGTGTGGGAGACACAGCCTGGAATTCCCTCCCTTCTGGTCAGCAGGGAAGGTTGAGAGGTGCCACAGGCACAGTGGAAGGAGTCTGTGTTTGCCCAAGGCTGGCATGAGGCCTCTGGCCAAGCAGGCCTGGCTGCTTCCCATGAGAATTGGGATCTTTGGGCTTTCACTAGAGCAAATCTTATATTGTTGTTCAACTCTGACATCAGCCTAGCCACCGAGAGGGGGACGGGGATGCCCTCCCCTGCCTCGTAGGATTTGGCCACAGCTCTAAGAGGGCAGGTTGAAGGTTGTCTTCTGCATTGCTGAGAATGAGTGCCCTTTGCAAACTCCTGACATAAAGGCACAGCCAAAATGACACAAAGGAAGAACAGGTCAATTTCTCAAAGACTGGGGTCCACTGGTCCTCCAGATTGAGCTGATCCTCAAAATATTTACCCACCAGCATGGCTCAGGCACTGCCCAATTAGAGTGGAGGTACCAGACAGGAGTGGGGGTGTTCCTGGTGGTCCATGTTGGTCTGCCCCCAAGAAGGACCTTGCTTCTCCAGAGGCAACAGAAAAGAACCCAGAAGGCAGCCACTCCTTTATCAGCCTGGGTGCAGCCAAGATAAGACCCCGTGTTGCCTGTGTGGCTTGGTGAGTCAGTCTGCCACCTCCAACATGGGGCAATGCCACAGGAGGAGGCCTCCTACACCCCATCTCTGGACCCTCACAAGCCTGCAGTGAAGCTGGAGGTGAAGAGGCAGCCACAAACCCAGGGCATGCCCCACGGCCAGAAACCACTACTTTTGCCCTGGGCGGACTGGGCATGAAGCTTTCTTCCAGCCTCTTGGTTCCGAGTACTGGGCCCTGAATGCCCTTCCTTTGACTGCTCCCCAAGCCTCCGGGTAGCCCCCAGTGGCCGCAGGCCACGTGACCTCGCTCTGGCAGCCTGGCATGAGGTAGCTCCAAGCCAAAGATGGCGACACGTATAGCCTGGGAAGTAATCCTTCCTTGCTAGGGAAACTGAGGCAAGCTAAGATTTGAGCTTAGCCAGCTTTCCTGGAACTTCCTTTGTGTGCCTGGGAGGTATGGGTAGACCTGCTTCCCCGGCACCCATCCCCTGGGAGGACGCTCCCACTCAGATGCTAGGCTGGGCGCTTCGGGGCGTTTTCTGCTGAAGTTCCCCTCCTGAATTTCCCAGCCTCTAACTGAGTCCTCTCCAGCAGCCAGGCCCTCCTGGGCCCTGGGAAGTGCCGACCAACCTGTCAGCTGTTTAAAGTGCATGACGATGTTACACATTGGAAGGAAATCCCAAGGTGCAAAGTCTGTGGCAAACAGGCAGGCGCTACAGTGATGCTGCTGAGCCTCGAGCAGCACCTGGCTCAGGTTGACGGCGGGGTGGGGGGGGGCTCCCTGTCAGGCCCACCTGGGCTGCAGGGCTCGGGGTCATAACTCCCATCAACGGCCTCACTCCCAGCCCCCAACCCTGCTCTGCTGAGCTGCTCTGGGCTCCTGTGGCTGCAGAGTGGCCACGGACCCAAGGCTGGGCTGGGCTCCCCTGGCCTCCCAGTGACCTCTAGCTCCCATGTGTCCTCAGAGGTGGTGCCTGTGTTCTGAGCCTGCAGTCCCCAGCCTTGTCCCCGGTTGAAGCCTCAGGCAGCCCAGCAGCCCCTATGTTCTCCCCTTCAGAGCCCCCAGCGTTAAGCCCCCTCCCTGGGAGCCCATTGCCCAGCAGTCACAGCTGTCTGATGACCAACCGACTGTCTTGGTCAGCCTCACTTCCCCCTACCCTCATCCCCTGCCTAGACACCATCGCAGCCCCTCAAATGTTGCTCTAGCCCCTTCTTTGCCTCCTCATGGCCCATTTGATCACCCAGCAGCCAGACTGAACCTTCTGAAGCCTTCATCAGACCGCAGCACAGCCCTGCGAACTGTAAAACCTTCCGAAGGCTTCCCACTAGCCTCGGAACAAAACACAAGACCCTGCCTGGCTGACCCCTGCCTGTCTTTCTGTCCTCCTCTCCTGCCACCCCATCTGACTTCCCTGCTCCAACCACACTGGCCTTCATGGTTCCATGACCAGGCCGGGCTCACTGCCGCCGTCGGGCCTTCACCCTCGCTTTCCCGTGGCCGGTCTTCTGGTCTCCCTCACTTCGGGAGAGCCTCTGCTCAAATGTCTTCAGAAGCCCTCCCTGTCCTGCCTGCCCTTCCAGTCACTCCCTCTGCCTCGTGCTGCTCTGTCCTTCAAGGCACCCGTCCCCTGACATGATAGCATGTGCAGTGTTGACTCTACTTTTCTCACTGTGTGTCTGCTGTTGTGCTGGGCCCAGCACAGTGCCTGGCCCCGTTAGCTGTCAGTCAGTAAATGATGCTTGCTGCTCAAATGCACGTTCTCGTTCCCCTCTGTGGGCTGAAGCTCACTTCAGGCTTCAGGGCAGGAAGCTCGGTGGGGTGGGAGTCACGGGGCCTGACTCTGTGATTCGTTGTGTGACCCTGAGTGAGTCACTTAGCTGCCTGTTTCGAGTTGAAGGAACAGTGTATGAGACATATGGACAGAAAGCCCTAAATGGAGTAGAAACGTGGTTTGAGTCCTGGCTCCAGCCGGTCAGCTGTGTGACCTTGGGCAACATACTTAACCTCTCGTGTGCTTCTGTTTCCTCACCTGTGAAAAGGGAATTAAATAGCTCCCTTAAATCAGTTGGGGTTCTTGGTTGCAAACAATAGAACCAACCCAGAAGCTTCCTAACGAGCTATGGGGAAGCTCTCACAGGCTCAAAAAGGTGTAAAGCCCAAAACCAAGCTGACCAGGACACAAGGGAAAAAAAGTCCTCCGGAACACATTACTGACACTGCCAACCCTGAACCCCAGGGCTGCAGACCCTGCCGCTTTCCTTGAAGACACGAACTCCTAGGCAGGTGCCTCTGATTGGTGAAGCTCTGAGGCTGGGACCGGAAGTCGAGGAGGCTGGCCCCAGCATCACACAGCAGGGAGCTTGCCGAGCGAGGTGGAGACAGCTGTCGACCACATCGCGTGCCATGGGCTGTTGTGCAGATGAAGACTTAATGCAGAACTCTCCTTTACAGCTGGTGGGAGACTGGTGGAATCCACTGGAGTTAACATGCTTATCCTATGACTCCGTGGTGCCAAATGGGTGCACGTGTCCAACCAAAAGATGTGGACAAAAATGTTAACAGCACTGTGCATAATCGCCAAGAATCAGGAACAACCGAATGCCCATCTAAGCGTTAAGTGTGAATACATACGTACCCTGGAATGCTGCTCACCCGTGAGAAAGAGCCGACGACAGCTACGTGCGACATCATGGATAAATCTAGCAAACAGAACGCCAGGCATAAGAAGCCAGACACAAAACAATGTAGATTGTGGGATTTCATTAATTTGCACTGCAAACACAGGCAATGGTATTAGAAGCTGGGATATCGGGTATCCTTCTGGAAGGCTAGAGACGGGGACAGGAGCGGGGCTCCTGGGGTGCTGGGCATGCTCGCTTTTGATCTGGGTGCTTGTTTTGCTTGTGTGTTCCCCTTCATGCATCTTCATTATTCTTCACTTATGATTTCATATTTTTCTCTAGGTTTGTTAAACTTCAATAAAAAATAACATGAATATGAGAAAGAAAAAAAAAAGAATTAATCCATGGGAAGCCCTTGGGATAGTGTCTGGCCCATGGAATGAGCTGAATAAATGTTAGGTTGCTGTCGTTACTGTTGTCCTTGTCACTGGTTGGTCTCACCCACCTCACCACTCCCCTCTCTGTTCTCTCACTGCAAGAGACCCACATGTCCATGACCCTCGGTAGACAGAGCTGGTGCCACCAACCAGAGACTGAGCTCATTTTCGGGGAGATGGGAAAAACCTCCAGGATCGTACATCTCAGCTCCTTCATCACAGGATTTGCTAGCTCCACATAAAGGCCAGGGTGCCAGAGGGCATAAGAGTTTGCAGATTAAGGGCTCTCAAGCAGCTAGAGCAGGTGTGGAGACATCGAAGCCAGGGAGGGGACCGGAGCTGGGGCCTTGCAAGGCCATCCTGAGGACAGCAGGAAGCCAGCAAGTGACTGTGTGCTGGTTGTGCATAGGGAGGGCTGTTATGGGTCCCGTTTTGCCCCCTGGCTTTAGTGCAGAGAATGGAGGGAAGGGGAGGGAAAGTATCCCAGGAAGCCTTCAGTGGTGGCCTAGACCAGGGCAAGGTGGGACTGTGAAGAAAGACACAGAGGATGCACGGGACATCGGGTTAGAGCTGACAGGGCTTGCAGCTTGTCGTGTGGCATGGAAGGAGGTGATGACCAGGGCCCTGGGTAGCCGTGTGGATAATGGGGCCCTGTCTTGTCAGGCACCGTGCAAGGAGCAGGAGTGGGGGTGGCAGGTAAGTTAGGTTTGGGAAGCAGGGCAAGAAGAGAGATGAGATGCTGTGGGCAAAGTCTGTGGAGGGCCAGATCACGGAAGGGAAGGGAAGGGAAGCCATGTGCTCAGAGAATGATTAGAAGAGTGGGGGCCACAGAAGGAGGGTTTCTGGGATGCAGTGGGGAGGGTGCACAGAGTGGGTTATGGCCAAGGATAACAGAGATGTGGGGCCTGGTGGACTTAGCTCATCTCTACATTTCCCCAACAGTGAACTGGGTACTGGTGAATGGGAGGACACTGTCCATGGGGAGAAGAGAGCCCAGCCACGGGGTGATGGTGCCTGGGACATCAGGCTGGACCACGTGTGAGGAGCATTTGTGTGATCTCCCTCTCGTAGAAGGGGTTAATCCAAAACAATGGTAACAATTAGGGAAAGTGTCAGTGGTAGACAGTATTACTCTTCAAAGGATCCATTGCCTCTCTCTGCTCTGGGGGAACATGACACTTCCCACAACTTTGCCATCAGTCTTGGCGCCCCAACCATAAGTGAGGTGCACCACTTCTAAGAAGAAACTTCAGGAATTATGCTATGGTGCTACCATGGTGGCTTCCATCTCTGCCAGGAGACCGGGGTGTCCCAGATGAGGGCAGCTCCTTCATCCTGGGTCTCGGTGTGGGGCTGACTTGGCACAGAGCTACCGCCAACCCACGATGGAGACAGACGCGCAGCCTGAGCAAGAAACAGGCCGTGAGGAGTTGGGGCTGTTTGTTACTATGGCATAGCAGGACCTCGGCTGACTGCATCAGCGGCTCCTGGGCTCGGGATGCTTCCTGTGCCCCGGGTACTGTGGGGTGAATCCGCGCACGACTCTGTGAGCACAGCAGCCAGACATGTGATTGCATTTATGTACATTTGAGAAACATGAATTAATCCATAATGACAGAAAGCCCGTCAGTGGCTGCCTGGTGATGGGGTGGGGAAGAGGTGGGGTGGGAGGGAGGGGTCACGGCAGGGCACGGGGAGACTTTTGGGTCACCAGGTACCTTTGGTATCTTCATGGTGGAGAATGTGTCACGAGTACGTACCTGTTAGGACTTGCAGACTGTAAGCAGTTTACCGTATGTCAAGTGCATTTCAACGAGACTGTTCTTTAAAACACGCAACTCTGCTAGACTAGAATTCTAATAAAACTCTTGTCCCTATCTCACAGATGAGGAAGATGGGGCTCTTTGGGATTAGAGCACTTGCTGACAGGTCGAACAGCTACGGAATGCAAGCCCGGTGTGCCTGAATCCCAAACCCGTGCCTTCCAACCTTGCAGGAATCCGCATGGCTGGCAGGGTAGGAACGTGGGCTACATACAGGAGCCCCAGAGCCAGCCCCTGCTTGAACATGGGGTTCCCCAAGAGTCACCCTGAGGTGAAGGGGGGGTGGGCAGACCCCAGGCCCCAGTTTTTGGAGCAGCCCCCCATCTCCTGGAAGAGTGGGCAGGGGGCAGCGGGGGCCTGGAGCCCGTGAGCCCCAGCTTGCGAGAGCCCACTGTTAGAATTACACAACGTTTGTGAGTCCATTGTGAAGCACAGCCATTATTAAAAATTAAGTGATACAGGCTTACAATTCAATAAAATATAGTAAAGACAAAGGTAATACTCAAAACTCATGGCTTCCTAATTACGTTCCCACGTCTGACTGGTATTTATGCCCTTGAGGTTCTCCAATGCTGTGCCCCCCCCCGCGTCTTTTCCCAACTTCACCTCCTGTGGGAGCTCAAAATTGGATGTGGGGGGGTTAATTACCTGTGGAGATCAGAAAATGCTAAATTGGGACTGTCTCATGCCGGCCACCAGCCGGTTAAACATTTCCCCATCCCCATCACGGAGCCCTGCGGTCTGGCTACCAGCAGGGATGAGGGCAGGAGGGGCAGGTACAGCCCAGCGCCAAGGCCCAGGGCTGCCCGTTGTATTCCCTCACTTAATGCCTCCCCCCAACCCTGTGAAGCAGGGTGCTGTTTCTCTTGGCAGATGAGGAAACTGAGGCACGCAGGAGCTACCTGCCCAGTCACTCTATTCAACTGTCACAGCCAGGATTCGAAGCCTGACCCTTAACAGTCACTGTCCACACTCTGCCCCCCAAAGGTACCAGTGTGGGACACAGGTCTGGCCTCTTTCCTGAAACCTTCAGCCAGGTACAGACCCCAGACCCCCCCGCCAAGCCCCCAGGGGCCTGGAGTGGGCTTCAGTGATCACCAGGCCCATGGCCTCAGCTCTCCTGTGGACAGCCAGTCTTGGGGACCACATTCTGTGGAGATCCAAGTGCCAGGGAGAGGACCAACCCATGTCCAGAGACCTAGGCCAAGAGTGGGGAGGCCTCTTTCCCAAAACAGCTTGGGGCCATTCTTGGGAGCCCTGGAGCAATAGGGGCAAAGCTGGGCGGGTGGAGGCCCCAGGGCTCCCCGAGGGCTCTGGAGAGGAGAGCTTCCAGAAATGGCGCAGACTGAGAGCCTCTCAGCAGGTCAGTGAAGGGTGCGAGGGGAGAGGTCCCTGAGTTGAGAAGGGGTCAGACTGTCCAACATCTGAGGTTTCAAAGAAGGGAATTCTAGAAAAGGTCTCAGGCTGCCGGAGCAAGAGAAGGAGGTCTCAGGGGTGAGATGGGAGCGGGTTGGAGCAGGTCTCCCTGGGGTGAGGTGGTTGGGGCCCTGAGGACAGGTGGGAAGGACATATCGGACTTTTCCTCTGATGCTGGAGGCAGGGGAGGCTGTGACATGGGGTGTGACGTGAGGGGTTGAGGTGTTCCAGGTGAGTCACAGGGGGAGTGGGCAGAGGCTGGCCTGGGTTGAATGGTGGCCCTCCAGAAGTTAGGTCCACATCCTAATCCCCTGTGATTAGGAACCTGTGAATGTGACCTTATTTGGGAAAAGGATGTTTGATAAAATTAAGTGAAAATTCTGGAGACGAGGTCATCTTGGATTACTAAGGGAAACCCCAACTCCAGTGACAAGTGTCCTTATAAGAGACACCCCAGAGGAGAAGGCCATTTGATCACAGAGATGGGAGGGACGCAGCCACAAGCCAAGGACTGCCTGGAGCCACCAGAAGCTGGAAGAGACAAGGAAGGCTCCTCACCTGGAGACTTGGAGGGAGCATGGCCCTGCTGACACATGCATTTCAGACATCTGGCCTCCAGACGGTGAGAGAACACGTTTCTGTCGTTTTAAGTCACCCAGTTTGTGGTCATTTGTTACCAAAGCCCTAGGAAACCGAAACAGTGGGGATGAGACCCGGCCTGTTAGAGATTCCTCCACTGCACAGGGCACCCCTGGGAGGAAAAGGAGGTTCACAGACTGGCGGGGGTGCGAACGGAAGGAGAGCTGAGGAGTAGGGCTGCCGGCTGGCCTCAGGCGGGCTCAGGCGGGGCTGGCACAGGAAGGCCTGCAAAGGGCGATGGATGGACAAGACGGTGGGGATAGGTGGGCAGAGGCCCCGAGCTCTCAGAGGGATGGGGGAGCCAGGCTCCAGGAGGGGCACTCAGGAAAGGGCACTTTCAGGAGATGGCAGGGCCTGGGAAAGGATGTGGGAGGGATGGTCAAGAAGGCAGATTGATGGGGGCCAAAGCTGACGATTTCTGGGGGCAAGAGGCCCAGGAAGAGGCAGGGACAGAGAGGGCACAAACCCTGCCAAACTGGTCAAAGATGCACACTTCGATGGCAGGGTCATCACTGAGGGGTTCCTGTGGCCCAGACGGTGGCCAACGCTGTGCACAGTGTTTCTCATGTAGTTCTCACAACAACTCCATGAGGGACTTGCCCATTTCACAGATGAGGAAGGTGAAGGCTCCAGGGGAAGTAACCACCCAAAGTCAGTTAACTCGTTTGTGCGTGTCAGACCCTGATAGGAAGCCATGTGTCTGACGGCAAAGCTGGCCTCCTACTAAGCACCCTGGCCTGCCCTGGGGAGGCTCCCTGGAGTGGGGTGCTGAGGGAGCTCTAGAATGGGAGCCCAGCAAGGGGTGCAGGGCTCACTCTGCCTTCCCTGCCCTGCCTGCCTGTCCCTTCTCAGCCGGGCTTGGGACCTCTGTCCCTCCCCCTGTGCTCTGGGTCCGTTCTGTCCTTTCTGTGATCCAGGACCCTGCTGGGCCCAGCTCCACATCAAAAGCCCTTTCTCGCTTCCTGCTTGGCCAAGGCAGTTTGCTCTCAGAGCTGCTCTTTGTCCTCCTTTTTTTCCCAAACAATATGTTTTTAATCAATTTTATAATAAAACCCAAACTGAATTCCTGAAAACAACAGCAATGACAAATAATCATAAAAGCATCCCAGCTCCGCAGCCACTACGGTTCACCCTCCCTCCCTCTCAGAAAACCCACCTCCTCAAGCCTGCAGTTCCCGGTTACCAGGCCTCCTCAGTATCCCCAAACTGCCCCTCCTCCACTGAGTTTCTACACCTCTGGAGAGCCTGAGCCCCCTCCCAGCGGCTCTCCCTGCCTCCCACCTGACCCCCCTCCAAACAGGTCCCAAACTGTCCCCAGGAGGGTGCTCTAAAAGGCAAATCTATTTCCAGTAGCATCTGTTTCTCGAAGTTCACCAGGGACTCAGCATGCCCTTGGAGCAGCGCCTACAATCCTCAACATGGCATCCAAGGCCCTGATGTCCCATCGTCACCTGCCCCAGCCTGCTGCCCCACCATGTACTTGCCCCATCACCTGGTCCCTCCACTCAGGACCACCTCCCTCCACCTGTCCACTAGGCTAATTCAACTCCATCCTCAAGACTCAACCCAAATAGCTCCCCCCGTTCACAGGCCCTCCCCTGCCCTTCCCAGGCACAGAGCGGACCTCCTGCTAGTGTCCTGACAGTGGTGTGGAACTTGGTTCCTTCGTTCACCTGTTAAGTGCCAAGTCTCATGCTAGGCACTGGGGCACAGTGGAAAACAGTACCAACTGAGCCCCTGCATCCTTGGAGTTCATGAGCCCTACTACTGCCCTACTACTGTTGCCTAGGTAGACCATGAGTCCCCCAGAACAGGTCCCACTGCATCCACAGAGCTGTGCTTGGTGCCCACACGCAGTGTGTGTTCCTTAAACTTGTTTGTTGATTGACTGACCAACCAAACGAGTGAATGAATAACCATAACCCTTTCTCTCTTCACTCTCTGGCTCCTGGGCAGCGACTGTGTTGGCCTGAGTTAAATTACCTGCTCACAATAGGTGTTCATTTCTAGGACACATTGTTCCCCCGGGGGAGGGAGGAGTGTGTAGGGAAGGGGCACTGAGGGGTGAGGAAACTGAATGCTCCTGGTCTTTGAGGCCTTGAGGCCGGGACCCTGGGAGTCTGCACCCCTCTTCTGCCTACTCCCACACTCTTTCTGAACTCAAGGGGAGATGGAGACCTTGAAGGGACTGCCCTGGTCCTCAGGGGACTCCAGCTTGGAGGAGGGGACTTGAGGGAGGGCCCTCACTGAGCTGCCCTGAGTTGGTCCCTGGCCCACCGTGACATCCGGTACTCCCCGCCAGGGCTCTGCCCAGCAGCCCCAGAGCTTGCAGCGGGATCAGGAGCACCCCGGAGCCCCACATGGGATGGGAAGGGCCTAGCTCCTCCCATCTCCCCCTTGCCCCTGGCTTTTTTCTATCCTTTTCTTTTTTAAATAGTATTTTACCGTTTGGGGTGGTGATTGCTGCAAAAATAGTACAAGTCCGTTCTACAATTTCAAGAGTACACGGGTTTATAAGAAAACAAGCGCAGTCTCCCTGCTTTCCCCCCAGTCCCCCCCTCATCAAGTTGAGATCACTGAAAACACTTAGGTTAATCATTTGGCACGTGACTTTCCACTCATCCCAACACTCATGACACCACCTACAGGAAAGTTCTTATGAAAATGGAACAATAGTAAATGTGTTCCTTTAGCACATGCCTTTTCTTTTTTTTTTTACTTAAAAATATCCACAGACATCACTCCAAGATGAATAGGCAGAATCAGCTCGTTCTAACTGCTGTGTGGTGCTTCCCGTAGATGTTACAATAACTTGTTTAAAAGGCACACTTTGGACACTTGGGCCCTTTTATTTTTCCTGTGATGAGGAATGCTTCAGTAAACCTCCTTCTATACACATCCTTACATTTTTAAAAAAGATTTATTAATTTATTATTAAAGGAGGGGAGGAGCAGTGGGAGAGAATCTCAAGCAGACTCCCCACTGAGCATGGAGCCCCACGCGGGGCTCAATCCCATGACCCTGAGATCACGACCTGAGTTGAAACCAAGAGTTTGATGCTTAACCCGCTGAGCCACCCAGGTGCCCCATCTTTACATTTTTAATAGGGCTTGCTGTTGTACTTTCTCAAGCAGTCAGAGCAATTCAGAAGTGCTCCAGGAGCACGTCCCCAACACCCTGGCCAACTCAAGGTGTGGTCAATTGTCTAAACCTTTGCCGGCATCCTGGGGAAAATCTGACATCTCGTTTTGAAATTGTGTTTCCTGACTAGGACTAAGGTTGAACATCTTCTCATGTAGCAATTGGTCTTTTTAATTTCCTGTTCCACAAGGCTTTGAATCCGATGCTTCATCCAATTTTGATTGGCATCTTTATTTTTAAAAGTCACCTTGTAGCAACTTTTTGAATGTTA
The DNA here is from genome assembly GCF_002007445.2 of Ailuropoda melanoleuca. Lineage (NCBI taxonomy): Eukaryota > Metazoa > Chordata > Mammalia > Carnivora > Ursidae > Ailuropoda > Ailuropoda melanoleuca. The sequence continues at coordinate 5,755,373 of NC_048226.1, forward strand.
CCGATAGTCTTTGTTAAATGTGTTGCAAATATTATGGCCGAGTGCACTCGTTGTCTTTGGCCATGTGGAAATTCATATATACTTAAATCATTTTTAACTTTTTATGACAGCAATTTGAAAACATACTCAAAAGTAGTAAGAACAGTATTATGACCTTCCAGTGTACCCACCTTTGAGCCCCCACGGTGATCAAGGTTAGGCTGATCTCCCCCCAGTATGAAGTTCTCCTTGGGATGTTGCTTGTAGTGGTTTTAGCAATGCAGAGATTTTTACTTTCACGTAGTCGAATTTCTTACTTTCCTCTTGTGACTTTTGGGCTTTGTCTGATTCTTTTTTTTTTTTTTAAAGATTTTATTTATTTATTCGACAGAGATAGAGACAGCCAGCGAGAGAGGGAACACAAGCAGGGGGAGTGGGAGAGGAAGAAGCAGGCTCCTAGAGGAAGAGCCTGATGTGGGGCTCGATCCCGTAACGCCGGGATCACGCCCTGAGCCGAAGGCAGACGCTTAACCGCTGTGCCACCCAGGCGCCCCTGTCTGATTCTTAGAAAGGTCTTTCCAGTTCATGGTTATTCACAAAACAAAAACAGATTCTTCTACTCCTTCTAAAATACGGCTTGTTATTTTTTAAATGATGACAGTATTTTTTTCACATGGAGGACCATAATTTATTTAACCAATCCCCAATTACCAAACATCTATTTCCCCCTATTTTAAATCATGCTGTATTGAGCCTCCAGCCCTGACTTCCCCTGTGCCTGGATTATTTCCAAGCAAACCCCAGACATCAAGTTGTTTCATCCGCAAATATAGAAAAGTTAAACCATTTTTATATTGTAAAATCTGTTCATCCTCTGGTCTTTTGGCCTTGCACTTTTACTTTTATTTATATTTTTGAACAGGCAGCGTATTCACATGGCTCTACATTCCAAAAGGATGCATGGAAAAATCTGCTTTCTGTCCTGTTCTCTAGATGTCCCATTCCCCTCCTGGAAAACAACCAGCGTTATCAGTGTCTTGTGTCTGTGTCTTGAGTCATTATTTACATATCTCAAAGTGAATTATGTGCTTTTTCCTGCTTAAAATACAATTGATAATCTACTTGAACAATGATCTGTTTATTTTTTTTAATTTATTTATTACTTTTACTGCTTAACAGCATGTCTTAGAGATTTTTATAGGTTGCACCCTCGCTCTTTTTTATAGCTACCTACCTTCCTCATTGCAGGGACATACAGGGAGTTCAGTTATCCTGTCTCTGCTGGTGGACGTTTAGGTTCATTCCAACTACAGACAATTCTGCAGTGAAAGGCCCGCTGTATTCACCATTTCACTTCTGTGTGAGGATATCTGTGGGATAAATCTCTAGAAGTGGAAGTGCTGAGTCAAAGGGGATATGTGTTTATATGTTTGATAAATATTGCCAAATTCCTTCTATCAAGTTTAAATCAGTTTACACACCCAGCCAGCCTGGGGAGAGGGGGCACGGTGTCTGTTCTCTACCACCCTTGCAAACCTAGTGTGTTACCAAGCCTTGTTGTCTCTGCTGATCTGATAAGTGAACAGCAGTATCTTTGGAGATAAAGTTTTCATTTATCCTTATAAGGGAGCTTTGAGCATCTTTTCACATGTATAAGAACCCATTTGAATTTGCCCTTTTCCTATGAACTGTTTCTTCATATCCTTTGCCTATTTCTCCCAATTTGAGTCATTATTGGTTCTGGTGGGGACCCTTTATATATTAGAGAAATCATCCCTCTGCCTATGTTACAAGTTGCACAACCCTCCCTCCCCACCCTGTCCCTGCGTGCCCCGCTCCCAATTTAAAGTTCCTCTTTTGGGGTGCCTGGGTGGCACAGCAGTTAAGCGTCTGCCTTCGGCTCAGGTCGTGATCCCGGTTATGGGATCGAGCCCCACATCAGGCTCCTCTGCTATGAGCCTGCTTCTTCCTCTCCCACTCCCCCTGCTTGTGTTCCCTCTCTCACTGGCTGTCTCTATCTCTGTCAAAAAAATAAATAAAATCTAAATATAAATAAATAAATAAATAAATAAATAAATAAAGTTCCTCTTTTGACTTTGCTTGTGGTAGTTTTTGCAATGCAGGAATTTTTATTTTTTTATGTAGTCAAATTTATCAGTCCTTTGAGGATTTAGGTTTTGTGTAATACTTAGAAAGGATTTCCCCACTCTGGAATTTGTGTTTTTTTGTTTTTTGTTTTGTTTTGCTTTTTGTTTTTTTAGTTCTCCCATGGGTTCATTCAGTAGTTATAAAACATGATTTGTTTCCCACGGTGGGATAGTACTTCATATGGGAAGACCGTAATTTATTTAACCAATCACCTATAGTTGAACATTTAGGCTATTTCCGATTTTCCTGAATTATAAGTCATACTGCAGTGAAGAGCCTTGTCCATAAATATTCTTTTAAAAAAAAAAAGATTTTATTTATTTATTTGAGAGAGAGACAGAGAGAGCATGAGCAGGGGAGGCGCAGAGGGAAAGGGACAAGCAGACTCCCCGCTGAGCAGGGAGACCAACGCAGGTCTCGATCCCAGGACCCTGAGATCATGACCCGAGCCCAAGATCATGACCTGAGCCAAAGTCAGAAGCTTAACTGGTTGAGCCTCCTAGGCACCTCAAATATTGTTTCATTCATTCATCATACTTTCAGATTCCTGAAAGGGACCCTCATTCCTGTCCCCAGACTGCCCTCCAGAAAGTTGGGCTACACTTCTGCCACAGAGGCATGTTTCCTCCACTCAAAATGCCCTCAGAGCCCGAGGCAGAGCGCAGGGACCCAGGGTGGCAGATGCTCTCCTGGCCTGAGTGAGCCTTCCCTGGACTTCTCAGCCAGAGCGCGGATTGTGTGAAATATGCTGGAGGAGGGGGCGAGGCAGGATGAGAGAGAGAGAGAGAGGAAACCCCACAATAGCTGCTGGGGTCTCGCTCAGAGCCTACCCACTCTTACTTTACACACACGTCTATATTCCAATAAACCTGTGACCTGGCTTTTAAGAGCACAGCAACAAATTAGAAGGGGAAGCAAGACTGCTGCTTAGAGGTCCTCGGGTCCACTCTACAGTTTCCAAAGGAAGAGCAAGTGAAAGTTAATAAAACAGAGTCAGAAAGCAATAGTCTGGAGCATGCAGCCTTAACTGTCCCACAGATCCCGGTAATGGGTAAGGAGGAGCGGATTAGCCTGGGTTATCTCTAACTGTGCTTCCCAACCTGAGATTCTGGCAGGCATCTTGAATATTGTGGTAGGCAGAATAATGCCCACCTCCCCAAAGACGTCCTCGTCTTTTTCTTCTTTTCTTTTCTTTCTTTCTTTCTTTTTTTTTTTTTTTTAAGATTTTATTTATTTATTTGACAGAGAGTGAGAGAGAGAACAAGCAGGGGGAGCTGGAGAGGGAGAAGCAGGGTCCCCGCTGAGCAGGGAGCTCCATCCCATGACCCTGGGATCATGACCTGACCCGACGGCAGGCGCTTAACCCACTGAGCCACCCAGGCGCCCCAAAGATGTCCTCTTCCTAATCCCCAGAATCTGCGACTATGTTACACTATGTGGCAAAGAGGAATTAAAGTCCCAGATGGAATTAAAATGGCTAATCAGCTGATCTTAAAATAGGGAGATCATCTTGGTGGACAATGTAATCACAAGGATTTTAAAAGTAGAAGCAGGAGGCGGAAGAAGGGTGAGTGTTGGATTGATACAATGTCAGAAAGATGGGGCCGTTGCCAGCTTTGAAAAATGGTGGCAGCCACAAACCGAGGAATGTGGGCGGTCTCTGGGAGCGGGAAAGGGCGAAGAAGTGGGTACTCCGTAGAACCTCTGGAAGGAGGCCCTGTGGACACCCTTGAGTTTAGCCTAGACAGACCCATTTTGGATTTGACCAATGAAACTGTGGGTAATAAATGTGCATTGTTTTAAGTTTGTGTTAATTTGTTCCAGCGGCCGGAGGAAAGGAATACGATTGTCCTCCGGTACCGCCCCGCAGAAGAAGAGTGCCCCACGCTGGGCCGCCCAGCGCCTGGCATCCGGACAAGAAGCGCACGCATACTCCTGGCTCTGGTCTTTCCATTTTATTATTTTTTTAATTTTTAATTTTCTTGCTAAGTCCTGCTGCTTCTCCGCCTTCTTGATGATGAAGGTATTACCAAAGTTAAATTCTGTCCCGGCACGATTCAGTTATCTGGAACACTCATCTCCAAGCGTTGCTAGGTGTCTTTCTGGATGAGTAGGGCTCAGCCCCCACCCCCAACTCCAGGGGCGAGGCTCTGCGCCCCTCCCTCAGTGGCACGTGCGGTCCAGATGTGGAGGGGCCCCAGCGGGGCGCGCTCGGGGGGCGGGCGCGGGGCGGGCGCAGGGTGGGCGCAGGGGACCGGGAAACTGGACGGCGCTCCCAGGCGGCGCGACCAGCGGCGGAGCGGCTCCCCACCCGGGGGGCTGCGGGGAGGCTGCGGGGGGCGGGCGCGGGACGGGTCCGGGCGGAGCTGCGGGCGGGCGGCCTGAAAGGGGTTAACCGGGAGGAGTAGTGGTCGGGTCAGGTTACTTCCCTTTAAAAAGACGGGGAAAGGAGGAGTCAGGCGCTGGTGGGGCAGTGTCGGTGGCCGCCTGACTCGGCGGCGTCGTCGGGGAGGAGGCTCCCAGCCGGCCTGGGTCGAGCGCCTCTGCGGCCGCAGGCAAGTGGAGCGTGGTAGAAGGGCTGCGGGGCGGCTGCGGAGGGGCTGCGGGGAGGGTGCAGGGCTGCGGGCGGAGGGCGCAGAGGGGCTGCTGCGCGGCAGCCGGAGTGAGCGAGGGACCCGGACGCAAGCGCGAGCAGAGAACCCCACATCTGCTGCCGACGACCCCTTCTCAGACGGGTACACTGAGGTCCAGGGAGAGTGAAAACTTTTTCTTTCCTGTTCTTTTCTCCTGCGCCTCCAACTCCTCTTCTTTTTCCAAAAGTTTATTCCTAAATGGACAACGGGTTCCAAGGCAGCACTTCGTTCTAGATCTAGGTAGCACCAACGTTGTGGCGGGGACCCAGATGTTTCCGCAGGAATGGAACGAAGCAGCGCCCCCGCCCCAGGCACACGAAGGGCTTCCTGGTGCGGGATTTCTTCATTGCACCTGTGGCCAGGGGGCCTGTCCCCGGGGGCTTCGTGGTTAGCTCCTGGAGTTTCTCCTGCTCCTCCCTGTGTTCCCGGCCGAGTGCCTCATCTTGACCACCTCCTCGGCCAGGTTCTTGGGCTGCTCCTTTGAGGCAGGAACAAGTGCCTGCGGCCCCTTCCCCAGACCCCTTCCCCAGGCCCCACCACCGGTAGGGTGAGGAATTGTTCTGGCAGAGATCCCGCTGTGATCTTGTGGCCTACTAGCCCCCTTCCCTATGGAGCCTTGGAATCGAAGGCTAGACCATCCTTGGAAGAAGGTGAAGCTGCTTCCATTTCACAGATGGGGAACGGGCCCACCTGTGTGAGGCCACCCAGGCCCCACCCTGGGTTTCCAGCGCCCCGCCCCAGCCTCTGGGGCCAGCTCCTTACCACAGCCACATCCCTAAGGCAGGACCTCCAGCCCCTCTGCTTGAAGTTTGATGGCTAAGCATTCTGAGGAGATAGTGGGGGTCCCCACATTGGAAGGGGCTGGGGGATTGGAACTGGGCCTAGGTTCTGGGCTTGTGGCTTCGGTGGAAGGTCCAGGACCACTGGCTGGGTGCCGTTGGACAGCCTGAGAGGGATGGCGGGGCTGGGGGGCCAGCTGCGCACGCTGAGGCCCCTGGGTGCCTTCATCCACACCGGCAGCCATCCCCACCTGCGCAGCCCCACCCCAGGTATCTGTCATCCAAGACCCCACGGTGGCTCCAGTTGCACCCACGGAAGTAAGGCCAAGGTCCTCCACAGGTCTGTGTCTGGTAGCAGTCCCCAGTGCGGCCCTGCAGCCAAGAAGTTCCACTTCCTAGAACCACCTCCAGCTTTCCAGTCCTGGTCTGGAGGCACGGAGCTCATAGCCCATTGGCAGAGCCCCCAAGCTGGCTTCCATCAGATTTTCAGTCTCTTGGCTGTTTCCTGCAACAGTGGCTTCAGCTCCAGGACCCTTAATGTGCCTATAAAATTCAGAAGTGGTGGGGTGCCTGGGTGGCTCAGTCAGTGAAGCATCTGACTCTTGATTTCAGTTCAAGTTATGATCTCAGGGTCATGAGATCGAGCCCCACATCGGCTCTGTGCTGAGCATGGACCCTGCTTGGGATTCTCTCTCTCTCCCTCTGCCCACCCCCGCCTTTCCCGCCTCCCCTTATATGTGCATGCTCTCTCTCTCTCTCAAAAAAAAAAATAATAATAATGAAAATTCAGAAGGGACACACGGTCCTCCTAAAAGATGATCAGACCTTTCATCCTGCCCAGATCTGCCTTTGTAACTTGCCATCACGTGTTGTTATGCTAAAAAGTGTTTTAGAAAATGTGGGGTGGGTGGGAGAACATTTTATGAGGTTGGGGAGCTTGCACGTGTCATTAAGCCTTTAAAAGCCGCCATTAACTAACTATGTGACCTCAGGCAAGTCACTTAATCTCTCTGGGCTTTGGTTTCCTCAGCAGCTCCCTGGTGGTGATTACCCTCGTGGGGCCCATGGTAGATACTCAGTTACACAGATGGGAGCTTCCAGGCAAGATCCACAGCCCGGAATGGCCCCTCCTTGGCTCGTGTACTGCCCACCCCACCCCGCCAGGGCCTCTGCTCCTTCCCTCCTGAGTGTGCTACACTGGGTTAGAAATCCGTGGGCAGCTAACTTCCCATCAGGGCCTTCTGAGGTTCTCACAGGACAGACAATCCCTGATGCTCCCAGAGGAAGCACCCTGGGGGGCTGGCCCACACCCAGCCTTGGGCAGCCGTGCATGGAGGCCTAGGAAGCTTGGGAGTGGGCCAGGGGCTTGAGGGGCCAGAGTATGTCCTATGCTGGGGCCCCAGCCTCGTCCCCACCTCCCCCTCACTGTTCCTTCAGGACAGGCAGACAGGCTTCAGCTTGTCCCTTAGAACCCAACCTGCCCAGCCCTGCAGGTGACAGGGGACAACTGAGTGAGCTTTAAGTAACAGCCCAGGGTTCTGTGAGGGAACCTGGATCGCAGCCAACTCCTGGTCCTAGGCTCTCCCCACCACACCTCCTCCCAGGCTCCTGGCTTTCCCATGTTGGAATAGAAGGCAATTTGTGCCCCCCGCATCTGAGACAAAGGTGCCGCTCCTCACTCTGTTGATGCCTTCTACACGTGTGGCTGTCTGCGCCTTAAATACTCTCCCAGTTGTCAACCTTAGTAGTTTATTTTAATTTAGAAGGATTTTTGTTCTCTAGACTGAAACATAGACAGGCAGAAATATATAAACCCATAGAAAGACTGCTTTGGTTGCGATGGGGCTGAAGGTACTCAGCTTCTCCCCCATCAAGAGAGTAACAGTAGAAGGAACACACACTCTGCTCACTCCAAAGACAGCCCACAGGGGACCCCAGCCCCACACCCAGACAGGGTGGAACAATGATTTCCAAAGTGAGTGCAGTGATGCAAGATGATTTTATTTTTTTATTTTTATTTTTTTTTAAGATTTTATTTATTTATCTGACAGAGATAGAGACAGCCAGCGAGAGAGGGAACACAAGCAGGGGGAGTGGGAGAGGAAGAAGCAGGCTCATAGCGGAGGAGCCTGATGTGGGGCTCGATCCCGTAACGCCAGGATCACGCCCTGAGCTGAAGGCAGACGCTTAACCGCTGTGCCACCCAGGTGCCCCGCAAGATGATTTTAGAGGCTATATAGATGAATAGATTTTAAATCAATATCATTAATTAAAAATGTATACGGGAAAAATTTTAACTTAACACATCTAAGCATGAGTTCCTGGTAATTATTGCTCTGAAGAAGGGTAAATAGTGGATTGATTTAAAGAAAAATATTGGGGCGCCTGTGTGGTTCAGTCAGTTAAGAATCCGACTCTTGATTTCAACTCAAGTCATGATTTCAGGGTCGTAGGATTGGGCCCCGTGTCAGGCTCCACGCTCAGCGAGGAGTCTGCTTGAGATTCTTTCCCCCTCCTTCTCCCCCCACCCCCGCTTCTCCCTGCACTCGTGTGCACCCTGTCTCAAATAAATAAAATCTTAAAAAAAAAATATTAAGTGAATAATATGCAAGAGGATCACAAATATGGCAAAAGTCACAAAGGGGATTTGGGTCTACGATCCAGGAGCCCAAGAAGGAGTGTGAGGTGGGGGGGGGGGCATATCCGTCCCCAGGATCACATGTCTGAACTAGGGTGAGTTCTGTCTTTAACCACTGGCTTATTTTCTTGTTCATGCATCCATTCCCCAAGCATGTGTTACCTGCCTGCTCTCTACTAGGTGCTTTCCTGGTGGGGGGGGATACTGTCTCCATGGTGCTCAGAGTCTTGGGGGTGCTGGGAGGGCTGTCCTGGGACAGCATCACTGAAGTGAGCCTCCAGGACGATGGATGAGGGAAACGCAGAAGCTTTCCAGACCCAAGGAGCAGCTTGTTGCTGGTGGGGAGGGGGTTGTGATATGCAGCTAGAAGGGGGAGAATGTGGTGGGCTTGAGGAACAGAAAGAGGCTGGTGGGCAGAGCCCAGAGGGTGACAGGAGGAGAAAGCTTGAGATGAGACCAGAGAATCTTGGAGGGCTGGATCATGCCAGACCTAAAAGCCATGGCAAGGATTGTGTACATGATCATTCATTGAGCCAGTATTTACTGGGCTCCTGCCCTGTGCTGGTAATGGAGGGGCTTATAAAGTTAGGGTCTTCCTTTAAGGTGCTCAGGTCTAGTGGCAGTCTTTTGAACACATAGATGGTCTGTTCATAAGCGCTGTGATAGAAATGTGAAACAGAGGCCAGGGAAGCACAGAGGGAAGAGGAGTCACCATACACGAGAAGGCCGTGACATTGGAGCTGGGTTTTGAAGGATGAGTAGGATTTTGACAGGAGGGAGAGGAAAGGCATTCCTAGTAGCAGAAACAGGATGAGTGAAGGCACAGAGGTATGAAAAGGCCCAGCGGGTTTGGGGAAATGGCTGAGGCTGGAGCCACAATAGGCATTGGAAAGAGGAGAGGCCAGACGGTCAAGTTCACAGAAAGTCTTCAGACTCAAGACTGAGGTTTCATTCCGTAGGCAACGAGGAGCCAGAGACGGAATTTGAGCAGGAAAGGAAGGTCCTCCTGCTGAGGTGTGGTGAGCTTGGGCACTGCCACCACTACCCAGTGGGGTGTGAAGATGGCCAGGCTTGGGCCGTGGCAGGGGGAAGCGTAGAGCGTGCCCCTCTCTGTGCCCCCCAGCCTGAGCTGGCCTGGCGCCCAGAGCAGGGACCCCTTATTACAGGGCAATAAGCCGCCTGCTGCGCCAACTTTGAAAACTAGAGGCTCTTTCCAAAAGAGTGAAGATTCCAGCCAGCTGGGCCTGTGGTCCGCGTCCAAAACAAACAGGAAGAGACCACAGTGGGGCAGGCAGGGCCTCTTTCTTTGTTTGGAGCAGGGATTAGGCCAAGTGGGCTTATGGGTCTTTCTGCTTCAGAGGTGGGGGGGCTGCAGGCCCAGTCAGGGACAGATTGAAACTTGGTTTAGGGGGACACTCGGTGCTGGGGACCAGCCTACAGGGTTGCTATAAAGATGGCCTCCTTAGGCCAATCCTGGCCCGATGATAGACTGGGAACACATGCCACATCACCCTTGGGAACCACTGTCCCTTGCGTCACCATACCCAAGCTGGAAACTTCTCTTGGGCACTCGGCTTCTGTCAGCCCAGGCCTGAGGAGGGTGGGTCCTGGCCACCACGGTGGGAAGTCCACACTGGCCAGCCCAGGGCCCGGTAGACAGGTCTCTAGAGAGAAGGACAGAAGTGCTAAGGGCTCAGAGCACCCTCAGTCTGAAGGATGGGCATTACGGATTCCCCCGAAGACCCTGCACTCAGCCCCTCGCCTCCACTGGCCCGTCGACAGGCGGCAGTCAGTCATTCTTGCAGTTACGTGTGAATGAATTCATCCACGCGTCCCTTCAATGCACGTGTGCATTCACTTCCCAAGCGGTCACACAGGCTTGGGAAGGCAGATCCGAGCCAGGGCAGGGAGTGGCAGATGAATGAGGTTCTCAGGGAGCTTCCAAGCTGATGGAGCCGGCCTAGGTGAGCCCTGAGATATTTTTGGCCTGAACAAGAACATTGCTTGTCTGCCGTGGTTGGAGGAAGGTTCCGAGAAGAGGGCAGGCGGTTCTCCCAGGCTAGAGTGGGGGCAGGGACAGAGATGGAAAGGGGCTAGAAAGACTTCAATAAGCAGTGATTCATGCATGTGTATTGAGCACCTGCTGTGTGCCAGGCACCATGCCAGGGGCTGATGAGAGGAAGCAGCCAAGGGTCTGCTCTCAGGGGGACTGCAGTTGCTGGGAGAGACAGACAGGACTCAAGTCTTCAGCACACAGATCAAACGGAAAACTGCACTGAGTTATAGGGCTTCGACGAAGAGGTTTGTTGTACTGATGGAACTAATAGGGACTTGATTTGGCTTCTCTGAGAAAGACTGGAAGGATGAATAAGAAAATAATTAGGGAAAGAATTGGGAGAAGATGATCCAGTCAGCAGGAAGAGCGTGTGCAAAGGGCCTGTGGCAGAGGGGGCTGGCTGACGACCGGAGTGTCTGGACCACTGGGACAGAAGGGAATGTGGTGAAAATGAGGCTGGGAAGTGGGCAGGCTGATGGCATCTGAACTTGTAGGTCCCTTTAGAAGATTTAGTCTGGATTTTATGAGCAAAAGGAAGGGTTTTGTTCTGTTTGTATAAGATTTTATTTTTAAGTCATCTCTACCCCCAACATGAGTCCTGAACTCACGTCCCTGAGATCAAGAGTGGCATGTTCAGCTGACTGAGCCAGACAGGTGCCCCAGGAAGGTTTGAAACCGTGATGAAAAGCGATCCAATTCTTGTGGCAAACAGGTTCGAGGGGGCCTGAATGGAAGTGGCGAGTCTGTGAGGGGATAAGGGTGTCTGCATAAACGGAGAGTGGCTTTGACCAAGGACATGGTGAGCTCGGGGGTGGGGGCAGTATTGGACGTGGAAGTGAGGGTCAGGAGGTAACAAGGTCTGAGCCACTGGGCTGCCGACAGGAAGAGTGATAATGAACATTATTTTATTAAGTATGATAAATAATATCTTCATTTCTACTAAGGATAGGAAAGAGGCCATGACTGAGCTCTGAGTAAGGAAGAAGGGAATGACGTCTGGGTCTGCTATGTGGTGTTTAATATGTTTTCTCATTCAATCTGTGCAACAAAGCTGAGAGGTGAATACTGTCATCTATTGATGAGGAGAGAACTCTCAGCAAGGTAGCTACCTTCCCAGTCACAGCTGGGAAGAGGTTAAGCCTCCACTGGCCTCCTCGCTTAAAAAAAAAAAAAAGGCGGAACATCTTTCTTTCTCTCAGTATGCTGATAGTTGAGATAGAAATTTCTGGCAAGAAGGGATAAGAGGGGAACCTGGAAGAACTCCTGCTCGGGAAGAAGTCAAGGGAGGCTGGGACCCTGTCCCCAGGGCTTGAATTGCCCTGGGTGTCCTGCCGGGATCCAGCCAGAGGCATGACCCAAGCCGCTCTTGACCCAAGCCAGAAACTAGCTCTCTCCTTTGCATCTCCCACCTCTTGCTCCTGGGAAGTCCTTCCCTGACTCTAACCTCAATCCTCCTGCTTCTGTCCCACAGTCCCAGCACTCAGGCAGATCAGTGCCACCCAGCCCCACTGCTCCTTCTACCTGCTGCCCGCCCTTTAGCCCTCTCCCTGCAGCTCGTGATGTTTTTTGCTCCCCAGCAGGCACGCCGGCGCACTGTGTCTGGATCTCCTCCTCTCCGGAGCCTGAGCAGAGGGTGCCCTGCCCAGCCTACTGACCTTTGCCTGTGTGAGCCCTGGTTAATTTTTGCCCAGGCTGTGGGCTGTGGGGATCCTCCCCCTCCCCCCCCGCCCCGGGAATATAAGTCTGGCCCGAGGCTGCCTTGCTCCTCGCCGTCCTGAACCTCCCCCAGCTTCCCCCCTGCCCTCATCATGGCCAAGGGCTTCTACATTTCCAAGCCCCTGGGCATCCTGGTCATCATCCTGGGCGTGGCGGCCGTGTGCACCATCATCGCCCTGTCCGTGGTGTATGCCCAGGAGAAGAACAAGAACACCGGGAGCTCCACTGAGAACCCCACGGCCACTGCCACTGCCACCACCACCGCGGCCACCACCTTGGACCAAAGCAAACCATGGAACCGTTACCGCCTCCCCAAGACTCTGATTCCCAGCTCCTACAACGTGACGCTGAGGCCAAACCTCACCCCCAACAGTGAGGGCCTGTACGTCTTCAGCGGCAACAGCACCGTTCGCTTCCGGTGCAATGAGTCCACCAACGTCATCATCATCCACAGCAAGAACCTCAACTACACCAACGTCGAGGGGCAGAGGGTGGCCCTGCGGGGTGTGGGGGGCTCCCAGGCCCCCGCCATTGACAGGACCGAGCTGGTGGAGCTCACCGAGTACCTGGTGGTGCACCTGCGGGAGCCGCTGCAGGTCAACAGTGAGTACGAGATGGACAGCGAGTTCCAGGGGGAGCTGGCCGACGACCTGGTGGGCTTCTACCGCAGCGAGTACGTGGAGAACGATGTCAAAAAGTGAGTTGCGGGGGGGTCTGTCTGCTCGGTGGGGGCAGGTCCCAGATGCTGAGGCAGAGCCGGGTCCCGGGGGCCAAGGAAGGGCTTGGACCGCAAGCCTTTGAACCTCCCGGAACCTCTCACTGGCCCATGGCTCCAACCACGGGTCTAGTGGAACAGCTGCCCAGAAAGCAGCCCTCTCCTGGGGGCTTTTGTACCCCCCATGAGGGAGTCAGGGGCGAGTGGCAGAGCCTCTTGGACAGATAGGAAAACTGGGGCTCAGGGGAGAGACACTTGCCTGAGGCCTCCTGGCGAATACAGGGATGGAGCCTGCCGGGACTTTGACCCTGAGTCCTGAAGGAGCTCTGATCTCCCAAAGGAGCTGGCCTGTCAGGGCCCAGAGGTTGCCTGGGGGAGGTGGGGGAGGGCAGGGATGAGGCTGGACCAGCCTTTATGCACCCCTTCTCCGGCATGCCCGGCAACACCCTGAAACCCCCCACCCTGCCCACCCTCACGGTGCGCAGGCATTCCACCGGCACACCCTCTAACATCCTGGTTCTGGCAGGGTGCTGGCCACAACACAGATGCAGGCTACCGGTGCCCGGAAATCCTTCCCGTGCTTCGACGAGCCAGCCATGAAGGCCACGTTTAACATCACCCTCATCCACCCCACCAGCCTCGTGGCCCTGTCCAACATGCTGCCCAGAGGTGAGGGGGTCTGTCCTGGGGCCGCACAGCCTAGGAAGGAGGCACCCCGGAGCTAGGGCGCAGAGCAGGAGAGAGGAGGCGTCACCACATGTTCGAATTTCCATGCCCAGGCCCCACCGTCCCTGTTACGGGAGACCCCAACTGGAGCATCACCGAGTTCGAAACCACGCCTATAATGTCTACTTACCTGCTGGCCTACATCGTTAGCGAGTTCAAGAATGTGGAGACGAGAGCACCCAGTGGCGTCCTGGTAAGAAGCTGGGCCCACCCATCCTTCTCCAGGATTGGCCCTGGCCCGAGGGATATTCTTGTTTTAATTCCTTCCCATCTCTGCCCCTGAGTTGTTAACCAGTGTTCGAATCACAGCTCTGAGTGATCTTGGACAAGTGTCTTAAGTTCTGACCCTCAGTCTCTGCATCTGAAAAATGGGTCTTTACTTAGGAAGGGAGTTCTCAATGCCTGGGTGCCAGGCAGACGGTGGCCGTGACTACTGTTATTCCCAAGGGCTCCTCCCTAGGACTCAAAGCCCTTCAGAGACCTCACCTCCCAGCCTTCTCCTCTGCTGCCCACACCTCTCAATTTAACTTAGTTGGGGCCGTCGTTAGCCTGCTCACCTGTGGGGCCCGGCCCATCTGCCGGACCCAGCAGGGGCCTCTGACCTACCTCCATCCTCTTTGCAGATCCGGATCTGGGCTCGGCCTGGTGCGATCGACGAGGGCCATGGAAGTTATGCCCTGAATGTGACAGGCCCCATCCTAGACTTCTTTTCTGCACACTATGACACACCGTACCCACTCAACAAATCTGGTGAGTGAGGGGCCTTGTGGTGGGGGCAGAGGATGGGGCTCCCTACCCAAGGGCCATCCTGCCAATGCTCTTGCCTCCTCAGACCAGGTCGCCTTACCTGACTTCAGCGCTGGCGCCATGGAGAACTGGGGGCTGGTGACCTACCGGGAGAACGCCCTGCTGTACGACCCGCAGTCCTCCTCCACCGGCAACCAGGAGCGGGTGGCCACTGTGATTGCTCATGAGCTGGCCCACCAGGTAGCCCCCACATCCCAGGGAGTGCTGAGAAGTGAGTTGGGGGCTCTGGGAGGAGAGGGTGCACGCCTTGGCTCCGCCCCAGGCAGCTGCGAAGGGGGGAGGGTCCCAGCCGGCAGGATAGCGGAGGGGAGCCACGGTGATGTCGGTGAGGTCCTGACCAGCACCTGGCACGTGGGGAACACGTGGTGAAGGGGAGTTCTGGGTACTGTGAGTGACCACAAGGCCAGAGTGGCTAGCCAGGCTGACCTTCCCTCCCCAACAGTGGTTTGGGAACCTGGTGACCTTGGAATGGTGGAATGACCTGTGGCTGAACGAGGGCTTTGCCTCCTATGTGGAGTACCTGGGCGCCAACTATGCAGAGCCCACCTGGAATCTGGTGAGCCAGCTGGCTGGGGTCCCCCGGGTCTGGGGTCGGTGGCCACTGCCCCCCCGCCACCGCCACGCTGGTCTCCTGATGGCCACTGGGCTTTGCAGAAAGACCTCATAGTACTGAACGACGTGTACAGCGTGATGGCCATAGATGCGCTGACCTCCTCCCACCCTCTGTCCTCGCCTGCCGACGAGGTCAAAACGCCGGCCCAGATCAGTGAGGTGTTCGACTCCATCTCCTACAGCAAGGTATTGAGGCAGTGGGGGGCAGGCAGAGGGAGTGGGGACTCAGCCCCCAGCCACCCACAGCCAGGACTCCGGGAGCACCCGCCCTGGTCCAGTCGGGGTGCAGGGTCCTGCTGGCTCGGCACAGCTTTCTGAGACCCCTCCCCTTCCCCAGGGAGCTTCGGTCCTCAGGATGCTCTCCAGCTTCCTGACGGAGGACCTGTTCAAGAAGGGTGTGGCGGTGAGTACCATTGGCCGGCCGTCGGGGGTGGGCTTCCCCCAGCGCCTGCTGTGTGTCCCCAAGCCCCTGCCTACCACAGGGGTTCAGTGGGAGAAGCTGGGGAGCAGCAGCTTTGCCCTCACTGTGGCCTGTCTTTCCACAGTCCTACCTCCACACCTTTGCCTACAAGAACACCATCTACCTGGACCTGTGGGACCACCTGCAGAAGGTCAGTAACGGCCAGCTGTCTGCTGCCATTTTGTTGGGGTCCTGAGACGCTGCAAGTCCCCGGGGGGGTGGGGGGCAGCATGTGTGGGAGAGGATGTGTCCAGCTGCGCTGCTTACCAGCTCAAGCAGGTCCTTTGAAGCCTTGGTTGCTCGTCTGTAAAATGGGTGCAACGATAGTTTCGAAGGAGGTGTTATGAGAACACGGGTCAGGCCCCCGGGCAGGTGGCTTGCCCCCGCTGTAGGGAGCTCCCTGATGGCAGCCGAGGGGTGCCTCATCAGCCACCCCGCATGTTCCTAAGCCCTCCTCTTCCTGGAACTTTGGATCCGGTCATCCCACCTGCTCAGCACTCCTGGCTGCCCTGTGCCCCTCCGGGCCCCTCCGGGCCCTGAGTCCACACTCTCCGGCACCCTGAGCGTCAACTTTGACCTTCTCGCCCAGCACTGCCTCGCATTCCTGTCCACTCAGACCCCACGCAGCCCTGTCTTTGGGACAGACCCTCTGACCACCCCGCCCCGCCCCCTGCCTCTCCTAGGGCTGAAGACTGCACACTCCCATCTCCCCATCATTTCCCCTCCCTCACAGCAGCCTGACTGACCCTTCCAGAGTCCCAAGCCCAGTCCAGCAGGGTGGGGAGACCCATGGCCTTGTCAGGGAGTCACAGCTGGGCTCCAGCGCCCTCCTGGCTGGTCTCCAGCCCAACTTCTATCTGCCAGGAGCCTGGTCGGCCCCCCTCCCCAGCATCCCCCCTCCCCGGACCTCCCACAACCTGCTGACAGGGGGCACCTCACTGCCTCGGTCCCTGCCCTCTACATCCACTGTCCTCCTAGCCTGCCTCAGTCTCCGGCTCCTTCCTCTCCTGCAAAGCTGAGCCCTTCTCCATGCCAGGTGCCCTTCCAGCTCCACCCCTCCCTCCCTCCCTCCCACTCCCTCTGTCCCTGAGCCCCCCTCTCTCTGCAGCAGCTCCACCTCCCCCTCCCTGCTCAGCTTCTGCCCTTCTAAGGCTCTTCTTCCTCTTTCCTGTCTTTATTTTCCCACTTATTAACAGATGTTGTTTGTTTTTTGCCGTTATTACAAAAGCAATGCACGTGCATGGAAACAGATGAAAAAAGATCTAGGAAAACAATAGAGAACACCCGAAGCCCGTTCCCCAGACCACCCAAACTCTTACCCTCTCCTTGGCTCTGCACCCTGCCTGCTCCTCTGCTCTCTCCTCCTCCAGGGGTGTTTGTGCTTGGCACCCCCCCACATATCCACCTCACGTTGGGCCACAGAAGCGGGGGGCCCACATGGATTTGCTTAGCTGACTTGGGGTGCACCAAACGTCTGGAAGTTCTCAGCTCGCCCAGCCCTGGTGCTGGGACCCCGGCTCCTGCCTCCCCGCAGGGTGGCCCTTGCAGAGGGAGGCCGGGGGTCTGCCCAGGCTGCGGAGGGTGGGCAGATTGGGGGGGGGGCGCTGCACTGACGGCCACCCCGGGTTGCTGTGCCCCAGGCTGTAGACAATCAAACAGCCATCAGTCTGCCTGACTCTGTGCGTGCCATCATGGACCGCTGGATCCTGCAGATGGGCTTCCCGGTCATCACCGTGGACACCACCACGGGCACCATCTCCCAGCAGCATTTCCTCCTCGATCCCACGTCCAACGTCACCCGCCCTTCAGAGTTCAAGTGAGCAGACGGGGTCCCCGAGGCAGGCGTCCTAGGGAGGGCTCCCAGGGGCAGTGGCCGTGGTGCCCCTTGACCATCGCAGGTCCTGGCCTGCCGTGGTCCCTGCCCTGGTGGCTGGAGACAGGCTCTCCCTCTCCAGCCGGGAGGATGGGTGTGCGCGGTGCTGGAGCTGGGCGGGCGCGGGGAGCCCGGGCCAGGTGGCTCTCCCCGGCCGGGTCCAGGAGTCGCTGTCTCTCACCAGCCGGTCTCGGGGTTTCTTGTTGCAGCTACCTGTGGATTGTGCCCATCACTTCTGTGAAAGACGGCATGCGGCAGACAGACTACTGGCTTCCGGGCACTGCACAGGGTAACCCGGCCGTGCCCTAGTGGACAGCAGGCGCACCCCCTACTCCCAGCTCCTGGCCCACGCTCTGGGGGCTATGGCAGGCCTCGGTGACGGCTTCCTTGGAGCCGACTGCTTTGGTTCTAAGCTCTACTCTGCTGTTGCCCAGCTGTGTGACCCTGGGCGAGTTAGCATCCCTCTCTGGTCTCCCTTTCCTCATCTACAAAATGGGGCTGAAAATGATGTCTACCCCATTGAATTGTGTGGGGACTAAGGAAGAGAATGTATATGAAATGTTTAAACAGCACCTGGCAGAAAGTATGAACAGCCCTGCTCTGCCAGGTACCGAGGAAACTAAGCTCGAGGCAATTTATTCTCGGCCTCGGCCAGTACTGCAGATGAAGAGAAGGAAGCTAAGCAGCTAGAACTTTCCAGAGCTATGTTGAGTGCTTTTAACAGAGGCATGGACAGCCTTTGGGCTGCCGAAACACGAGGCAGGGAGCCTGGAATAAGAAAGATTCAGCTTTGTGGAGAGGTGAGGGAAGGCTGGAGGAGGTGAGCGGCGTCTTAGAGGAAGGGAAGGACCTAGCCAGGCTCATGGCGGCAGAAGAAAGAGCAAGTGCAAGGCGGAGTGGTAGGAGAGAACATAGGGACCGTGGCTAGGCCAGAGGTGTGCCCCCAAGGTGCGGCTGGTTCCTGAGGTCCCTACAGGCTGCAGGACACCGCGGCTGTGTCCTCAGGCCCGGAGGAGCCGGGGCAGGTGGGAAGTGGGCAAGGACCACCTCTATGGAAGGACCTCCTCTGGCTGCCAGGAGAAAGCTGGAAGGGAGGGCAGAGAGGGGCAACACTGGGGGGTCGACCGGCAGGGAAGCAGGCCCTGGGCTCCCTGCTCGGTGACTGGGGCCTGTTGGAGCTGGCTACAGGCCCGGAGGGGAGGAGGTGGAGGACAGCAGCTTGGGGGGTTGAGTCTGAGTGGCCGGGGGGTGTGCAGATGGAGATGTCCAGGCCGCGGTCACGGCCCACCCACGTGGAGCCTGTGGAAGGCAGGGTGGGCACGGAGGGGCAGAGATGGCACGAGGTCCCTCTGAGGTCACCGGCCGGCCCAAGGCAGAGTGAGACCTGGCAGCCCAGTCCTACGCCCCTTCTCCTCCTCTCTCCTTGCCGTCGCCCGAGGCTTGAGGGCCAGCCGGTGCCAGGCTGCATGGGAGGCTGCTCCCGCTGAGGCCTGGAGAGAGGCAGGCCAAGGGTCAGCCTGTGGCCCTCTGAGCAGCCCCACCCAGCTCTGGTCTCTCTCCACAGCCCAGAATGACCTGTTCAAAACCACAAATAATGAGTGGCTCCTGTTGAACCTCAATGTGACAGGCTACTACCTGGTGAACTATGATGAAGGCAACTGGAGAAGGATCCAGACTCAGCTGCAGACGAACCTGTCGGTGGGTGTCTGCCGCCCTCCCCGCCCCCGCCCCAGGCCCCAGGCCCCAGGCCCAAGATGGTGCCCCAGACTGCTGGGCCCACCCCCACCCCCACCGTCAGCCTGAGGTCATAGCCTGTGTTGCCCTTTCTAGGTCATCCCTGTCATCAACCGGGCTCAGGTCATCCATGACACCTTCAACCTGGCCAGGTGAGTGCCCTCTTCCTCCTCGGGCCCAACCTGGCTCAGACCTGGTGACTTTAGCAAGTGCGTGTCCGTATCGAGAGCCGCTGCTCTTCCTCTCAGCCTTACAGTCCCAGGCACAGGGCTGCGGGCTCCCTGAGCTTCTGTACACCCCTCCCTGGGCCCCCAGATAGGGCATCCGAGACTCAGTGTGAGTACTTTACCTGAGGCCGCACGGGAGGAGCCCCTGACAGCCAGACACAGGCCCGTCCACTCTAAAGCCACACCGTACTGCACAGCACCGAGCTTTCTCTGAGCATGAGCCGTGTGCCAGGCCGCCACTGTAGGTGCTCAAAACATCCGGGAAGGCCAGGACAGGAGAGATATAGCACCTGCCGTGTTCCCCACAGGTGCTAAGCTGATTTAAGTAATGCCCCCATAGACATGGACATTTATGAACCGAATGTGTGCACAGGGTTTGAGACGGAGGGGGGACGAAGGCACAGAGGGCCAAGCAAATCAGAGAAGAGGTGGGCAGAATAAAGAGCACAGGCTTTTCGTCCTTATGAATCTCCGCTCTGTGGCCTTAGGCAAGTCACTTGACCTCTCTGAGCCTCAGTTTCCTATTTGTAAAGCGGGTCACAGTACGTGACTGGCCGTGGGTGAGGACGTGGCCTGAGCTGGCCTCGTTTGTGGCACCAGCCAGCATCCATGTCCCCCCACACCATCCACGGTGAACACTTGAGCGGCTCAGCTGGGGCTCTGGGACCTCAGGTTCCACGAAGGGGTTGAGGTTCCATCCAAGGGGCTGGACTTACTTGAGCCCATCTTTTTGTCCCAGTGCTCAAAAGGTCCCCGTCACCCTGGCGCTGAACAGCACCCTGTTCCTGATCGAGGAGAGAGAGTACATGCCCTGGGAGGCAGCCCTGAGCAGCCTGAGTTACTTCAGACTCATGTTCGACCGCTCTGAGGTCTACGGCCCCATGACGGTACGGAGGGGCACGGCGGGGTTCAGGGGCCGTTTGATCCAGCGCCTGAAATTGCATCATTAGGGAGTTCGCAGAAATACCGTCTGGGGCGGTGGACCCTTCAGACCGCCACGACACCGGGTTCTTTGCCAGAGCAGGCTGGGCAGGGTGGCGAGAGGGATATGGGAGAAAGGGGGCAGGTACCGACAGGGTGAGCAGGTTGGGAGGGCAAAGAAAGGACACAGACTTCTGGCGAAGTGCGCTGTTCTGGACAGTAGAAGACCCCGCCCTGGGAGTTGGGAAGGCCCGCCTTTTCTCGGCTGTGTGGCATTGGCCAGCTCTCTTCAGCCCCAGCGAACCCCGCTGCGAAGTGAGCAAGCCCATACCTGTCTAGCCCAAGGGCAGGGAGGGAGATGCAGGTGTTTTCAGCTTTGAAGTTGGGGTGCTTGGGGGTGGGATATGTTGAGGCTCCCACGAGGGAGACCAGAGGGAAACTCAGCAGTTTCAGACCAAAAAAAAAAAAAAAAAAGGACCCAAAACGCTGACATGTCGAACAGTGGGGATTGGTTAAGTAAACTACAATATCCATATGATGACTATTATACTACAGATGATACTCGAAGAGTTTTTTTTTCTTTGAGAGAAAGAAAGCAACTGCGTGCGTGAGGTTGGGTGGGAAGGGGCAGAGGGAGAATCTTTAGCAGACTCCACACCCAGCACGGAGCCCAACGCGGGGCTTGATCTCATGACCCTGAGATCGTGACCTGAGCCGAAATCAAGAGTCAGGCGTTTAATCGACCAAGCCACCCAGGCACCCCTTGAAGAGATCATTTTTAATTACTAAATTTTCACATTAGGGTATTAGGGTAAGTGAGCTTTTCACTCAGTAACCTGACCACCTTGGAGTGACCCCATCCTCCTGACACAGTGAAGCCATGATATTTGACGAGCTGCTGCTCAGCTCCGGAGCCGGAAGGCTCTGCCCCAGGGGAGCAGCCCTTACAGGAGTTTTTGAGAAAGTGTCCATAGGACATGGAGGGATACCGTCTGCAATGTCTTTGTCCTACTGCCACACAAGACCCAGAATTTACCTGCGTTTAGAAGGTTCTAGGTTGGAAATGATTCCTCAGCGAATTTCCGGCCTTGCTCCCCTGAGGCCCAGCCTCCCATGTTGCTGTTGAGAAGCTCAGAAACTTGCTCATTCCTGGTTATTTGAATGTGGCTGTTCTCTCCCTTCTGGAAGCCTGTGGACTCTTCTCTCAGTCCTTGGTTGGCCTTTGAATGGGTCTTTCTCCTCCTCCTGCCCTTTCCGTCTGGGCATTTTGGCATTGCTCCTTACGACGTTCTTTCCCGCTTGCTGTTCCATTCTCTTTCTGGGCCCCCTGAAATCCAACTTACTGTTCTTGCGTTGGCCTTTCTTCTGTCCTGTGTTTAAACTTCCATGTACTTGTCCTGGTTCCTGCGTCCTTTACAAATCTCTGAAGGCTCAGAGGATATTCATCTCAGGCTTTTACGAAGCTTTCTTTTTCTTCCATTGACTGGTTTCCTGGGTCTTCAGTTTGTTTTGGTCCCGTCTTGAGAGACCACGGGGGAGGCTGAGCCGCCCCCTTTGAATTAGAGTGAGGCAATAAAAGGCAATTGGAAGTTCCATGAGGAGGTCACATTTGTCACCCTCAGGTCTCATTGGGGGGTGACTGGGTGGCCAAGTGACTCCTCCTGGGGACCTTCAAATATTAGTATCCATGGGGCTCCTGGTTGGCTCAGTTGGAAGACCATGTGACTCTTGATCTTGGGGTCTTGAGTTCAAGCCCCACGCTGAGTCTAGAGATTACTAAAAAAAGAAAAAGGAAAGAATAGTATCCATGAGTGTGGTCCCCTGAGACCAGAGAGTCATCCTCTATCTTGTAGAATGAGGCTGGTGATGCTCACTTTCTGGGATTGGGGATGGGGGAAGAGACTGGCGATATCTCCATTCAGGATATAAACTTTCACCTCTGGCCCTCTTCGCAGTCCACCAGTCCTTCCCCTGTGTCTGGCGACCCCCAGTTCTGAGCCCCCACTCATTCAGCCTCACCCACGAGGGAGGGCGGGATGTTGCCTGCTGCCAAGAGGGAAGCGGGAGCTCGGGAGTTTAATTATTCCTGCTACAGACTCTCACTCCTTCTTCCTGTGTCCAGCCCCCGCCTCACCCCTGTCCCCTGTAGACCTGTCCCTCTGGCTCTGAGCCATGTCGCAGCCAGTCTTGCTTCTGGCTCCGCCCGCCCCTTGTCAGGCGCTGTGCGGCAGGCTCGGCCACTCTGCCCGTCCATACCTCTGTCCCCACCTTCCAGCTCCTTGACTGCACGGGCCCCTCATCCACTCTGCTTTCCCTTCCTGTTTCCCTTGTTCTCCGAAGTTTGTTCTTGGACCCAAGGCAGGGCTTCCGTCCCAGTGTCAGAGACAAAGAGCAGCGTGCAGAATGACAGAGATGCTCGGTAGAAAAGGAAAGAGAAGGGTGAAACTCACTAACTTGAAAATCCTAGTTCGGGGAAGCTCCCGGGTAGATTTTATTTTCTGCAGATGCTGCTCTGTTTTCTAAGCTCCTTACAGCACACGTGGGATAACTTAGCATCGGGTGTGGCGGGACGGGGTAGGACCCAACACCATATTCAAAAGTGCGGCACAGAGACCTGGAGTGTTAGACTGACTGAGGCTTTCGGGTGGGAGAACCTCAGACCCGTGAGCTGAAACCTGGGCCCGCGCCGACCCCTTTGAGCCCTATGGCCCCGGGCGAGGCCTGAGCCTCCAGCCTCTCCACCTCTGTGCCACGAGCCCTTGCGACACCTCCCCACCCACTTCAGAGGCAGCAAGGGGCTCCAGAAAGGTCAAGTGTCCATCTCACCTTCGAAGCCCTTCCTGTTTTCTTTTCCCCAGAACTACCTGAGGAAGCAGGTCACGCCTCTCTTTGATTATTTCGAGACAATCACCAAAAACTGGACTGTGCACCCACAGACCCTGATGGAACAGTGAGTGTGCTGTTGGGAAACTCAGAGCCCTGCTCATTTCCTCATTTCTGGGGGTCAGGGGGGCCCGCCACCCTGACCTGGGGAGTCCAGGGTGGGGCCCTGCAGTGTCCACCCCTCTGGAGGACATATCCTGGCTGGACTAGGGCCCCCATCAGGGAGAGGAACCCCCCCCCCCCCCAGGAGAGGAGGCCTGCCCTGAGGCTCTTTGTGGCCTGTGGGCCCATCTGACCTCTTTGCACAAGGGACCAAACTGAAACTGAGGTCCCTCACTGGCTTGGTCATTTTATTTTAAAGATTTGTTTATTTATTTTAGAGAGAGAGAGGACTAGTGTGCGTGAGCTGGGGAGGGGAAGAGGGAAAGGGAGAGAGAGAGAATCCTCAAGCAGTGTCCCCATTGAGCACAGAGCCTGACATGGGGGCTCGAACCCAGGACCCTGAGATAATGACTTGAGCTGAAGCCAAGAGTTGGCTGCTTAACCGACTGAGCCACCCGCACGCCCCTTGGCCATTTAGATTCTAGATGTTCAGATTGGGGCTGGAGCTTGTGCTGACCCCTCTAGGTCCCTGGGCTGCCCAAGGCACAAAACAAACAGGAGGACCCGGTGGACTGGGTGGGCTGCAGCCAGAGACAGAGCCCGGGCCCTGCCGTCCTCCCTAGAGCTGTGCATTAGCAGGGGGATCTTGGCTGGAGTGTGGCCCAGGTGACCCGTGAGCACGCTGACCAAGTGTCATCCTTGGCACAGGTACAGCGAGATTAATGCCGTCAGCACCGCCTGTACCTATGGGGTTCCTCAGTGTAAGCAGCTGGTCTCAACTCTCTTCGCGGAGTGGAAGAAGGACCCCCAAAATAACCCGTGAGTGTGTCCCCCGCTCCTCCCCCAACCTTCATCCGTCCCTCAAGCCCACAGCCATGACCTCATCAGACCCTCGTCCCAGCCTCCCTGCTCCTGCCCCACCCCTGACCACCCCCCGCCCCGCTCGCCAGGATCTACCCCAACCTGCGCTCCACCGTCTACTGCAACGCCGTCGCCCAGGGTGGGGAGGAGGAGTGGAACTTCGTGTGGGAGCAGTTCCGAAATGCCACGCTGGTAAACGAGGCCGACAAACTGCGGGCAGCCCTGGCCTGCAGCAACCAGGTCTGGATCCTGAACAGGTGAGGGCCGGGGCCGGACGGGGCTGGGTAAGTTTCCCTCCCCACTGGGGACCAGGATGCCCCCTGGGAGAGAACGACCCAGCCAGGCCTCCTCACTCTCATTCACGGGATCCCCACAAACTTGTGCGGTGGGCCAGGATGTTCCCCGTTTTACAGAGGAGAACACTGAGGCTCAGAGAAGCAAAACAGCTTGCCCAAAGTCCAGAAGCTTTAATCTGAACCCAGGTCTGGGTCTCCATCCCAGGCTTTTAACTGCTGTGGCTTCTTAGCCTGTAGTTGACCACAGTTCAGTTCTCCTCTCTGTCAGGGACTCGGGGGCAGCTGGACCTGAGTCGTTTTCGATGTACAGCTGGCCACGCCTCAGGCCCTTGCATGAAGGCTTCTGGCTCCCACTGCCAGACCCCAGGAAAGAAGGGCCTCCCTCCATGTCAAAGACAAATGTAGGGGCGCCTGGGTGGCTCAGTCATTAAGCGTATGCCTTCAGCTCAGGGCATGATCCCGGGGTCCTGGGATCGAACCCCGCATTGGGCTCCCTGCTCCGCTGGGAGCCTGCTTCTTCCCCTCCCACTCCCCCTGCTTATGTTCCCTCTCTCGCTGGCTGTCTCTCTCTCTCTGTCAAATAAATAAATACAATCTTAAAAAAAAAAAAAAAAAAGACAAATGTAGCCGCCCTACCTGGCACAGGGCTCTTGGCTCAGGTACTCTTTCCTTTATTCATTTGTTCGTGGTCCCTCATTAGATATTTATCAGGCACCGGGGCCATGTGGCACAGGACACTTGGCATAGCCAGTGATCTTCCCTGGGAGACTCAGTATCCCTTCTACCAGAGGGAGGTAGGACTAAGGGGTCTTGAGCCCTCAGTAGGCTGAAGTGAAATTAAGAGGCTGCAGAGGAAGTGTGGGGGAGGGGAGGGTGGGGCCCTTCGCCGTCCTGGGTTCTCTCTCGAATCCGCTGACTAGAGCCCTTGGAAGTGGTCACTAAGTCAGCATCCTGCCCTCCCAGGTACCTGAGTTACACCCTGAACCCTGACCTCATCCGGAAACAAGATGTCACCTCCACGCTTAACAGCATTGCCAGCAATGTCATCGGGCAAAGTCTGGTCTGGGACTTCGTCCGGAGCAACTGGAAGAAGCTCTTTGAGGAGTGAGTCTGTGGGAGCGTGTTAGGAGAAGTGCCCACCGAGGCTGAGGTGTCCCGGTGGGGGGGACGGTTTGTGTGTCTGTGTGCATGGGGCACTGCCGGGCTGGAAGTTGGGGGGCTGTGGGCACTGCCGAGGAATGCTGGAAAACTAACCCAGCTTGAGGTCAGTCAGGTGGGGGGCAAAGACAAGGCAGGGTATGGGCCGGCTCTCTTTGCGCTTGGGGGAAAGAAAGTCTGGTTCTCTGCAGAGATGAGAGCAGGGACACTGCAGTCAGACCTGTGTTCATGTCCTAGGGCATGTCATTTCATCTCATCTACAAGATGAGGACAGTCACAGGCTGGCTGTGAGCATACAGTGTCGTCGGCCAGTCACTGAGCATTAGTTCTCAGCCCCTCACGGCTCTTCTGTCCCCCTCCTCACAGCTATGGCACTGGTTCCTTCTCCTTCTCCAACCTCATCCGGGCAGTGACCCGACGGTTCTCCACGGAGTTCGAGCTGCAGCAGGTAAGCAGCCCTGGATCGTGGGGCAGCACCCAGAGGCCCATCCCCAGTCTAAATGGGCAGCTGCCATTCAGCGAGTGCCCCCTGAGTGTGCTCCCAAGGGACCCTGGGCTCCATGCCGTCAGGCCTTCCTCATTTCCAGGGGAGGCTGGGCATCCAGGCTTTCTAAACGGTGACAGTGCAATCAGAAACGTTCATCTTGGAATTTTTGTATTGGCAAAAAGTAAAGAGAATCATGTACACGCACCTCCATGTACCCATTACTCAGATTGAACAATTACCAACATTTTGCCGATTCTTTTTTTGGGGGTGGATAATTTTCAAGCAGAGATCACTTACATAATTTCACGTGTAAGTGGTTTAGTCCTATCTAAAATAAAGGAATTTTTAAAGGATAATCTCAATGTCGTTAGCAAACCCAAGAAAATGAACAATTTCTTACCATCGTATTCTACCCGGGGCCATTTTATTTTTTTTTATTTATTTTTTTTTTTTTTTAAGATTTTTTTTTTTATTTATTCGACAGAGATAGAGACAGCCAGGGAGAGAGGGAACACAAGCAGGGGGAGTGGGAGAGGAAGAAGCAGGCTCATAGCGGAAGAGCCTGATGTGGGGCTCGATCCTGTTACGCCGGGATCACGCCCTGAGCCGAAGGCAGACGCTTAACCGCTGTGCCACCCAGGCGCCCCATACCTGGGGCCATTTTAAACCCCCTAGGTTTCTTTTAAAATTCTTTTTGCAATGCTATGTCTGTTCAAATCAGAAGCCAAACAAAGTTAACTCATTGTATTAGCTTGATTTGTCTTTTTTTTTTTTCATTGAGATGTAATTGATATACCGTACTACTCACCATGTTAAGTGGTTTTTAGTATATTTATGAGGTCACACAACCATCACCACCAGCTAGTTCCAGAACATTGTCATTACCCCCAAAAAGAAACTGTGGCAGTCACTCTCCATTCCTCTGTCCCCAGCCCCTGGCAACCACTAATCTACTTTCTGTCTCTATGGATATGGCTAATCTGGATATTTCATAAAATGGAATCATATAATATGAGGCCTTTTGTGTCTGGCTTTCACTGAGCATCAAGCTTTCAGGTTTCCCCCATGTTGTAGCATGTAACATCCTTTTTATGGCTGAATAATATTCCATTGTGTGGATACACCACATCTGTTTATCCACCGATCAGTCGATAGACATTGGGTTGTTTCCACTTTTTTTTTTTTTTAAGATTTTATTTATTTATTTGAGAGACAGAGAGTGAGCGTGGGAGAGAGTACGAGCAGGGCCGGGGAGGAGCAGAGGGAGAGGGAGAAGCAGACTTCCCTCTGAGCAGGGAGCCCAATGAGGGACTCGATCCCAGGACCCCGGGATCATGACCTGAGCCGAAGGCAGACACTTAACTGACTGAGCCACTCAGGCATGCCCACTTTTTGACTATATGAATAGCGCTGCTATGAATATTCATGTACATATTTTTGAGTGAACATATGTGTTTGTTTCTCTTGGGGATACACCTAGAAGTGGAGTTGCTGGATTGTTTGGTAACTCTATGTTTAACTTTTTGAGAAATGGCCAAGATGTTTTCCAAAGTAACTGCACCTAATTTACATTCCCGTGCCATGTCGGAGGGTTCCAACGTCTTTCTGTCTTTGTAGACTCTTGTTTGTTAGTTTGTTCTTTCTTTCTTTCTTTCTTTCTTTCTTTCTTTCTTTCTTTCTTTCTTTCTTTCTTTCTTTCTAATTATAGCCACTCTGTGGGTATGAAGTAATATGAATAGCATTTCCCTAATGACTAATGACGTTGAGCATCTTTTCATGTGCTTACTGGCCATTCGCATATCTTCTTTGAAGAACTGTCTATTCAAATCCTTTGCCCATTTTTTAATTGGGATATTTGTCTCTTTATTGCTGAGTTGTAAGAGTTCTTTGTATATTCTGGATACTAGGCCCTTATTGGGTACCTGATTTGCAAATGTTTTCTTCCAGTCTGTAGATTGTCTTTTTCTGTTCTCGATAGTGTCTTTTGGTGCACTGAACTTTTTTGTATTTTGATGAAGTCCAGCTTTCTCAATTTTTCTTTTATTGCTTGTGCTTTAGGTGTCATACCTAAGAAACAGCTGACTAACCTAAGGTCACAAAGATGTATACATGCTTTTTACTAAGAATCTTACCATTTTAGCTCTTACATTTATGACTTTGATCAATTTTGGCTTTATTTTTGTATGTGGTATAAGGCAGGGGTCCAGCTTCATTCTTTTGCATGTGGCTATCCAGTTGTGCCACCACCATTTGTGGCAAAGACTGTTCTTTCCCCCACGGAATGGTCTTGGCACCCTTGTTGAAAATCAGTTGACTGTAAATGTAAGGGTTTATTTCTGAACTCTCAGTTGTCTATCATTAATCTATTTGTCCCTATGCCGGTGCCGCACTCTGTTGGTCACTGTAGCTCTGCAGTGAGTTTAGGAACGTAAGCCCTCCAACTTTGTTCTTTTTCATTAACACAAATTTGGGTCTATTTGGGTCTTTTTTCCTTTTCTTTAGGTCTTAATTTCTTTCAACAATGTTTTATAGTTTCCAACATGCCCGTCTTACATGTCTTTTGTCAAATTTATTCCTCAGTATTTTATTCTTTTTGATGCTATTGTAAATAGAACTGTTTTCCTAATTTCATTTTTGTATTTTTCATTGCTAGTGTGTAGAAATGCACTATGATCTTGGTATATTGCTCTGGCATCTTGCCACCTTGCTGAATTCGTTAGTTTTAATAGGGTTTTTTTGGGGCAGATTCCTTAAGATTTTCTGTATCCAAAATCATGTCATCTGCTAACGGTGATAAGTTTTACTTCTTCCTTTCTGAATGCCTTTTATTTCATTTTCTTGCCTAATTGCCCTGGCTACAACCTCTAGTAATAAATCTTTTAATCTGTGACATCTTTTTTTTTTTTAATAATGCCATTTATTTGTTGAAACAGCGAGGTTATTTGTAGTATAGAAATGGCCACATTTTGAATTTGCCTTATTGCTTCCTTGTGGTATCTTGTTTAATTTGTCCCTCTTTCCTCCCTTGATTGGGCTGAGATTAAAATTCAATGAAAAACTGAGGGCCAACTCAATAAAGAACCATACAGTGAAGCTCAGATCTATCCAGAAGCCATATTTAACCACAGGTTGTTACTTTTGACTCTGCCCTAGATAAAGACTTTATCCCAGGGGGAGAGAAGGACGGGCCCTTTCTCTCCTGGGGAATAGGCTGTGGCTGTGTTCCCAAGAGCCCTAATGTGGGTGGGAGGACAGAGGACTGGGCAGCCCTCTGCTTGAGGCTGTATTAGAGACCCAGCCTGGGGCTGAGAATCTTCATTTCCCTGGCAGCTTGAGCAATTCAAGAACAACAACATGGACGTAGGCTTCGGCTCAGCCACGCGGGCTCTGGAGCAAGCCCTGGAGAAGACCAAAGCGAACATCAAGTGGGTGAATGAAAACAAGGAGGTGGTGCTCACGTGGTTCACAGAAAACAGCTCATAGTCCTTGCCTTAATCGTCACCTGGCCCCACACGAGATGCCTCTGGGTGTCTGCCCCTGTGGCCCGCGGCAGCACCCCATTCCTGGAGCCTGAGGCAATGGTGTCCTCCCCTCAGGGACGAAATCTCTGGCCTACGTTTTCTCCACTGTGCCCATGGGGCCAATCCGGTTCCTGATGGCCAGACTGTCCAAGCACCTCCCAGCCCCTGCCCCTCATGCCACCCCCACCCCGGGCCTGGCATGGTGCCTGTCACCCAGGGCCCTGGGGTGATCTCAGGGAAGCCCAGCTCTAGGGTCAGATGAGCAGAAGCCCTCAATGGACGATGGATGGCCTTGGCGGGGTAGCCCTGTGCCCTCTCTCACCTTCCCATAAAGACCCTGAACCTGAAGAATCAACAGGGCACAAGATCTATATATTTTTTTTCTAAGATAAAATGTAAATAAAGGATTTCTAGATCAATATCTAGATTCATTACCAAACTAGAGCAGGAGTGGGTTTGCACAGCAGCCAGGAAGACTGGGAGGGAGGGAACCTGGGGTGTTTGGGACCCCCAGCGAGCACAGGAAAGGAGAAGTATCCAGAATGCCTGTGTGTCCTGTGGGGTCTGCCTGCAGTGTCCTTTCATCCCTATTCCTGTGGCGGTTGGAGATCCCGGGTGCTGGGGAACTTCGAGGAGGTAGAGGCCAGGCAACACAGACCCAGCGCATGGTGGGGTGGGGAGAGCTGGGGCTTGGTGCCAGGCCCAGGGCAGGTCCTGATGGTGGAGGGAGTGTTTTTTCAGAAAGCAGAAGTTTCCATAGTTCCAGACGCTTGGGGTCAGCGCCTGCCCTAACATGAGGGAAGGGAACAGGGTGCTGATTGTCCCCTCTTCTTGTGTCTCAGCACACCTGGAACAGTGAGAGAGGGGATTGGAGTGAGGGCAGCAAGCCTTGGGATCTAGGCCTGGTCTGACCCCTCACTGGCCAAGGGCCTGTCCCATCTCCTCTCCAGGATCCATGGTGGAAGGTGGGATATCAATTTGTAAAGTGGTTGTTTTCAAGAGTAGCATGCAGAAAAAGGCAGGTGCCCCTCAGATCGCCTGGGGCAGCGGGGGGTCAGTGCTATTCTGAGAAGGTCTGGGACCCACATGACTCCATAGCCCACATGAGACTTCTTGGCAAATGGAACCAGGTTGTTGGAAGCTCACCTCAGCCTGAGCCCCCACAAGGCCATGCTGAGCACCCCAGGCTGGTGGAGGGAACATGGGAGGTGACAGACCACAGGGCTCCTTGGGGGTCTCCTCCAAGGGAGCCGCTGGGGCTGGAGTCCTGGAGACCAGGGGGGGCTGGTGTCAGATCACAGCTTGGCCAGTTTCTTGGCAAGTGACACAAACGCCTGGGCTTGGCTTCCTCATCTGCAGGATCAAGGTGATGGATCACAGGGTTGGGGTGTGGACCTAAGGAGATTCACGTATGGGCATCTGGTGCACTGCCTCCCCCCCCACGGGAGGAGATTTGGGTGTTGTTACGCTTAGTCCTGTCTCCTGGCCTGCCTGCTCTCCTCACAGCCTCTTCCCCCTTGGGAGAAGTGGGGGTGGGGCCGGAAGGCTCCTCAGCCCGCCACTGCAGTCCCTACATCAAAGGTGGGGCAGGCCAAGGGGTGAGACCAGCCCCGGTGATGGGGTGGGATCTCTCCACCAATCAGGAGGCTTCCCTCAGCCCAGCCCCTCTGGGCCGGCCCTTCCTGTCGCCAGTGCCCAGCAGCCCTGGCTGGCACTTAACCTTCTGGGGATCAGAGGGCAGGCCCCCTCAGGAGGTCCCGCGGGGGGAGGGGCCAGCCCCGCCAGGGTCCCTGGGAGAGAGCTGGCCTCCAGGGAGAAGAGTCTGCAGGGATCCTAGTCTCTGTGCCTGGCGCTGGGCGAAGTGTTGATGCGCATTATCTCATTGGGTCTCAACAGTCCCAGGAGATAAGGATTGTTTTTATCTCAGTTTTGCAGATAAGGAAACTGAGGCGCAAGGAGGCTAAGTCAGTAGAGCTAGAACGAGATGCAGGCTCCCCAGAGTGGAAGGCCTCCTCCATCTGGAGCTGGGGCAAGGTCTGTGGCTTCCACACGTTGCGTGCTCACACCACTGGACGCTCACAAGGCTGGCGTGCAGAATGCCCTGTGTGTCAGGTCCCCAGGAATACCGGGAGGGCACCCAGAGCCAGAGACCGGCCGGCAGAGCCTCGCTCCAGGTCGCTCACAGAGCCGGGCGGACTAGAACTCAGGCTGCTCGTTCGGTGCACAGCACTCTGCGGCAGGTTGACCCCTCAGGGCTAGCGGGGGTGGGGGGTGGGGGGAAGCAGGCCCTGGGGTTGGGCAAGAAGCGGGGGGTGGTGTGGCCCCATTCAACAATTACTAAGTGCCAAGCCTAAGAACCCTGAAGGATAGGGTCTGTTACTGTCCCCATTTCACAGCCAAGAAAACTGAGGCTCAAGGTTTCATAGTTGGCCCGGTTATACAGTGAGCAAGAGCTGAGTGGAACGTGCACCCAGGTCAGTCACGCCTTATATCCCTCTCCTCACTGTATATAATCTTGTGTGAGGTTTTCTCATCCTTCAGCGTGGCTGGCAGCCCCTAGGGACAGGAGGCCCTGGGGTAAGAACCCGAACCCTAGAAGGCTAGGGGAAGAAGCCACTTCAGTGGGCACCTAAGCCAGTTCCCCTTTTGGGAGATGGGGAAACTGAGGCACAGAGAGGGGGTGACTTGCTTGATGTCATCAGGCGCAGCAGCAGGTCGGATGGCTGGCCCTGCGTGTGGCTGAGCGCTCAGGCAGCTTGTGCTCTGGCCTTCCTCCCCCTCCTTCTCCTGCCCTGCACTGTGACAGTGGCCTCCCTGCCTGGATCCCTTGTTGCAAAGCACCCGAAGGGACCACCTGTGCCTCTGACTGACTCATTCCGCGTTCCCTGCCTTTAGTGCCTCCGCAGCACCCAAGAAAGAGGCCATACAGGATCCCCGCAACTTTGTCTTTGAGCTCCTTTTCCCACTCTATTCATCACCTCTGTCAGCTCTGGACACGCTGTTTCTTCTGCCTGGGTCACTCTCCACTCGCCCCTCTTGGCAAACATCCTTCAGTACCCACCCGACATCCTGCAGTTCTCCCCTAACCGGGTCAGTATATACAGAATGAAGTCACCACCACCGTCGGCTCCCAAGCCCATGGTGGCCATTGTTAACGGATCGCGAGTGGCATTCTTTCCTCCAGATTCTAGATGTACCTTATTCTTACTCAAGGCAGCATAAATCAATGCAGCAGCATTAATGTGGATCGGGTAACTCAAGAAAGTGTTGTCAGCCCCACCTCCCACCAGGCTGTCACATCCCCTCTGGTCCCTAAGTACCTTATATAAACTCCCATCCTCTACCCGGGCTTCGACCACTTACTTTCCTCTAATTCTCCCTGCTAGCTGGGGAGGGTTTTCTCTCTGGCATTATGGGTATTATGGGCTGAACTCTGTTCCCCCAACATCCATGGTGAATTTCTAACCCCCAGGACCTCAGAACGTGAATGTGTTCAGAGATAGCGCTTATAAAAAGGTAATGAACGTAAAAGGTCCCATGGGAGGGGTCTGTAATCCAGTATGACTGGGAGCCTTACCAGCAGTGAGTAAGCTAGGCGCACAGACCGCGGCGTAAGGAAGTGAGGACCCAGAGAGAAGGCGGCCATCTGCAAGCCAAGGAGAGAGGCTGCAGAAACTAAACTGGCTGACACTGATCTTGGTCTCTAGCCTCCTGAACTGTGAGAAAATTGTATTTCTGTTCTCCAAGCCACCTGATGTGTGCTCTTTTCTTATGGTAGCCCTAGAGACAAATAACGCTGGGCCTCACTTGTGGAAGCAAACCACCATGCATCCTTCAAAAACGCTTTCCTATAATTGTGAAAGAGCCCTGCGGGTCAGCGGGACTGCGCTCAGAGGTAGTGGTGCTGGGTCGGAGACGAGCGTACAGGCCCAAACGTTAACCCCCACCTGTGCCACCTCGCACGACAGGCCAAGTGGAGCCCCTGCAGATGAAGACGTGTCACAGTGGCATGGGAGGGCACACACCAACCTCAAGAGGCCTAGACCCGGGGCGGGAAGAGCAGCAGGACGGTTCCCTGCAGGAGGATACATTCATCGTTCTCCAAAGGCAATAAAAACCCAGGTTGATAGAAGAAAAACAGACCAAACCAACGTTTTTGTTGTTTTTTTTAAGAAGTACAAAAATCGAAGCGTACAGGCTTCTCTCCCCCCTTCCCCCCACCAGAACCCACTCTCCCAGCAGTCCCAGCCTGGCCGACGCTGTGGTCAAGCAGCCATCAACTTGCCACAGCTCAGCCAGTGCTCTGCAGAGCACTGGTCATTCTGGGGGGTGTCTCGGAGTGGAGGCCACTCCCCCAGCCCTGACTCCAGCCAGGGAGGCCACCCACTCTCTGTTTCCAACACTGCCTCTCCGTGAAATACATCACTTGGAAAAGAGATCCTTGGCTTAAAAATAGCTTGAAGACCACAGCAAGCAGCAAATGAGGAGGACACTCTGCACCGGAGGCCTGATTCCTGGCTCACAAGGGGACAGGCAAGGCTATTAGTAGAAGATGCCCAGGTGGGCCGCCTCCAAATCTTCTTGCCAAAGTTCAGGGCAGCCACTGAGCTGCAGGCCTGAACTCTGGGAGGGGCTTTCGTCACTGAGCTGGAAGGCAGGGCCTGGTCCCTGGTCCTCTGAGCTGGGGAGCACCTCTGGACTATGGTTCCAGCATCCCCACTGGGTCTGAGGCTGGAGTCTCTGGCATGCTGGGCGGGACAGGAGGGGTGGGGTTTCTGGCAACAGACAGGACTCTGGAGACACAGAGATACCCTGCAAGAGAGACAAAAGCAGCTGGTTAGTGGGCCACTGCCTGATGCCCTGAGACCTTGAACCTGGACGCTTCCTGGAGCATGACTGGCAGCTTCTGGACGGTCCTGGGTGCCATGGATGCAGTGAAGCTAAGTGGTGAACACTTGCTCTGGAGATACACTCCGGGGGTTCAAATCCCACCTCTGCTACTAACTAGTTTTAAGAACTCAACCTCTTTTATTTGGTTTTCTCATCTGTAAAATGGGGCTGATGATAACAGTACCTACCCCACAGAGTTCCTGGAGGACTGGCTGAGTTAAGACATGGTCAGTGCCAAGAACGGTGTTGGGCCAACAGTGAGCAAGCAGTAAATTTTGGTTATGGATATGCTCTCTTATGGACCATGATTCATTCACTCATGGGCCTCATGAACAAATGAAGTTTAAAGGAAACGGGAAGGTCACCAGTTCCAAGCCCGTCTACTCTGGAAGTCCCCACCCCTGGGGCTGGCCAGTCTCCCTCCCCCCAAACCCTAATGGAGCACTTGGAGCAAATTCCCTGCCAGTGGCTCTTGGTACCTTTCATCTTGCCTCTGGAGCAAGTCTGAGGATTCCCCCTCTTTAACGTGGCTTCGAAGACTTCTAAGTAGAGGTGGTGGTGGCCTTAATGACCTGGGACCAAACCTCTTTCCCCAAGGAGGTTAGGCTCCTCTCCATACTCCCTTCAGCTTCTCTCTACCCCTAACTGGGTTGGATTAGATAAACCGGGATCTAAAAAGCATGAGATTCTCTGCACACTCGAGCCTACCCACTCGCTCCATTTCCGAATGAACGTGGGGACCACCCGGAGGGAAGTGAATGGCACAGGACTGCGTGCATACCTGGTATACTACAGCCAGCTCCGGGGTCGCGGGGGGCGGCGTCCAGGGCATGGCCTGGTTCCTAGGTTCTGGGGACGTCCGCATTCCGGAACAGGCTTGCGGCGGCGGTGTCCAAAGGGCCGTCTCGGGGGCTCTCCCTTGGGAGAGCTGCGGGGGCGACGGCATCCCAGGGCAGTAAGGGGGTGTAACCCAGGGATTCATGTCGGGGACCCTGCTCCCCAGGCGCTCGGGCGCCGCTAGGGCTGCGGGACAGGCCGGCGGAGACCCCCACGACGCGGCAGCGCCTCCGGCGGAATCCAGGCGGGGGGCGCGCGCCTGCACCTGCACCTGCGCCTGGNCGGCGGCAGAAAGCGGCGCAGCTCGTGCAGGGCGCGGGCGAGCGTGCGCATGCGCAGCTTCTCGCGCTCTGGCGCTCTGCCGCTGTCCGCCGGCTGGGCCGCTGCGGCCTCGTCCCGGCGCCGTCTGGACGGCCTCTGAGGCGCGGGCGCTGCGGGCCGGGAGCGCGGGCAGCGAGGGGCCGCGGGCGCCGTCGCAGGGGCAAGAGCCCGACGAGTCCGATGAGGAGGAGGCCGGGGACGTGGAGTCCGGGTGGCTGGCCCAGCCCCAGCCCTGGGGCAAGATCCAGTGGTCGTGGCCCAGGAGGCTGTGCAGAGGAGGGGACTGGGCCATGGCCGGGGCTGCTGCGGGCTCTGGGATGCTGGGCTGGCCACCTCCAGGCCTGAGCTTTTATCTGGACCAAAGGTGAGAGGTGGCCCCCTGCCAGGTTACAGAGAGGTGTCAAAACCCACAGAGCCCAGGGAAGGCCTGGGCAGGGGGGCCTTGGGAAAGCGGGCCCATTTGCGGAGGTGTGGATTCTGACTCCTCGGGGGCTCTAATGGAGGCCCCTGCAGCCCGGGAAGTGTGGGAGGAACAATTCGCATCTGGACGGAGCTGCTAAGCTTCTCACCGAGGTCCCACCCACCCGGACTCGTGGCATGGTGAGTGCCCAGGAGCCCGACAGTGGTGGGCAGTGCCATCGCCTGAGGGATAGCCTTCCCTCATGTGAAGAGTGGACCCATGCAAAGAGTGGCCACCTCTCTCATCACCAGCACCCCTCCCCCCGAGGTGGGAGGAGCTGTGCCCAGAACTTCCACTCACTGTCTACAGGTGTGCTGGAGAAGAAGGCGGCAAGACAAGCCCCAAGGGATTTGCCCACAGCGATGTGGGGTGGGGTGGAAGTAGGGGGACATACAGGTGCATCCTTCCTGGGTTGCTCCCGGCTCCCATGTTAGCTGGTTTGCTGAATGACATGAGGAAAGTCATCTCACTACCCACAGATAGTTTCCGTCCCTGAAAAATAGAGCAGCCTGGAGAAGAGAGATAGGGAGCGGTGGGTGATGAAAATGGGGAAAGGTGAGCCCCCAAGCAGGCCTGAGTCTATTTGCTGTGTGACCTGGGGCAAGTCACCTAACTCCTCTGAGACTCAAGTTTCCTTCAATCTCATAGCAATAATAATCCAAAGTACCCACCACCTGGGATGGCTGCTGGTACTAAGTGGAACCATCGGTGGAACCATTCAGTTTGGGCCTGGCAGGTGAGCTAAATGGCTGCTGCTATCATTTCATAAGGAAGGTACGGACATTTCAAGATGCTGTAGGCATTACTCATTTAGTTCGTATTTATTTAGCAGCTGTAAAGTTCAGGCACACCAGCGAGAACAAGTTAGTTGTGGTCTCGGCTCTCATGACATTTTAGGTTTGTGCTGAGAGACAAGTAAACAGGCCATTATACATTTAGTAGCTCCACCACTAACTGGCTGTGTGCCCTTGGGCAGGGCCCTTAACCTGTCTGAGGTTGAGCTTGTGCTCTATAAAACAGGAATAATGATTATAATATCTATTCGTGGGACTGTTATTATAGTCTCCTAGCCTAAACTTGGAGATAGTAAAGCTCTCCTCAGCAGTGATTACAGTTTAAAGGAGGCATCGGTGTCCTTTGTGATCTTCGGAGAAAGGGCTGAACTCTGAAGCTAAGGGCCACATGAGGGCCACGGGCTGTAGAGCTCTGGTCCCAGAGCTGGGGAGGTCACTGCCGGGCCTTGAACCGTGAGTAGGACTTGGTTAAGGAGAGAGGCATGTAGGGAGCATTCTGGCTGTGGGAACTGCTTAAGCAAAGGCCTGACAGTGGGACATGCTAAGGGGCTTCCGGAACAGTGTGCGGGGGTGCTGTTGTGGAGAGCTGGGACAGAGCCTGAATAGGGCCAGGCTAAGAAGTTGGATTGCCAGTATGGACCTTGGAGCAGAAGTGTGACGTGGGGGAAAAAAAAAAAAAGAGCAATCAGTAATGAAAGGTCAACATGATGATGTTTCTGGGATAGGTTGGCCTGTATCAGCTTGAAGTGATAAATAATGGCCTTGTAGTACTTGTGGCTCTTCCTAAAAATAAACATTTAGTTGCACAAATTACATAACTAATACATTCTCTTTGGCAGCAATGGGAGCATTACAAGTAAACCTGGGGTCCCTGAAACCCCTCAGCAAAGGTAGCAGCCCTCAGGTTGTCATGTGCCCCTCCAGACTTAGCCACATGTCCACAGGGACTTATGTAAATGAGGTAACATGGCAACCTATTTGTAAGTTGCTTTTTTTTTTCTTAAGGTTTTATTTATGTGAGAGAGTATGAAAGTGCATGGTGCGGGAGGGGGGCAGAGGCAGAGGGAGAAGCAGACTCCCCGCTAAGCAGGGAGCCTGATGGAGGTGTTGGGGGGAGGCAGAGAGAGAATCCCAAGCAGGCTACACACCCAGCACCAAGCCTGACAAGAAGCCCGATCTCACGACCCTGAGATCATGACCTGAGCCGAAGTCAAGAGTTGGACGCTTAGCTGACTGAGCCACCCGGGTGCCTTGTCACTAGGTGTCTTTAATTCAGCAGTGTGTCTTAGAGCACTCCCCATCAGGAGACACTTAGCTGACTCGTAAGGGTCATAGGTGATGTAAATGGATGAACGTTTAAACGTTATACAAACATTAGAGCAGATCGTTTTAACTGGAAAAAAAAGTGGCAGGAGGTGCAGACAAACCTTCAATGAGGAGATGACATCACTTTCTGCTCAGTACTTATTTTTTAAAATATCAGAGAAAATATGCCCCAAGTCACCACTCTAACGTGATGATGAAGGAATAATTGGCATTGAACAACGTTGGTCAGGGCAACCCCTGTTTAGTTTACCCTAGCTGCCGTGAATAAGGAGGGGGAGTTTCTGATGTGTCCACAGCACAAAAAGAAGGTGACTCACTTAATGGTGGCCTTGAATCCAAATAAGCTTTCTCTGGAAAGAAACAGGCAGTTATGAAGTATTTCGTGACTTAAAAGGATTTAAACCTTTCGTGACTTAAAAAGATTTAAACCAAGTCAAAACAAAACCCAACTTTTTCCTAAGGGCAGTGAGGACTTAGAAAACAGTCGATCCTACACTCTTTAGGTTGAACTCATGGCTGTACTGTCTCGGAATTGATTTACATGTAACTGACAGTGGTAAACAAAAATCCATCAGGTTTCTTGTATGTTTCTTGATCTGGATTCTGAAGTTTCAGATTAACGTACTGTTGATACTGAGTGTTCTGACTCACCCCTATAGTATTTTCTAGCACGTGTGCCCCAGTCAGGCCTTTCCTGATGCATCTTTAGTCTGTGTTTAGTTTTTGCCAAATAGCATTGCCTTGTGCACAGGCAGGTAGACCTGGAGAGGTAGAATGGCCTTGCGATCTCCAGGAAGGGTCCAAAAATTCAGAATTATCCTTAGAGCCAGCCTGGAGGGATTTCCTGTGAAAGGATTTGGTGAATAATGGGAATCCCTCTCCAGCACAGGGCCCTGCTTACTCTCCTTTCCTCTGTAGGATAGCCTGGCCTCCTCTCTTGGTTTCGGCTAGCCCCAGAGCCCAGGTCTCAGACTGACTGGGATGCCAGAGCATGAGTTCTGGAAGGTGGGGCCCTGGCTCTTCGGCAGGCCCTTCAGCCAGGTTCTCGAAGCTCAGGGACACACTGTCTGCCAGCCCCATTCGCCGGGGGGATTCCAAAGTGAATCCCCACACTGGGCCTTCACTTAGCACAGGGAGGCGGTATCACTGGATAGTGAGGAGGCTGGGCCATGGAATGGGACTGACCTGGGTTTAGAGTCCCAGCTCCACCCCTCATGAGCCGTGAGAAATTGGACAACTTACTCAGCACCTGTTTTCTCATCTGTGAAGTGGGGGATTCTGATTTCCAGGGTGATTGTTGGAGTAAGTAAAGACGATGCATGGCATAGTGCTTAGCATAGGCTTAGAGCCTACGTTTGTAAGTCTTGCTTACAGCGAGTTCAGGGGCAGCAGAATGAAGTAGGTAAAGGACTAGGTTGGGGGGAAAGGGGGCTGGTATCTTTTCGTCTTGACCCTAGAAGGCGGCGATTCCTTCCATTCCTGAGACTCCAGCAGCAGGCAGGGCGCTCCAGCCCCTGGCCTGTGGCAGCGGTCACCACAGCTACAGCGCAGAGGGAACAGGAGAGCCCAGATGTCTGGAGCCGGAGCCAGAGCCCGAGCCCACCAGCCCAGCCAAGGCTAGGAAATGGAGGGTCTGAACCTGCTTCTCCTGGCAGGCTGGGTCCTGGCCCAGGTGCTTGTCCAGCTTGCCTCTGGGACCCTCAAGCATTCCTCCCTCTATGTGGGAACCAGCCCCAGGTGCTTGGTGAACAAGCTGGGCTCTCCTCTCTTCCTCATCTGACTCTCCTGTTAAAAGGAGGACATCCACAGCTGTATGCTGTTAGATAAGGTGATTAACTTCTGGGCCTCAGCAGGCCACTGGCACTGGGTTCACCCCCTGCTTCCTGTGATGGGAGGAGGTGGTGGTTCAGTCAGGGAAACAGGGTCAGTAGAATATTCACGAGTCTGGCAGACCCTTCTAGTTGCACACACACACACAGCATCTGTGACAGCCTCTATTCTTACATCTTTTTTGATAACAGGACTGTGTATTGTGGGTGGCAGTAGGCCCAGCTAGAAAACATTTCCCAGCCTCTTTTGCTCATGGAATGGCCAATGAGATGTTAGCAGAAATATTGGTTGGGGCTTCTAGGAAAGCTCTTTATTTTTTTATTTTTTTTTTTTTAAGATTTTTTTTTATTTATTCATCCGACAGAGACAGAGACAGCCAGCGAGAGAGGGAACACAAGCAGGGGAGTGGGAGAGGAAGAAGCAGGCTCATATCAGAGGAGCCTGATGTGGGGCTCGATCCCGCAACGCCAGGATCACGCCCTGAGCCGAAGGCAGACGCCCAACCACTATGCCACCCAGGCGCCCCTAGGAAAGCTCTTTAAAGCAGAGAGGTACACTCCCGTGTTTCTATCCCCTTTTATTTTCTTCCCGGGAAATGTGATGGCTGGAGCTTCAGCAACCATTTGGTGACACTGAAGCCATCCCAAGGACAGAAGTCATCCACTAGGGATGATGGAGCAGACAGAAGCCTGTGGCATTGGCGACAGCGAGGAAGCACCATACCGGCCCAGGACTGTCTGTCCCTGAGTTTCTTTAATGTGAGAGAAAACAAATCACCAGTTTGTCTAAGTCATTGACATTTGGGTGTGTATGAACAGCCACACGTAATTCCTGTCCACATAATAAAGAAGTGCCAGGGTATCCTTGTCAACAAATAGGGCCATGTGAGCTGGGTGACAGGTACGTGAGTTTGTAACAGATCAGTGTTCCCACGGATGCCCAGATGGGTGTTCACCTGGAGGAAGGTCTCCTGTGATGGTGTTGCCTCCAGCTCTATTCCCAGCCTCACCAAGGGCATCGTTACGATCTTGAATGAAGATATGAATTGATCCAATTTGGGGTAGGGTCCAAATGCAGCAGATGAATTGGGTAACAGCCAGGATCTAAAGAGAGGCTGATGGGCTGGAACAGCCTACCAGATCTAATAAGGTGGGATCAACAGAGCTTCACGTATCCTCCCTTTTAGTTTGGGGTCAGGTGGCAGGTAGCCAGCAGCACGTGTGGAAAACAAAGCTGATCCCATTGGTGAGAAATGGGGGGTAAAGGGGGTCTTCAACCAAGGAGGTGACAGTCTCTTATTCCCTCTGCAGGATGGGTCATTGCCAGAGTAAGTGGTCAAATGTGGGGGCCACCATTCATGATGGAAGGAAACAGGCCCTAGCCAAGGAGAACAAGGTAAGTGACAGGGCTTCAAGCCAGGTCACCAGAGAAATAGTCAAAGGACTCGGGGATGTTTTGTGCACAAAACAAAAACTTAGGGATCTGATGGTTGTCTCCAGGTGTCTAGAAGAGAATACTCCAGGGAGACTGAAGAACTTCCTGAGATTGGAAGGGCTGTCTTATGAGGGAGTGAGTGGCCTGTTTGTGGAGGTGATCAAGAAGCGGCAAACGAGTACACACTAGGCACAGGCAGGAGCTGGCGTGCATGGCTGTGCCTGCCTCTGCCAACACCGACAAGCCCCATAAAACGAGGACATGACGACCCCTGAGGTACTTTCAGAGCCAGGCCAAGAATCAGGGAGAGGATGGGGCAGCCGCCTCCAGGCTCTGGGCAGTGTGAGTGCAAGGAGCCACGGGGGCCCCTTCAGGCTGTCTTGGGCTGGGCTGGGGTGCACAATGAGGCCTCCCAGGTGCCTCAGCACCCCTGACACTCTCGCCCCTGTTCTCTGTGCCTGAAGCCCTGGCTCAGCTGGCCCCCTCGTGTGTAGGCTGGAGCCATAAGGTGACCACGGCCCTTGCCTCAGCTTGCCAGTGTGGCCCCAGTCAGCTGACGGTGATCCTTTCATCCAGGTGAGGAAACTCATCCTCCCCTAGCGACTGCCCCGGACTTTGTCCCAGGCCGGCAGTCAGATGAGAAAGGCCGAGGCTTAGGTTGGACCCTGAGCGTGCTCAGTCAGCTCTGGCCCCGCGAGAGGCTGTGGCAGGCCAGTGACAGGGCCCATCCTGCTTGTGGTGACTCAGCACAGGCCCCAGGCCCGCTCCTGGAAGCCTCCACCCACTCTTTCTTCCTGGGCAGGCAGTGCAGGGCCCCTGGGAGCAGGCCTGAGGACCTGGAGCCAGGTGAAGGCCTGGCCTCTGTCCTCTAGGTCTTCTTTGACTCCCTCCCCCTTGGGTGCCTTCCAGGCCCTGGGGGTGGTCAGGCTGTGGGAACACGGGAGGGAAGGAGAGGCTGGGCACACGGGGGCTGTAGCAGCCGTGTGGTATTCTCATTACCAGGGAGCAGCAAGGGCCAGCCCAGCCTCCGCCTTGGCCACTGTGGCTGCCTTCACACCTCCTCTCTGCCTGTTGACACAAGGCCACCTCCCCCAGGGCAGAAGGTGTCAACTTGGGAACGAGGGTGTTCCGGGGCCTCCAAAACAGTCCAGCAGCAGGTCCTCTCAGAAACCCCAGAAAGCTTCTCTGGGGTGGGGGTGGGAGGCTGCAGGTCCCCACCCTGGGAAGCCCAGGGAAGAGGTAGGGCCTGTGTCCTGGGGGTTTGGCGTGGGGGAGGGGGGAGTGGGGGAAGACAGGAGTTCCGAGTCCACCTGCCCAGTTAGGCCCCTCTCCTGGCTCTGGCGGCTGGTGCATAACAAGGCCCTGCTCAGCAGAGTGCCATCAGTGTCACCAGGAGGCCCAGAGACTAAAGCCAACAGGGCAAGGTCAGTCTGACAGGGCCTCATGACCGCCCGGTCTTCTGAACATTTCTAGACTGCACAGTTGCCCAACACTGTACCTGCAGGAACCTCGTCAGTGCTCAGACCCCGTGACTTCAAGCCCGTGGTTCTCCCCGTGCTTAGATGGGCCAGGCCCAGGGAAGTCAGTTCCTTGGCCTTCCTTCCCCAGAGTCAGGATTCAGACCCACGGAGGCCAGGCACCACACCATGGGGAAACTCGTCCCAGGCCGAGGGGAGGCTCCGGGGAGGGCCAAGCCTCTGGGAATTCAGAACTTGGAGGAGGGGAAAGACAGCTTCTGCGTCTGTGGTGACCTGGTGTGCGGGGAGCCCAGGGCCACAGAGAGGCACTACTCAGCCAAGTGATCTGGGCTGGTCCCTGGGTGGGGGGGGGACCCGGAGTTGTGGTATTCTCCAAGTGGAGGTGCGGCCGTCCTGGCAGAAGGACAAGGTGGGAACACACATCTGGGAGCCCGAAGCCCAGCACCGGTCTGGGCAGTGCAGGTGGGCCGGGAGCTGTGGGAGAGGCTGTGGTCTAGCGAGCGGTTGGAGGCGGGGTTGGAAAGGCTTCTGAGTGGGAAGTTTGGACTCTCAGGGAGGGAGGCAATGAGAACCACAGACATCCTGAGGAAGGAGAGGGTGGGAAGGTGAGGAGCTGGAGGCAGGAAGACCGCAGTCACACGGGTGAGGGCTGACCAGGGCAGGGGCTGGGCATGGGCCAAGGAGCCCATGGCTGAGAATGTGGACAACAGCAGGAAGGCCATGGCCCCTGAGGGCTGGGAGAGGCACAGGCATCTGGGGAGCTGCCCAGCAGGCCAGGGCTGCAGAGGTGGACCCGCTGCTCTTCCTCGAACAAGAAGGCTGGGCCAGGGAGCCTGGGCAGAGGCCCCAGGACTGCCTGGTCCAGCTCCCAGGGCAACAAAGCCCAGTGGAGGGGGCTCAGGCCTAGGGCCAGCCATGCCTGGGCTCCATCCTGTGAGCCTCAGTTTCCTCATCTATGAAATGGGTGTCCTTGCTGGGAGGATTAGCTGGAGCATCGTGGGTTCGGCATGCGGGACTCCGGAAGTCCTGCCTGCCTGCCCTGCTGGAGAGAAGTGACCACCTGCGGTCCTGCAGCTCTCGGGAAGGACAGAGGGGGAGAGCGAGTGGCGCACACTCCCGCAGTGCATGCTCTGGGAGGGAAGACCCAGCCTCCTGGCCCCAGAAGCCGCAAGGGGGCTTAGTTTTGTATATTGCATTTAAAAAATGTAAAATATATATAACAAAATTTGCCATCTTAACCGTTGTTCAGTGGCGTTAATTATACCCTCAGTGTTCTGCAGCTATCACTTCTTTCCATAGCTTTCCATCACCTTGAGTAAAAGCACTGTATCCATTAGGCAAGAACTCCCTTTACCCCCAGCCCCTGGTAACCTTTCAGCCGTGTCCTGTCTCTACGAATCTGGCTGTTCTAGGTGCCTCGTGGCGGTGGGATCGTACGGTGGGCACTCTTTGTGTATGGCTTACTTTGTAATGGCCTCAAGGTTTGTCCACGGTGCATCACGTGTCCCAGCTTCAGTCCTTTCTGTGGCTGATAAATATTCCGGTGACATAGAGACCACATTCTGCTTATCCATTCATCTGTTGCTGGACATTCAGGTTGTTTCCACCTTTTGGCCGTTGTCCCTAATGCTCCTACAAAAGTTGGTGTGCAAATCTCTGTTCTTGTCCCTGCTTTCAAGTTCTTGGGGTATGAAAAAAGCATGTTGTTTTGTGACCAACTTTTCTCGCTAATGTATTAACATTCTCCATATCAGTAGATGTATTTTTTTTTTTTTAGATTTTACTTATATATTTGAGAGAGGGCGTGTGTGCATGAGTGAGGTGGGGGGAGGAGCAGAGGGGAGAGAGAATCTCCAGCAGACCCCCACTGAGCGTGGAGCCTGACGCAGGGCTCAGTCTCTCAACCCTGAGATCACGACCTGAGCTGAAATCAAGAGTCAGACACTCAGCCGACTGAGCCGCCCCATCAGTAGCTGTATTTGTGCAATGCAATGTTTAGGGCATGTCTGGTTCTCCGTGATGTGGTGGCAGTCTGGGTAACACATTCTGTAGCACACACTCAAGTGCCTTTTGGCTTTCCACATAGCGACATCCTTATACCTAGATATTAAAAATTATTTTTAATTTGCACATATAATATATGAATGCAAACTCCTCGTGAAAAATTTAAGCATTACAGATGAGATTAAAGTCTCCCTTGGGGGCACCTGGGAGGCTCAGTCGGTTAAGCATCTGCCTTCAGTTCAGGTCATGATCCCGGGGTCCTGGGATCGAGCCCCACATCGG
Organism: Ailuropoda melanoleuca; assembly: GCF_002007445.2. NCBI lineage: Eukaryota > Metazoa > Chordata > Mammalia > Carnivora > Ursidae > Ailuropoda > Ailuropoda melanoleuca. The sequence goes on from NC_048226.1 coordinate 5,800,361, forward strand.
GCTCCCTGCTCAGGGGAGAACCTGCTTTTCCCTCTCCCTCTGCCCCTCCCTTCACTCGTGTGTGCGCTCTCTCTGTCTTTCTCGCTTTCTCTCTCTAGCTCTCTCTCAAATAAATGAATAAAATCTTAAAAAAAAAAAAAAGTCTCCCTTGACCGCCTCCCAGAACCCAGACCTGCCCCCCCACCACACGTACACACCAAGTAAGTCGTGGGACGTTGTTAGAGATGGGGTGGGTGCCCCGAGACCCTTTCTGCACACGTACACGTGTGTACAGTGGACCCTCCTAACACGCGTGGTACCACTGGATGCCGTTCTGTGTGGGGGTTGCGTTTTCGATCTGTGTTCTCTTTGTTTGTGCGTCTGTCAGTGGAGTGCTGCTGAATGGGCTTTTCTGCAGCTCAGCTCTGCCACTCCCCAGTACATCTTCATGTGGGCCTTTGATCTTTTCTAACCATTATGAATTCCCATCAGGGGAACCGCAGGGCAGGGGGCGGTGGAGGCTGTTCTGAAGTTGCAGGCCAGCCTTGGGGAGCCCTGGAGGTGGGCTGTCGAGGCTCACCTGGTTTGGGGTGCCCAGCTATCCTGGCCGCCTCTGCCACTGTGCTGGGCGCTGCATGTGCACTCCCAGGGCCGGGAGCTGGGCATGATCTCCAAGGGTGAAGAAACTCGCTCGGCTCAGGCCGGGGGCTGGATCTTGGATTTCTCTTGGTGGGGGAGCCTCCAGAACTGAGGGTTCATCCTTTCACAAATAACCAGTACTGACCCTGGGTGATTTCGTATCTGGTCAGTTTAAGCTCTGTCCCCTCCCCCAGCTGTTCTCCACTGTGTCCGGGAACATCCCTGTCCCCCAGCCTCTGGCAAAGAATCCTCTTCCCAAAGGCTTCTCACTCCCCCACATCCCGGTCAGGTATTCCAGCTCAGTCCTAGGAGCCCCCACTCTGCTTTTTATTGGGCCTGAAGTCAGATATCTCTGGGAGCGCCCTCCCTCCCGTGCTTCCTCTGCCCTTGGAGTTGGCTGAAGGCCCGAGCCACCCAGTGACCTGGCAAGTGGCTCGTCACTGTCCTGGCACCTCACCGTGCTGTTGTGAGCAGTCAGCAAGGGTAGGGGTGGTGTTACAGGGAGTTCACGAGCCGTGCATCCTGCCTGGAGGAAGCTCTATCTTGTGCTTTCTGCAGGGGCTGGTGTCCTAAGTCAGCTGCTGCAGTTCCATACCGCGCACTTGGCAAGGGCACAGAGCCCAAGGCATCCCCTGTCAAGTTTCTGTCAACTTGGGGTCTTTTTTCAACCTTTGCTCCCAGGAGTGTATAGGGAAGGTCAGGGGACCGGGCAGCCCTGCTTGGGCCCTGCCCTCCTGACCCCTTTCCCTCCCCTCATTCCTTTGGGCTCTGGCTTGTGCTGCTTCTCTGCACACAGATGTGTGTTTTTCCCAGTGGACAGATGAGCACACAGGGCTCCAGAGAGGGCAAGTGGCCCGTCTGGGAGTCACAGCCCATCACCCTGGCGCTGAACTGGCTTCACCCACTTTTTCTTTTCTTTTCTTTTTTTTTTAAAGAAACGAGGCTCATTTTGTGTTATTTTAGGAGTCAGTGGAGTCCGGTAATGGGCCCCAGGGGCGAAGGTCGGCCCCGGGTAAGGCAAGTCCAGGAGGAGGCCCCGCCTGCCCTCTGACAGCCCTGGGACTCAGAACAGGTGGTGAGGTTGGCATGGTTTGCTACTGGTCGCAGGCCCGGCTAGCGTGGGAATGTGGAAAAGTGAGTCTGTGCCCCCTCCGCGGTCCCCGAGTTTACACAGGCACAGCAGCCAGACAGGGCCAACCCTCGGTGAGTCAGGAATCATGGCTGCGCAGGGAGAGGCAGCAGTCTGCATGCATGGAAGGTAAACTGAAAGACGTGGCCACACTCCCTAAGCTATGAGAAAACATGGGGAGGCAGGTCGGGCAGGCTTTACCCCCCTCCCTGAACATAAGCCTCTGCGCCACAGCCTGCACCTGGCAGCGTGCAACGGGGAGAGGCCAGAAGGAGACTTCCCATAGCCCTCCAGCAGGTGAGGGTGGGGTCAGTGGGAGCAAGGGTTGACGTTGTGTGGCTTCAGCCACTTCTTAAGCTGGCCCCTGCACCTCCGGTTCCTGGTGCCTACCACCCCACCCCGCCCTGGCCCTGGCCCCAGAACAAAGGCCCTGGACCTGTTGGAGGTAGGTGTGCCCCGCTCAGATCGCCGAACCCCAGGTGGCTGGGCAGTGCCCTCTGCTGGTGGTGGCTGGGAATTCGAGGACACTGGTCCACACTGGCTGACCCAGGGGTCAGCCCTCTGGCCTGAGATGGGAACCTTCCAACCAAGGCATCCAGTCTCCCAAAACATCTCGGACAATGGCCAGGAGTTCTGGGCTCAGTTTTACAGTCAGAGAAACCAAGGTGCCGTGTGACAGGTTCCCCCTCATTCACATGTCTGCATCTCAGCTTTGGGCTGGTTCAGCTCCTTAACCCCTTTATGCCTTGATTTCCTCACATGACACTATAAAGCTTAGATCTTCCTCCGCTTACCCAGATGAAGCAAAGGAGCGTAAATGCGACTCCCGTAAGAGAGAGGCGCTTTCTGTGTACCCTGCATTCTCAGCCCCGCTCCCAGAACTGTGGGGATTCTGCATTTCCCCTGGAGCCTTTCCTGGAATCTGCCAAATCTCTCTCCTTTCTTCCCACCCCCTCCCTGCTCATCACCCCTCGGCTCCTGTGACTTCCACTGGCTGCGCCTCCAGCTGATCCAGGACTAAGATAATCAGATTACCTTGGGTCCAGAATAATCTATTCCATATGGCTTGCCAACTCGGAGGCTCCGGGAGCTGAAGGTGTGAGGAAAGGGGGTGATCTTAGTTGGAAGGGGCTCCCTGGGAGCCTCGGGGGGCCTCAGCTGGGAAGCTGCTGTGGAAGGAGGGAGGTGGAGGAGAAGTCGGGGGGCCTTCCCGCTGAGCCCCCTGACTGCCCTGGGGCTCTAGGCGGCCACTGCCTCATCCATTGGTGACCCACAGGGGCTTAGGATCCATACTGGGGGGCTGGGCACTCCCAGTGCTTTTTACACTCTCCGGATTGGAGGTGGCCTCTGTAGGCACTGCTTCTCAAAAGTGGCCGCACTTCATAATTCTGGGGCAACTGTAGTTTTCACACCCAAATTCTCCAGCTCCGTCCCCCCGGGGCTCTGGTGTACCAGGTCCAGGGTGGGTGTGGAAACCTTTTTCTGTCTCCACGGGTCCCTGTGACTTGTGACAAGATGTTGTGGGTGCTTGAGGACTCTGGGGGAGTTCCCCCACGCCAGCACCCTCACTCTTGGGGCAGCCTTCAGGAGGAAAGGAGCCCCTCCCATCTTCCAGCGGAGACAGGACAGGTGGTGGGGAGGACAGAACACAGGCTTTGACCCAGACAGGCAAACAGGTCCCAACTCTGCCCCTGTTCGCCATGCGACACAGGACAACCTCTCGACACCTCCATTCCCTCATCTGCAAAGGGAGGCTGTTACACCCATATCATGGCAGGGCAGCGAGCTGTGACCCAGCCACACCCCAACACAGTGCCAGCCCCAAGTGACAGTAGCACACGTGACCACGGCTGCGGGTTGCCCCTGTTCGCCATGCGACACAGGACAACCTCTCGACACCTCCATTCCCTCATCTGCAAAGGGAGGCTGTTACACCCATATCATGGCAGGGCAGCGAGCTGTGACCCAGCCACACCCCAACACAGTGCCAGCCCCAAGTGACAGTAGCACACGTGACCACGGCTGCGGGTCACGTAGCCCAGGCCACACGGGATGATTTGATCCTTATAATGTCAGCACAGTCGGTATTACCCCGTGGCACAGGAGCAGAAGCTGGGGCCTGGAGATGGGGAGGGAGTCCCCATGTGACACAGGTGGTCCACGGCAGGACAGGGATTCGATTCTAACCCACACTGGCCACACGAGGTGGCCCCTTGTCATAACGATCCCTCCCCTGGAACGGTCTGCGTCTCGGGCTGGTGCCAGGACATGGTAGGAAGATCCCGCCACAGGGGACACCCGAATGACAAGCCTCCCAGGAGCTGGGCCTGCTATGCTAAGTGGGCTGGCAGCAGAAGAGCTGCTTCCTTCTCCTGGGGCCTCTGGCTCCGGCGGGGACAGGGATTAGGGGCTACAAGGGGAGTATTGACATAGCACCTTTGATTAGCACTCCCGTGTCAGGAGGGCTGGCCGGGAAATGAGAGCACTGAGGCTGGGAGGCGGGAGGGGGGTGGCATCCAGGACCCAGGCCTGGCCCGAGGAGCTGGCTGGCTCCTAGCCAGAAGGCTGGGACCCAGGCCCCGGCCCAAGAGGAGGCTGCCTGGTCCTGCCTGCCCCTAAACCCGGCCAAGGCCCCCACTGAACTCTCACCTCTGCTCAGTGGGGCCGCCCCCAGGCCTCATTTCCCAGCCTTACACGTTGGCAGGCGAAGGTGGGCTCGGGCCAGGGGAGCGGGAGCACTGGCTCCGGCACTTGTCAAAACACAGGCCCCGGAGGTGTGAAGGCCTCACCCCAGCGGGAGGGCGTGTGGGCCCTGCTGCCCGGAGAACTCATTAACTGGGGCAGCTCCCAAACGAGCCCACAGGAGAGCCTGGCGATAAGGAGATCAAAGGTGAGAGGGGCCGGGTTGGGAAAGGCGACTGGCAGGAGGTGGTAGAGCCTGCGCTCCAGGTTGGGGGGGTCCCTCTGTCCCAGCTTGGCTCCATCAGGTCCACTGGCATTGGCCCTTGCACACACTGGGCCGGACACTCCAAGGGGGCAGCGGGAGAGGGAGGGACTCCCAGGCGGCAGCCCTCAGGGCTGAGGCCCCCAAGGTTGGGGTGGAGGTGGAAACCTGCCATCTGCCCCACCTCTCTCCCGCCCTTTCCATGGGCTCTTTGCCTCCACACTCGCCCCAGGGGCTTTTTAGCCCTCCCTCAGCCTGACACCAGAGATCCTCCTGTCCTGAGCACGGTGTCTCTCCTGCCCCAGGCCTCTCAGCTGCTCCTGCGCAAGGGCCCGAGGGATGTCAGATCTTAGGTCCCAGATGGGCGAATCCTCAGGAGCCAGAGCTGTTTTTAGGATAAGCAGTCTGCCTCCCACACATATGGCCTGTTGTCCAAAACACATCTAGCTGATTTTGTACTTAATAAAATGAAGAGTCATTTCAACGACAAACCAGTACTGGCAGTTTCCCCTGGACAGGGAACGGCAGGCCTCTGAGGCAGGATGGCAATGAACTTTGTTAGACTCTCAGTGCTTGTTGAGCTGTGGACTTTCTAGCCACGTGCCCGTACTGGATTTTCAAAGAGATGACGGTGAAACAGGAGGTGGCTGATTGCCTGGGCGTTTTTGGTCGGTTTGAGTTTTCTTAATGATTAGCTGCCTAGTGGAAATCCGAATCATGTGAGAATTGGAGGGATTTTTTGACACTGAGAAGGTTGGCAGCAGAGTCTCCAGAGCCCTCACAGACCCCACCCCTCCTGCCTGACCAGTCTTTACTCTGCACCCCCTCCCACTCGAGTGCATGATACGCTCTACCAGTTGCCAACTGTTAGTCCCCTCGAGTCCAGTGGGATCCAAGGGACCCAGCTGCTGGGCTGCAGTGCCAGGTTCTTGGCTTGGATCTGGAGCCCCAGGAAGGCATCCCTTGACGAGGGTCCAAAAGGGGTAGACCTCACTAACAGCTTCCGGCTGAGGAGGGCCCTCCTGGATCAGGTTCTCCTTGGGAATAGATGGGTCTATGGCAGGGGCCCAGGGAATGGGCTCCTCTCCTTCTCCCCAAGGGCGGGTTGGCACTACCTCTCCTGGATTAGCCATGGGCATAAGAATTCTGGGGCTGCTGGAACAGCCTGCAGAGGAAGGGAGTACAGAAGGTGCTAGAAGAGGCCACGGGCAGTAGAAGATAAAAGAGATGAGGGGAGGGGGCGGTGGTGGGCAGAGATACCCAGGGAGACGGTATTAAGCCTTTTTGTCGCCTTTGCTACAGAACAGCTCACCCATCAGGCTCACCAGGCTGGAAGCCATGGGGGATGGGAAACATTAGACCCCTCACACTGAAAGAGACTATAAACCACTTGTCTTGAAAACATGATGCTAGACACCAGGTACTTCAGAGTCTAGGCGGAGAACAGACATCAGTGCACAAAGTAGCTATTATGACAAGTGCGAACTCAGACTCCTGAGAGGTCAGGCAGGCAGCAGAGGGCCTCTGAGATTTCCTACATAGACAATCATATTGTCTATAAATGGAGACAGTTTTATTTCTTCCTTTCCAATTCATACGCCTTTTATTTCTCTTTTGTTATTGCACAAGCTAGGCCCTCCAAGGCAATGTTGAGTAGGCATGGGTAGGAGCAGACATCCTTGCCTGTTCTCAGTATTAGGGGAAGCATTCAGTCTTTCCCTGTTGAGTATGCTATCAGCCCTGGGTTCTTTGTAGATGCCTTTTATCAGGTTGAGAAAGTTCCCCTCTGGCTGAGAATTTTTATCATGAAGGGGTATGAATTTTGTTAAATGCTTTTTCTGTGTCATGTCCCGACACATTTCAATGGCAAAGCCCTCTCTCTATACCTGCCCCAAAGTGGCAGAATACCAGCTAGAGGCCAGTGGTGGCAGCTTGTGGCAGCAGGCCAAGCCCTTGATCCTGCCAGGCTGAGGGTGTCCTGGAGGGCATCAGGCTTTCCCTCCTTCGGCTCAGATGGTCCGGCAACTTGACCAGATTTGGCCAGCTCCTTGGCCTTGTCAGGGATAGCTTCCTCATAGTGCCCCCCTCCGTCCCACGACCACCACCACCACGTCAGGCCACGTCCAGGAGGAGAAATGGATTACTGTTCCTCTCTCCTCTAGCGGGAATCAGGGCCCCACTCAGGGTCCCCATCCTACCGATTCTACAGACCTGGCTGCAGCATGTCCCAAGGCTCCCGTTGTACAAACTGGGAACGAATTTGCAAGAAAACGTTAAGAATGTGCATAAAGTCCCAACAGGTGAAGACTGCCCCAAATCTAGGTCCTATACTTCCAGAGGCCTGAGCGGCTAGGTCAGGTGCCCATGCGAGGGCCCAGGTGGGGCCAACCTGGGGCAGTCAACGGACCCGCACCTTCAGCACCCCCGTTGGTTCAAAGGGTCAGGCCCCGCCCCCTCCAGGCCCCGAACCCTCTTTGAAGTGCTGATGCGGCCTGGAAGGGGCCACTTCACACCTCGGGCTCCTGGCTCGGGATAAAGCGGTCGCCGGCCGCCGGTCCCCAGACGCGCCACCGCCGCCATGCCCCAGTCCCTGTGCCCGCCGCTCTCCGAGTCCTGGCTCTTCTCCCCGGGATGGGGCCCGACTCCGCCTCCGCCGCCCTCCGACAGGGACTGCGGCTGCTCCCCCGCCTCGTCCCCGGACTCCTGGGGCAGCGTCCCGGCCGGCAGCCCTGAGCCGAGCCCCGGGCGGCCCGGCGCCCACGCGGCCCCCCGAGCCCGGAGCGCTGGGAGGCGCGGCGCCCGCGGCAGCCGCCTGGGCTCCGGACAGCGGCAGAGCGCCAGCGAGCGCGAGAAGCTGCGCATGCGCACGCTCGCCCGCGCCCTGCACGAGCTGCGCCGCTTTCTGCCGCCGTCCGTGGCTCCCGCCGGCCAGAGCCTCACCAAGATCGAGACGCTGCGCCTGGCCATCCGCTACATCGGCCACCTGTCGGCCGTGCTGGGCCTCAGCGAGGAGAGCCTGCAGCGGCAGCGACGGCGGCGCAGCGACGCGGCGACGCCTCGGGGCTGCCCGCTCTGCCCCGACGGCGGCCCCGCGCAGGCGCAGACGCAGACTCAAGTGCAGGTGCAGGCGTGTGCCTTGGGCCTGGGCTCCGCCGCTGCGTCGTGGGGGTCCCCGCCAGCCTGTCCCGCAGGCGTAGCGGCGCCGGCGCCTCAAGACCCGCAGGTGCTTTACGACGAGACGGCGTGTCCGGAATCGCAGGCAATGGAGCTGTGTCCCTCGTCTCCGGTTAGTATCCCCTCCCGCTCGGGACTCCCTCCCGGCGCCATCGTGGGTGGTGCTACCTGTTTGCTACCTGTTGTCCGCGTCCCCAGCGTGCAACTCCCATTGCGGGGGCCACTCCCCCTGCGGCATCCCCACCGGCAGCCTGGCCTGGTCTACATGCTGTTCGGAGCTGCGTAACTGGTGTGCCTGGAGCGCTCAAGCAGGGAGGGGAGGGAGAGGACACGCAGGGCACAGGGTCCTGTTCCCCTCCAAAGGTCCCCTGAGAGTGGAACCCATGAGCGCGGACACCAACACTTGGCAGCCAACGCGGGCGGTAACTCTGTTCCCTCTCCCTCCGCAGCTCTTGCCCGGCGACGTGCTGGCCCTGCTGGAGACCTGGATGCCCCTTTCGCCCCTGGAGTGGCCGCCGGCTTGAATAGTTGAAGTGACGACGTACAACTGGCGCCCTGTCTGTGAGCATCGAGGCCTTTTTGGCCTCGGCACCTTCAAAACGGCCCCTCTTGAGACTCCCTTTCCAGGGAGGGGGCACATGTGATACTGGCATACACACTCCTGAGAGCGAGAGCCTGTCGCCACCCTGGACGGTCCTCCCAAGCCCCTCCCGCAACGGAGGGACCCATAGGTTGACCCTCAGAGGCCGGCAGGGAGTGCCTGCCTCCTATGTATTTATTTATTTGTGAATAAACTGTGCTGGTGTCAGTTGACCGTTTCTTCTTCCTCTACGTGGGCACAAAGTGCCCTCCCCCTCTCCAAAGAAGAACCTGGGAGAATCAAGAGGGTCTCTTGCAGTCTTCAGCCCTCAAGCACACAGGCTCATACCCTTTCCTCCTTGCCCCCAGCCCTGACTTAGCATCTCCTGTTCCAGGAAGGTCAACCTGGAAGGGGGAGGTGCTGCATATGGGGAAGTGGTAGCAGGTGGAGTCTGCCCATCTTTTCTTTGAACCTGGTGGGAGCTGGTTAAAACCTAAGTATCTCTGTAGAAAATACATTTCCATTAGTACTTACTGTGCATCAGGTCCTTTACACATTTTATACCCATTTTACAGAAGAATAAACCAAGCATCAGCACTCAAGCCCAGCTCTGAATTCAGAATCTGAGTTCTCATCCCCAATAGGATTTTGCCAGCTCTAGGGTAGGGTCTGAGGGGACGCCAGCTACCAAGGGCTCATTTTCATGTATCCCAAGCCGTTTCTTCCCTTCTGCTAGAGCATCATGGTCTGGACCTTGGGATCGTGTCATCTCCCGTCACTCTGGTTTCTCACCCAGGTGGTTTAGGGACATAAACTAACACCAGAGAGTCAGTCCCGGGTTCATATAACTGTGACCTCCCAGTGGCCTAGCTAGGGTGGAGAGATTCATGGGAGTTGCATCCTAGAACCACACACCCGTCTACATGGCTGGGTTCTGATCAGGGATGTGCTGTATGGGGAAGAAGAAAGCCTTGACCCTGAAGGAGTCTGGCCTGCTTAAGGTTGTCTGGGAAGCAGTCAGGCCTTGAGGGGAAGGCGAGGTGGGGTTAGGGCATGTAGCCTCTGCACAAAGGCCGTCTGTGGATGCATACCAAGTTCTCCCCTCTCCCTCAAATATCTTTGAAATACAGGCCTTGGTATTTATTTTCTATAAGAGCTTTATTGAGATATAGCTTATGTACCATAAAAATTAATCTTTATAATTCGGTGGTTTTAGTATATTTATAGTTATGCACCCATCACCGCTGTCTAAATTGAGAACATTTTTTCTTTAAAGGTTTTATTTGACAGAGAGCACAAGCAGGGGGAGCTGCAGAGAAAGAGGGAGAAGCAGGCTCCCCATTGAGCAGGAAGCCCAACGCAGGGCGGGATCCCAGGATCCCAGAATCATGACCTGAGCCGAAGGCAGATGCTTCACCGACTGAGCCACCCAGGCGCCCCTAAATTGAGAACATTTTCATCATCCCCAAAAGAAACCCTGTGCCCATTAGCAGGCACTCCCCCATTATCCCATTCCCTCACCCAGCACATTCATCTCCTTTCTGTCTCCATAGATCTGCCTGTTCTGGACATTTTGAATGAATTCGAATCACACAGCACCAGGCCTTTGGTGTCCGGTTTCTTTCACGGGTTGTAACATTTTCAGGGTTTATCCATGTGGTCGCATGCATCAGTACTTCTTACTGCCTGGTGATATTCCACTGCATGGACATACCCTGGGGGCTTATCTGTTTAGCCATGGATACTGATAGGTTTGTTTTGAAACCGCCTCAGAGATCATTTCCAGCCCTCGGCCCGGCTGGGAGGGGCGGTAATTCAGAGCAGGCTGGTGGCACTGCTGTCCTTCAGGAGGCCAGGCGCACCCTGGCCAGCATTTGGCCGCAGAGAGTGAGATCCAAAAGCAGAGGCCCTGCAGGGGGGCAGACCTCACACCTCCGCTGACCACCCCCTTTCCCACACCTCCCCTCCCATCTTGCCTTCCCCTCCCAGGACCCTAACCAGAACAGAGTGGGAAGCCCTTTCCAGGGGCCTAGCCAATTTAGAAAATCTGTTTGCATGGCAAAGGCCCTGTGGTTTAGGATGGGGAATTAAAGTTATTAGCAAGTCTTTTCACAGATAAGTGGGGCTCATTGCCTGCAGCCTCCCCTGGGGAGAGCCTCGCCTCCCTCTCGGAGCCAGAGCGGCCCTGTGTTTATTAGCACCTGGGTGTGAATTTTCATTAACGTGTCTCTGCTAATAAGACAGAGGACTGGGGATGTGGGGAGGGGGGTCTCCTCGCACCGCTCCTGCGCCTGCGCCCGCTTGCTGGGCCAACACCCCCCCGCACCGGAAGGACAGCCTGGGTACCCTTTCCGAGGCCCTGGGACAGTCAGCAGCGTCCAGGTAGACGACAGCGTGTGCTCTCTCAGTTCTCAGCTAAGCAACCCGTGAAAGTGGCCAGCTGGTGGGGCCGCGTTAAGCATGCGGGAGTAAGGAGAGGCTAACGCACGCACCGGAGCCGATGGTCCACGGCCACGTCGGATGGGACCCAATGGCAGTGCAGCCCCTGGGTGCTTCCCTGTCTTTCGCCACAGCTGAACACCAGCCTGTCTCTAGGACAAGGACCGAGGGTACTAGGTGGCGCCCCACCTCACCTGGGGCCCTGGCAAGGGGGCACGTGCCTGCGGGAAGGCAGCAGCCAGAGGCTGGCATCAGCACGGGGTGCCCCGTGGGCCGCTGGCGGGTGCCCCTCCTTCCTGAGGAGCTGCGTTCACAGCAGGCCGGGGCAGAGCCCCTGGGCACAGGCACACGGAGCGGTTCCCGTCAGCCAGGCTCGGCGGTAAGGGCTTTACAGTTGACGCCTAACCTCATGTCGTTTGGGCCCGGGAGCCACAGGTGAGGTGGGCAGGTGTGTGGGCTTAGACCTATTTTACAGGTCAGGACTCTGAAGCCCAGAGAACTGGGAACTGTTCGCAGAGCTCGCACCTGGCTGTCGGGGTGGGGACAACAGTGGGTAGCTGACACATCAGGTCTTCAGTATGGTCCTGGCAGGCGTGTGTGTGTGTGTGTGTGTGTGTGTGTGTGTGTGTGTGTGTGTGTGTGTGTGTGTTGGGAGGTGTGGAATGAGGCCCCTCGTGCACCTTGGCCGCTGGCACTACTGCTCGCGGGAAGCTGTTCTTGCTGAGAAGGGATGTTGCTCCGGCTGAGAAGCTGCGCTGTGTGAGTGCTGATGCTGGGTGGGCTGCGTCCCAAGGAGGGGCAGTTAAGCTGATGGTTTTATGTTCGAGACATTTATTCTAGGACATACTACATGGGTCACCCTATGAACCCCGGGGCGGGGGAAGAAGGGGTGGTGGTCATGGGTTGTCTGTCAGCAGATCGGAGGGGATTGGGCTGAGGCTGGGCCAGGCCTTGTGTGTGTGGGTGGTGAGCCTGGGGGAGGCTGAGCCCAGATGTCCCTCTGGCCACGTGTTGCTACATCAGCACAGCCATCCCAGGGCACACAGACGCGCCAGGATTCGGAAACAGCCTGCATCTGGGGAACCGGGCTGGCACAGGGCTGGGAAGGAAACGAGCCCTAACTGCAAAGCCCCTGCTTATCCTAGCGCGAGGCCAGGAGCCACTTTCCACCCCACTCCCCAGATGTCATCTCTGCGTTTGCACAACCGTGAGCCTAAATACGGCACTGTGGGCACTCCTTTGACTCAAACTAGTTCCAACAGTCCCCTGAGAAGACCCAAGGTTCTCTTTTTATTTTGAGACAGAGAGAGTGAGCACATTTGCGCACCAGCAGGGTCGGGGAGGGGAGAATCTCAAGCAGACTCCCCGCTGGGCGCGGAGACAGTCAGGACTCCGTCTCACAAGCCTGAGATGGGACCTGAACTGAAGTCAAGAGTTGGACATTTAACTGACTGAGCCCCCCAGGCGACCCAAGGTTCTTGGTGCTTCTGAAGGGTTCTGTCACCCCAGTGGGCAAGGACCTCTGGCACCGCTCACTCAGCCCCGGGGTACACCAGCCTTGAGTGGGGCTGGAGCCGTGGGGCCCCAGCTCAGCACGGCTCAGGACTCCTCTGCCCATTTCCTGGCACTTCGCCAGGCCCTGGGTCCTCCGCCCTCCCCTCTCCCCGTCCTGTGTACCTGGCATATGAGGCTCCTTGTGAATGCCCCAACCCCCTCCACCGCACGCGCGCGCGCACACACACACACACACACACACACACACACACTAGGCAAGGAGGAGGTGGCCTGGTGTGGGCAGCACATGACCCTGGAGAGCGTGGACAGGGCCAGCTCAGCACCCCTCCTGCCTTCTTCCCTTGTGACCTGGCATTTTCCTGTCTCCACACAGCTCTCCCCTCCTTAGTTTGGGTGGGCGTGACCTCCACGTCCCTCCAGGGATGGGCCCGTGCCACAGGCCTGCACGGCTGGCCCGTGAGTGGTTCGGGAATGTGACTACATTCAGACCAGTGAGAAACAGACTTTGGACTTTGCTGGAACTGTCGAGAAAGGGACACTCGCTGTGGGTGCTGTTGGCAGTTTCATGTCCCTGAAAAGGGAATCAAAACAGAGATGGAAAGAGTCGTGATGTTCTCCAACACCTGGACCTGGCTAGTGGAAAGCATCATGGCTGAATTTTTATGGTACATGAACCAACCCGAAAGTTCATTTGAGTTGAATCTCTGACACTTGGTGTTGAAAAAGTCCTTTAGGACTCGATACAGGCTATTCCAGGCCGTGTAACCTGGGCCTCAATTTCCCTTCTGAGATGTGGATAATGATAAGATCTCCATTTCACGAGTTTCCTGGAGGCGCACATGTCAGGCACACACTCACAGTAGGTGCCCCGTAAACATTCGCTCCCTGTCGCATTCGGGTGGTGTGTAAGGCCACGGCCATCATCCCAAGTTTTCCTCCCTCATCTCAAAAGAGAGTGGCCTGCTGTGTGTCCGAAGAGGGTTGTTGTGAAAGTCGCTGTGGCTGCTGTCTCTGCTCCCATGGTGGGAGGGTGGGGGGCGGAGTCCCTCAGGCGGTAACCTCTTTGCCCAGGGACATTCTGTGGTCAGTAACAGCGCCGTGAAGGAGGAGCGTGTGTGACCCAAGGGAGGAGAGAGATGGGGACAGAAAGGGAGCTACCTGTCACAGACGCCGCCTGCCGGGAGCACTGGGAGGCCAGGACGCGCCAACCACCTGCAGTTCTCAGAGGCACCACATGGTGTCCTTGGAGAGGCAGGCGCAGGCCTTGAGCTGGGGCACCCCGGAGTCCTGTCTTCCTGGGAAGGGCAGTTTCCAGAGAAGAGAAAGGCACCTCTCTGCCCCTCTCCCGTCCTCCAGCCCCCCGCCCTCCTCTAGGGTTCCAGCCCAGCCGGCAAGGGGCAGTAGTGGCACAGTCCCTGCCTGCCACCTCACCTCTCAGGCCCCTGCGACCTCAGGCAGTGCCCAGCCACTCTGAGCCTCAGCCTCTCAGAAGTGATTCCAGAAAGGTCATGAGCCAGCACAGAGAGGGAAAGGAAGTGTGTGGGGAGAAAGGGGGCCTCATAGTAGCTGGGGTAGCCTGGGGTCTTGCTCATTTGAGCAAAGTGACTCTCCTGGGCCTAGAAGGCGAGTGGTCCTCACAAGGCCCTGGACTCTGTCTGAAACCATTGCTTGGGCCCTGCTAGGGTCTGGACTGGGTGGGAAGGAAGGGTTCCACACCACAGCAACTTCAGAGTCTGGAAACAGTATCGCTGTTTATTGGGGTGACACATCTGGCCACCTGAAGGCTCTGACAAGCAGCTTAAGGTTGAAGGCTCCCCAAATCATACCTCTCCCTTGCTGAGGCCCCAGACTGCCAGTCCAGGCCCGTGAGCCTACTGAGCTGCAGCCCTTTGTCATCCGGTCTCTTGACCTCAGGGCATCTTAGGGTGAGGCCTGCCCGCAGCCAACCTTTTCAGAGCGCCCAGGGCAGCAGCCCAGTCACTTCCTGTAGTTCTCTCTTTGGAGAAGCAAGGAATACCTGCGAAGCCGGGTCCAGTGCTCCTGCTCGTTCACCTTCTTCTCCAGCTTCTGGAACCTGTGGGCCACATAGATGGCGATGAGAGGAGACCACTTTATGCTGTGTGCCCCCCACCCCTCCCGCTCCTAGTCCCCGGGCAGCCCCTGCCAGCCCTGTGCTAAACTAAGAAACTCTCCAAATGGCATGTCTGCCCCCTGTCTGTGTCCTCAGGACTCAGCCCGGTGCACAGCCCACCTCGAAACACCTTCATTGCCTGACGACAGGGCCAGCGTCTAAACCAGGGGGCACGCCCTGATAGAAGGCCGGTGCACTGGGGGGCTCATGGCCCGTGTGTGGACCACCGTTAGCCACATCAGAGTCCCAACACGTCCAGTGAATAAACACTCCTTGAACATCTACTAGTGTCCCCAGCTGGACCCCAAGACCTGACCTTGACTGCCTCCATTTGTACCCACATTTTTCCTTAAGCTCCTCTTTCCAAACAAGTAGTTTTATTTCTTTATTTTTAAGATTTTATTTATCTGAGAGAGGGAGATAGCAAGAGACAGCACAAGCAGGGAGGAGGGGGAGAAGCAGGCTCCCAGTTGCGCAGGGAGTCCCACGTGGGGCTCAATCCCTTTCCAGCATGTATCTTAATTCAGGCAAAAGACCCAAGGGGCACAACAATCCGAGACTGAACCCGAAACTACCCCTCAAGCAACAACAACTGCCCAGAGACTTCCGGAGGCCCAGACCACCCAGACCGGTTTGAACTTAACCCTCAACTCACGGGCGCACATGGACCGATGGGCCGTGGATTGACCCATGGAGCGAGTGACAGTTACCTTCACCTCATTTACATAACATACAACATCCGTACAGGCATGTTTCCTTAAGGCGCACGCGTGACCCTATGTACGACGACGGGGCTTCCCTAGCTAAATATTCATCCGACCCCTCAGTAAAGGGTCCCGTTCACCCTTGCTCGGGGGAGTCACGGCTTTGGAAGTTATTCTCCGTGGTCTCCTTGGCTGCAAATCAAGTTTCCTTCGTGCGACAGCTCGCGTGGGGTCGTGTCTGAGTGGAATCGTTGGTTTGGCTACACTAGTGACAGCCATGGGTGCAAGTGTGGCAAAGACCAGAGTGACTAGAACAGCCCCGATTCCCCCCAGGTCCTAAGGGTGAAAGGAATGAAAGACCGTTTGTAGCACGAGGCATGTCAGTGGCACAGAGGTCAAATGCGGGGAGGAGGAAGGGGTCCACCCTGCCGTGAGTGCTCCTGGAAGACAAGGCATTTGAGTTGGTCTTTTATAAAATACGAGGTTAATTTTTTAAAAACTAACAACTAAATGCACGTTCAGTACAGGAAAGTCCGAGAAGCCCGGGATTCAGCCCTCATTCTGCGTGTGGAGGTGGCCGCTGGGAGCACGCAGAGGATGACTTCGTCTGGGGAAGGGGTGCGGGCTGCTGGCCAGGTTTCTGCCAGGCGCCGAGGGGGTCAAAGCGCTCAGGGCGAGCAGGAGGAGGGCGCCTGGTGGGGAGAAAGGCAGCTATTGCAGCTCTGGATTTGTTCTGAGGCTCCGCCTGCCAAGGGACAGCCACCCGGAGATGTATCTGGTATCGACGCACTAAAACAGTCTTTAACTTGAAAAAGTAATCTATACTTTGCTTTCAAAACATCAAAGACTCCGAGTGGGTATACAATTACAAGCTCTCTCCCTCTAACCTCTGATCCTGGTTTTCCGTTCCCAGAGCAACGGTAGTTAACAGCTCCTCGTAAATCCTTGGAAGTTGTTTACACACGTACAAGCATAGACGTGCGTAAAATCTTGCTTTTTGCCACACACTGTTGTGTATCCTGCTGTTTGCACTGGAAATGTATCCTAGAAACTGCTTCCAGGGGGGCACTCACAGGTCCACCACCTTCTCTTTCCCTATCGAGGCCACTCGGCGCTGCCAACCTTTTGTGAATGCCATCCAGGCTGCCGTGAGCCATCTGTGCCTCCGTGTGGGAGCCAAGGGCAGGGAGGAGGCCGAGTGTGTGCAGGTTACACACTCAGGCTTTGAACCCACACTGCTTGGCCCTTGATGACAAGCTGGTGACCCTGGGTGGGTGATTTGACCTCTGTCAGCCTGTGCCTCCTCTCTGTGCAGCGAGGTTAGTAGTAACAGTAAAAAAGAAGATTATGCCTGCAAAGCACTTAGCATAGTACCTGGCACACGGTAAGTGCAGGTTAATTAGAATCCTTCTGCGGCTGCCAAGTTAGTGGAAGTGAAATTTCTGGGTCGGGGGGTCAACACAACATGGGTTCGATAAACGACCCTCCGGGGCGCCGGGCTGGCTCAGCTGATGGAGCGCACAACTCGATCTCAGGGTTGTAAGTTCGAGCCCCATGTTAGGTGTAGAGAGTTCTTAAAAATTAAATCTTGAAAAGAAAAGAAAAAGTGACTCTCCAAGAGGCTTGTGAATAAATGGAACTAGGGCAAGTTTTAAAAGGAAGCTCGAAAATAAAGCCGTTCATGTGGTCAAGACAACGTGGATGATTTTCAAAATACACTGTTGGTATGGAGAAGGCCCTTATCTATGATCTAATGATAAGTGATGACTGGCCTTTACTGCATGTGCCATAAGGTCCTATGCAGAGATACGGCTGTCACTCATTTTATGCACGAAGACACCGAGGCCTGTCCCGTCACACAGCCAGAGGCCCCCCCAGTCTGTGCCCCAGTCCTATTGCATTGCTTGCACCCTGAATTTGAGGCTCTTTACACCCTCCCCTCAGCGAAGCCTAACGGAGAAGATGGAAAACTCCAGCTACCTGACCCTCGAAACTTGCGTTTGCCTAAATGAGCAACACATTTGCTCCTATCCAAAGACAAACCAGGAAAAAAAGACGTATAACACACGGGCACAGAACTCCTAAAATCAAAAGGAAATGAACTCATGCTCAGGAAGAAGATCCAAGGCCAGTCACGGGAGGAAAGATAGAAACGTACAATATATGTCACAAAAAGCTGCTCAATCTCCTTCATGTCCTGATGCAAATAGTAATGAGCCGACAGTTCCTGCCTGCCCAGTGCCGGGCTCCCTTGGCTGTGGACCTAGACAGCTGGGTCACCCCAGAAGCCCACCTTCTGGCAGAGAGCTGGCTCTGGAGAACCCGAATCTCGCTGGGCTTTGTAATCCACAGGGAATAAAGAGAGAGAGAGACAGAGACAGAGAGAGACAGAGAGACAGGAGAGAGACATAGAGGGGAAGGGGCACTCTGTTTCTGTCTGCTTCCTGGTGTCCAGAAATTTCTGTCTTGTGATCAAGTTTGGCCCAGCCAGAGACAGCAGACTCTACAGCAGGGCAGGGAGCCAGGAAATGGGGCCTGGAGCCCCGGGCTGGAGGAGAGCAGCAGCCAGGCCTTGGGGAAGGGGTGGCACGGTGGGGGGTGGGGTCACATATTTGGTGCTAACTGGCCTCCTTTTAAAGCCCCAAAGGCGGGCTTGCTTTCACACTGGCTGTTTACAGAAGTCCCAAGTGCAGGTTTTGTGAAAACAATTTGGACAGATTATTCCATGTCTGAAACTTTGAATCGATTGCCTCATAAACTCATTCCCTTGAAATTTCACCTAGTTTTTAGGGCCAGTGGAAGCTGTTTGAGACATGAGGAATAAAAAGGGAGGAAAGAGGAGACGAAAATTTGGGGGACACACATGGGTATGTGTGAGAAACAGCCATAGAAAGATATTAAATGACAGAGTCTAAGTTGCGAGTATGTGAATGTTCAGGGACTTTTTTTTTTTTTCTCAAAGCTGCTGTATGTTTGAAAATTTTCAGAATAAGGGGCGCCTGGGTGGCTCAGTTGCTTGAGTCCAACTCTTGATTTTGGCTCAGGTCATGGTCTCCGGGTCATGAGATCGAGCCGCGTGAAGCCTGCTGAAGATTCTCATTCCCTCTATGTCTCCTCCCCCTCCCCCCATGTACACTTTCTCTCGAAAGAAAAAAAAGTAAAGGAAGAAGGGAGGAAGGGAGAAAGGGAGGGAGGAATTTTTCAAACTAAAATGTTGGAGCAGGGACTAAATCTTTGGGAAAACCCCAGGTATCAGACCTCAGAGCAAGTAGATCAGGAAAAGCTTTCTTTAAATCAATATTTCCCAATTTATTGCTGGGACCCAATTTGGAAAACGGGTTGCCACAAGGTATATAATTTGAACACTGTGATCAGGCCCAAGTAAATGTTCCTTCAATCTGGGCTGCCCACAACCACACAGTGTGACCCCACCCAGCTCCTGCTGGGTTCCGGGACCTAGTAAGCACTTCCTGAGCGTTTCTGTTCCCAAGCACTGCCCCTCATCCCCGATGTCCCACCCGGTCAGCCCCTCCAGCCTTCTCCCCTGCAAAGGGTTCCCTGGAAGGCAGTCCTCTCCACCCCTCCCAGTAGCTGTGGGGACTTCCTAGGGAAAGGTTGGGGTGCGGGACCTAAGAGCTAAGCTGTGTTGACAGGGAGGAAAGATATTTGGAAAAGGGGAATACAGAAGAGTCCCATTTCCACAGGAGCACAGATTGCAGGAGGTCAGGGCAGAAGGGCCTCGTCCTTATGAGAGCAGGCCCAACCACAGCGGAGTGGAGAAGTACATTATAGACACATCCTTTCCATGAAAATTACTACACAGGCATTAAAAACATATTTGCAAGGAAGTTTTTCTCTAAAAATAAGTAACTTATATTCTGGGTATGAGAAATTCTTATTTCTTTAAAAATATTTAATTTATATTCTGGAATGACATAAAGCCAGATTTAAAAACTGAACATGAAACAGGATATCAACTTAGTAACAACACCAAAGGAAAAACCTGAAGGAAACGCACTAACGTATTAACAGCAGCTAGGGTTTTTGTGATGGATCGTGGGTTATTTAAACATTTTTTTACACTGTCCTGTTTTCCAAATTTCTACAAGTGCATATATAATAACTTCTATCGGAAATAACGAATAACTTTTTTACAACGGGGAAGCACTCTGTTAGAGGAGTAGTTCCACTTGAAGGACATTTCAGGGGCTAAGTAGGGTTCCTTCCGTGGGTGTCTGAGTACTAATCTCCACTTATACCTTGGTTGAGGGTGGGACTTGTCAATGAGGGACTGAGGCAGCCTGAGTCGGCCAGGGCCTCTGCTGCCAGGCAGGAGGTAAGCCTCCCAGTGCTGGAAATGTGGGGCCAGGGTCCATTCCCCCAGGTGGGACAGCCAGCCAGCTTCTAGGTCAAGTGGGAAGGAGCACCCTTTCTGGGCCAGTAAAAGAGGGGGTCAGACTGAAAGGCAGAAATGGAAACAAGCTCCTTAAACAAGGAGTTCTCTGGGTCTCAACAAGAAAGAGCTCCAGATACTACTCAGCCGTCAAAAAGAATAAAATCTTGCCATTTGCAATGACGTGGATGGAACTAGAGGGTATTACGCTAAGTGAAATAAGTCAGAGAAAGACAAATGCCATAGGATTTCAATCGTATGTGGAATTTAAGAAACAAAACAGATGGCCATAGGGGAAGGGAAGGAAAAATAAAATAAGATGAAAACTGAGAGGGAGGCAAACCATAAGAGACAAACTCTAGGAAACAAACTGAGGGTTGCTGGAGGGGAAGGGGGTGGGAGGAAGGGATAATTGGGTGATGGGCATTAAGGAGGGCACTTCATATAATAAACACTGGATATTATATGCAACTGATGAATCACTAATTTCTACCTATGAAACTAAGAGAAAGAAAGAAAGGGAGGAAGGGAGGAAAAGAGAGAAAGAAAGAGGGAAGGAAGAGGAAGAAAGGAAGGAAGAGGAAGGGAGGGAGGAAGGGCGGACTCTAGAAACTCCACACCAGGACCTCTCCCGAGGAGAACAGTCTCACGACAGTCATGACCTAAGCTCATACTCTTGACTTTTTTTTTTTTAACCATTATTTTAAAATTTCCAAAATAACATATTTTTTTTGTAGAAAAGCTGCCAATAGGGAAAATACAAGGAAAAAAAAATCACACATATATCATCACCCAAATAGAACTACCATTAATACGGGTATACACATTCCTAGTCTTCTTTTACTCAAAATCAGGATTACACTGTAAATAATATTTTATAACGTCTCCCCATCTTTTATTTAGAAAAATTTCAAACCTACAGAAGAGTTGCAAGTAGTACAATGGACCTGTGCCTGTATTTGCCACCTGTGAACATTTTGTCTGTCTGTCTTTCTATGAATATTTTCCCTGCAGGAAATCAGACACACAGACATTCATCCTGGAAGAGTTCAGGCTGTGTATCCTCTGCTGGGCATACGTCCCAGACACAGTCTTGTATGTAAGCCTCAGGAGATATGTCAGCGACTGTTCGGAGTAGCAAACACCAGGGACAATCTGATTGTCCACTGGTAGGAGCATGACTCATTGTGCTCTGTTATATGACGGGCTGCAGTGCAGGTGGGAAAATACCCAAGCCTCGTTCCCCAACATGTGCGACTCCCATGAACAAGGTCACAAGGCAAGTTATAGAAGAAACAGCACCCAAATATGCACAGCTAAATGATAGGTTACTTGGAGATACAGGTGGTTAATTTTTATAGGAAAGTGAAGGAATGAATTTTGGAAAATGATATTATAGATTGAAAAAGAAACTGGCCATAATACTTGGCAGCAGCTCCCATCAGAAGGTGGAGTCAAGGGGCGCCTGGGTGGCCCAGTCAGTTGAGCGTCTGACTCTTGATTTCGGCTCAGGTCATGGACTCACGGGTTGTGGGATCGAGCCCCGCTTCGGGCTTCTTGCTCAGCAGGGAGTCTACTTGAAAGAGTCCCTCCACCCCATCCCCTGCTTGTGCATGAACTCTCTCTCTCTCAATATAAATAAATCTTTTTTAAAAAAAATGTCTTTAAAGAAAAAAGGTGGAGTCAATTTTCCCATTGCTTGCCTGAGGGTGTGACCATGTGACGTGCTCTGTCCAGCATGGCAAGAGCAGAGGCCTGGAAAGCGTTTGTGCGTTGCAGCGGCCCTGGGGGACTCCTTAGGCTGCCAGGTGGTGGAGGCTGANCGCCTGGGTGGCCCAGTCAGTTGAGCGTCTGACTCTTGATTTCGGCTCAGGTCATGGACTCACGGGTTGTGGGATCGAGCCCCGCTTCGGGCTTCTTGCTCAGCAGGGAGTCTACTTGAAAGAGTCCCTCCACCCCATCCCCTGCTTGTGCATGAACTCTCTCTCTCTCAATATAAATAAATCTTTTTTAAAAAAAATGTCTTTAAAGAAAAAAGGTGGAGTCAATTTTCCCATTGCTTGCCTGAGGGTGTGACCATGTGACGTGCTCTGTCCAGCATGGCAAGAGCAGAGGCCTGGAAAGCGTTTGTGCGTTGCAGCGGCCCTGGGGGACTCCTTAGGCTGCCAGGTGGTGGAGGCTGAGACAGCCTGCAGGAGTGGCCACAGGAGGAGAAACAAGTGTCCTGGCCAACAGCCACCTATGTGAGTGAGGCCACCTAAGACCATCCAGCCCCTGGCCGAGCTGCCAGCTGCCTGAGACACATGTGAGAGCCTAACCAAGACCAGTGGAGGAGCCGCCCAGCTGAGCCTAGTACAAATTGCTGACCTACAGGATCAGGGGGTTCTGGGCTAAACAATGACTGTTTTCTTTAGCCATTAAGTCGTGGAGTGGTTTGTTATATACAGCAATAGATAATTACTAAGGCGGTCACCTTTGGGAAGGAGAGAGAAGAGTGTGACCAGGGACAAGACCACAGAGGACCTTAGCTGAACTGGAGATGATTTATTTTTTTAAGAGATTTCATTTATTTATTAGAGAAAGAGATAGAAAGCACAAGCAGAGGTAGAGAGAGAAACAGACACCCCGTTGAGCAGGGAGCCTGACATGGGGCTCGATCCCAGGACCCCCGGATCATGACCTGAGCCAAAGGCAGACACTTAACCAACTCAGCCACCCAGGTGCCCTGGAGATGATCTATTTCTTAAGTTTAATGATGGGTACAGGGGAGTTTCCCTCTTTCTCTGTCTGTCTGTCTGTCTCTCTCTCGATACACACACACACACACACACACACACACACACCACACAGAGCGTACGTATAGAGTGTGTAGATCTGTGTGTACGTGTATGCTATATAGATAGATAGACCCTAAATACACAAACATATTATACAGGTCATTTGCATGCATAAAGTATTTCACAATTTAAAAAAGAAAGAGACCCTTGAGGAAATGGATAAAAGGCTATTTTGGCAGGAATGAAGAAATGATGCTCTTCTTGGTCATGTGGGACATGAAAGGTGTCATTTGTGCCGTCATACAATTTGCAAGACGAGTTTTACACGTCTACACACATATAAGACAGTGGGGACCTTGAGAAGCTCAGGGCGGGCGGCGGCTCCAGAGCTGCCAGACTCCTGCGGGGAGGCGGTCAGTTTCCTGTCAGTGAATAGCGTCCCGTCTGGTAGATCGTTTACCCCGCCCTAACTCAAGCCACCCACCTCTCCGCAAGCACACTGATGGCGGGTCCCTGCGTCCCTTCGGCCGTCACCAGGTGGAGAGAAGAATCTGTGCACAGCACCACGCATTTCATGTGGGATTTCAAGGGACTCTCAGGATACATGTTCTGTCCTTTGTGGACTAAGAAGTACTTCAGGAAGTGAACACTCTGGCAGGAACATCCCTTGGGAAGAGCGACGACCCCAAAGGGGAAACCTGGAGAAATAATTGCACAAGCAGGTCAGAAAAGTAGGTGGGGGATGATGCAGCCCTGGGCGCAGGGTCTGTGACCAGCAGGTGTATGTGGGACATGAAGGCAAGACCCAGCAATGAGAGCCTCTGAGGGTGAAACCAGAAACCCCAATGTCCAGTGGGAGAGAAGAGCCCCCCTTCTGAGTATGGAGAGGCGTGGGGGACGGGGAGGACCAGGCCTGTGGGGGGCGGGCACGGAAGGAAGGAAGCTACACCCAGCCAGGTCCTGAACCACAGCTGACTGTGGCAGGTCAAGGTGCATCAGGGGGGTGAGGGGTATGTGTGTGTGTGTGGCCAAGCAATATCCAGAACGTATCAATATCCCAAAAAATGAAAGCAAGCTATTGGGCAAGCGAATGTGAAATCAGCATCATTCTTCTGCCGTTGATGTATCTTTAGCTATTGTAAGAATGCTGTGGTGCAGTAACTCAAGTTCAAGAGAGCCTGTAGCCATGTTTATCTTCCCACCATGTGGGCGGAGGGCCCGCTATGGGAAACCACCATGGAATTCTGCAGATGGAAGTAGGCCAAGTGAGGGAGGCACTGTCCCTGGCTCTCCCCAATGTGCTGGCTGGGAGGGCTGCCAGGAAGACGGCCCACCTCTACTCTCAAATGAAACACGTATCCAATTATAAAATGACAAACCAGTNAAGGCACTGGCCCTGGCTCTCCCCAGTGTGCTGGCTGGGAGGGCTGCCAGGAAGACGGCCCACCTCTACTCTCAAATGAAACACGTATCCAATTATAAAATGACAAACCAGTGATTCAGTCATCACTTCTAAAAACGTTTAGTAAGAGGGAGACACTCCCGGGGTGCCTGGGTGGCTCAGTCGGTTAGGCGTTCGACTCTTGGTTTGGGCTCAAGTCATGATCTCTTGGGTGGTGGGATAGAGCTGTGTGTTGGCCTCCGTGCTCGGTGAGGAGTCTGTTTGAGGTTCTCTCTCTCCATCTCCCTCTGCCCCTCCCCTCCCCACTCTCTCTCTCAAATAAATGAATAAATAAAGGGATACATTTCCTTAGATCCTGATCAATTTAGAGCAACTAGACACCACTGATTTTCTGTGCCTGCAGAGCCAGGTGAAGGACCCTGGGACCCCGGGACTCTAGCAAGGTGCCACCCACCCAGAATAGCTGCTGGTCTTGCCCTGGCCACCTTAGAGGTCTCTTAGCTTCCACACCAGTGAGGTTCCTGCTGACCAGGGTGGGGGTACAATAGCAGGAAGGAAGATTTGCTTATTTTGAGAGCTTGGGAGATAGGGGGAGGCAGGCTGAAGCTGCCATGATCCCACATCCTGGGCTGGAAGACACTTCCTCACCGGAGTGTGATAACGAGGTAATGGACAGATTTCCTGGCCCTGGTCCGGTGCTGGGTGTGGNCGGGTGTGAAGCAAGAGCTCCATAAAAACACAGGGAATGGGAATTGTCAGGACATATGAAGTTCAATAAATGTCCTATGAATGAATGACTGAGGGGACAGCAAGACCAGCTCCCCAACTTGGCTTAAGAACACAGAGTAATGAAACAGAAGGCCCAGAGCCTACTGGAATTCCAGAGCTCCCAGAGTCTCGATCCCCAGACACCCCCCCCAGGTGTTAGGCAGAGGCGGGGGCTCACCTTCGGCCAGGTCCCACAGTGTGAGCACACCATCCTCACAGGCCAGCACGAGGTAGGCGCAGGTGCAGCTCAGCTGGGAGACCGCAATGGGAGCGGCGCAGGGCCACACGGCCTCCGGGTCTAGTGGGGAGGACACCAGGCGCTAGGCTGCTTCCCAGCCCCGCACCCACCTGTCACCTCCACCTGCACAGCCCGAGACCCAGACTAGCACGCCTGTCTAGAACAAGGGCAGGAACCACTGCCTGGGCTCACTCTCTCGCCTCTCAGCAACGCTGTCTCCTCCCGCAGGATAAAAGAAGGGGTTATAGCACTATTTCACAGCAGCTAACACCGGATGAGTGCTTACGAGGTGCCGAGCACTGTGCAAAGCACTTGACATGCCTCCTTCCATTAATTCTCACAAGGATCCCATAAGGCGAGTCCTGTCAGTACCCCTATTTCACAGACGAGGAAACTGAGGCAGAGATGTGAGCGACCTGCCCAAGGTCCCAGCCAGTCAGTACAGAGGTTGAGATTGGAAGCCACGCTGCCTGGGAGAGGGCTGGAAGGAGAGAGAGTCTTCCTTTGTCCATTTTTACATTTTACGACTATACTTGTATAATTCTGAATTACAACGTAAACGTACAGCTGGAAGAATTACCACAACGTGAACTTGCTTACGTAACTGCTTCCATGAGTCTGTATAAACCAAACAACCACCAGATTTCCAGAGCGCCTTCAATTTCAAAGAGCCGTCACGTCCAGAGACCCTCTGGATTTTGCTATGCACGACAAGCGCGAGCAGTGGGCAGGGATGGTGTCGTGAATTAGCTCTGTGTTTCAGATGAGAAAACGGGACTGGGGCGCTTGGTGACTGGCCTGATAGCACACGGCTTGTAGACCGTTGGGCTGGGGCTGATCCGGCCTCTGGCACCAGGCCTCTGTTTACCTGAGCTGCCAAAGGAGCCCTGTGGGCCTGACTGGGCTTTGTCCCTATTGACCTGTTCTCTTTAAGAAACGTGAGCCTTCAGAGACAGCACCTTGCGGTCACTGACACCCCCAGCCACTGAGCCACCTGCTTCTGCCTGCACAGCTCTGCTCCCCTAAAGTGACTCATCAGTCACATGCCGTCAACTAAGCTGGAGAAGGCCATGTTCTGAGAGCCCCAAGCTTAGGCAACTCCCATCTCAAAGTACCGACTTTATCCTTCAGAGTTCGGTGAAGTGAATACAGGAAGAAGTTGTGACTTCCAGTCCAGTGTATGCCAAGGACACAGGCTACCCCTGGGAAAGAAGAGAGAGGGGCGTCACATCAGGAATGTGGGTACCCTCTGGTTTGTATGGAAGCTGTTTGCCCAAGAGGAAGTCGGTTTGCAGTCAACAGTGGTCTGTTCTAACAGGCAGCATTCAACAGAAGGATGTGTCTCCCGGGAGGAGGGGGGCACCCCCGGGAGGGCTGTTCCTAGGGCCAGGTCGCCTTCCCAGGTGGGGAGGACAGTCACACTGCCCCTCAGCTGCTTTCACATCTTCTAGATCATTCATGTCCTCTTGGCTGTCGGTGTTTTAAATAACCTTTTCTACAAAATGAATTCATGTCCACAAGCAGCCCGGTGGGTTGTGTGCTCACACCCTCATCTGTGGCAGATCACTCCCTAAAGACAGTGCCTGCCTCCGTCATCAGGGGATCTGGGTGCCGCTTGTCCAACCAGAAACTGTTAAGCTCCAGGTGTGCAGCTGGCGACCCACCTTCTGCCTCACTGTCTCCCACCAGGCCGGGTTTGCTGGGGCATTCCCTCGAGTGGCTCCCTGCTTCGTGTTCATTTACCTGAGGGGCTCTTGACTTCCGCTGGCATCACAATTATGCTGCTAGGAAGGAGGAAATGGAAGGTGGCCGTGCTGGGGAAAAAAGAGACACCAGTCAGAGCCCCGGCAGACCCCTCGGCCAGGAGAGATGCTGGCAGAGCGCTGGTACTAAAACCAGGCATGGGTAGTTAGGATGGACCTTCCCGGGGGTACAGGGCCGGGAGCTCAATCACGTTCTATGTGCTGGTCCCGGTGGCTGCAGACCTTGGAAGTTGGGGAGGGCGGGGCAGGCTGAGCTGTGGGAGTCACTCCCAGGCTGGGAACAGCCCCCAGCTCCGAGCAGAACTTTCTCTGTCCTCGGGGAAGATCCCTTAGTGACCAGACTTGGCTCTCTTATGCTGGGGGCAATCCAACCAGGGGGTGCTGATAAATTTGCTCTTCTTAGAAAAAAAAAAAAGGCAAACTAACTTCCTGCTTTATAGAGTTTGCTTTTACAAGACTTCTTGTGGTATAAAGACTCCCACTACAGACATTGTCGGCAGTTTAACAACGAGCCTGCAAGGCTCCTGCCTACCCTGTTAGGCAGCGCGCCCCCAAACCTCACTGGGTCCTGGTTCAGGTCTCCAGTGGTTGCTATGAGGGCACAAGCCTGGGAGTCTGTGTCCTGAAGCGAGAAAATTGGAGATGCTCTTGACAGCAAGATGAGAGGCTTTCCACGTGAAGCAAGAACATTCCTGAGGTCCAGCATAGCTGTGAGGACAGCTAGTTCCTAAAACCAGCTCCACCAAGTTCAAAGACTTGGGCTCAGTTTTTACCATCACAGCAGGTTCATGAGCCCCTGCTGCCCGAGGTTACAAAGGAAGGTGTTTCAGTAATTATACATTAACATATGACAGTTAGAGAGATTGGATGGAGGGGCGCCTGGGTGGCACAGCGGTTAAGCGTCTGCCTTCGGCTCAGGGCTCAGGGCGTGATCCCAGCGTTGTGGGATCGAGCCCCACATCAGGCTCCTCCACTATGAGCCTGCTTCTTCCTCTCCCACTCCCCCTGCTTGTGTTCCCTCTCTCGCTGGCTGTCTCTGTCTCTGTCAAATAAATAAATAAAATCTTTAAAAAAAAAAAAAGTTGGATGGAAATGGAGGAAACCTGAATAGTGTGACTTTTATTTCTGTCTTCAGGATCTTCTGTGTTGTCGACATAATCAGGAAAAAATTTTTTACGAGATACTGTGCATAAAATTGTAAAATGAACTCTACTTATCTGCATACATGGCATGGGGAGTTAGGATGGACCTGTCTATCCCCTCTTTGAAATCCATGTGATCAGCCTCTAACTGTATTTGAACAATCTCCACGCACCTTTCCAAAAGATCTGCTGAAATTTTCAGAAAAATGCCCCAAACCAGGAGGAGCTTTTAGACCTCGGATGAATTCAAGGGCTTGGGTTGAGTCCTGCGTGTGCCCCCATGGCTCCCGGGGAGCAGGGTGCTTCTGCGACCTCCGTCCCGCTCACCTGAGTGGCTCCTCCTCCCACTCCCCGTCCAGGTACTTCTTGTACAAGGCGTGGAAGATGGCCGCCTGCTGCTCCCACTGACTGTCCTTGATGAAGTGGTTCTGCCCCGAGCCCAGCCCGTAGTAGTCCTCTACCTTTGCAAAGACTTCCAGAGGGCTTTTAAATGTGGTACCTAGGTTGAAAAGATTCCAGAATTGGTCAAACCATGGGACTTCCCTTTCCTGATTTTCCCTCCTTCCTCCGTGCTTCCCAGTTTCCTATGGAATTCCTCATCCTCAGAAATCCATCTGGGAGCCCAGGGTTCGGCCCTCTCCCTGCATCTTTCCTCCCCTGGCTGCTCAGGGAGCACAGGTGAAGGGCAGCTGCCCTCCCTCCTCCTACAGCCCCATGCCACTATCACTTCCTGTTTCCGGATTACTGGATCCAGAGAGGAGGCCAAGGAAATGTTCACGAGGTCACTAGAGGCCTCAGACCACCGTTGCTGTCTCCCTAGCTCAGCAAGGCCCCAAACCTGCCAGTTATGGTCACTACTGAGCCGCTGCTGAAGGCCCACATAAGCAGACAGTCCTGTCCCCTACCTGTGTTTACATCTATCCAACTACCTTCCTTCAAAAATCTCCTTTCTGCCAATCACTTCTCACCACTCCGCTTTCCCTGAAACCTTTCATTTCTTCCTTTTTCAGCTGTTCCTAAATCCTTTTTCAGCTGTTCCTAAATCCTGATTTATTTTCTGGGTGCCCACCCCAGCTTTTTGAACTCTGCTGTCTTCGGAGGGTGCCCAGGAGGCCTCACAGTGCCCCACGTCCCCTTCCCCAGAGGCAACCATTGTCCCTGGTTTCTTGCATTCATTGCCACAAGGAGACCCCTTTGGTATAAACAAATGATAATATGTGATACGTTAGTAGTCCCCGAAGTGTGGTCCCAGATCAGCAGGGATCTGGCAGGCTCAACCAGAACCTACTAGAAATGCAGATTCTTACTAGAAACTGCTGGGGCGGGGGCAGCAGTTTGGGTTCTACCAAGTTCTCCAGGTGAGTCTGAGCCAGCTAACGTTTGAGAATTGCTCTCAGACACTAGCATTCTTGCATTTTTCACTCACAGTAGCTTGGAGATCTCTTCATAGGACTATAGACCTTCCTCAACGTTGCTTGTTTTCATTCACTGAAACTTCTTCTTGTGAAATATCACACATTCAACAAAGAGTATAAAAAATATATACATCTTAATAAATTGTTACAAGGCAAACATCTGTCTCTACTCAGGTCCGGAGACAGGACATCGTCCGCTCCCTAGAAGCTCTGCAAAGGCCCGTCTCCAGTCACAACCTCCTGGGAAGAGGAGCAGCCACTCTCTTGGCTTCTATGTAAGTACCAAGTCGCGTTTATTTTACTTTTGTCTAAATGTACGTCTAAACCCGGTAGCTTCGTTTGGCCTGATTTTGAACTCTACACACAAATGGAATTATATACGGTGTTAACTCTGTGTCTGCTTTCTGGCTTAATACTGTTGGTGAGATCTGGCCATTTTGTTGTGGAGAGCTGTAGTTTGTTCCTTTTTATCGACAGTATTCCATCGAGTGAATATATGAGAGTTTCTTTATCTGTTCTATCGTTGATGGACATTCCGGTTGTTCCGTGTTGGGGGCTGTTGAAAATCACATCACTGTTACCATTCTTGTACACATCCGTAAATGCCTGGAGCACATTTACTTGTAAACCTATCAGGTGTATACCTAGAAGAAGGGGGACCACTTTGCCCCAGTTTGCTCAGGAGTTCCCTAGTGTTAGTACTGAAAGCCCCACATCCCAGGAAACCCCTCAGTCCCAGGCAAGCTGGAATGGTCGGTCACATTGCCTAGGAGTGTAAGTACTGGGTCCCAGGGTGTAAATTATCATCGACATCACTCGATCATACCACACTGTTTTCCAAAGTGATTGCACCTATTTTCACTTGTACAGTGTGTGAGAGTGTATGGTTATTCCACATCCTTACCAACCTGGTACCGTCAGCCTCTTTCCATTGTTGCCATCCCGGTGGGTATGGAGTGGTAGCTCATTGTGGTTTTAATTTGCATTTCCCTGATAAGTAACGATGTTGAGTACATATGTTCATATGTTTATTGGCCATTTGAATAATCTCTTGCCTGTTTTATACTAGATTATCTCTTTCCTTTAATAAGTTGTAGGAATTCTTTATATACTC
The DNA here is from genome assembly GCF_002007445.2 of Ailuropoda melanoleuca. NCBI lineage: Eukaryota > Metazoa > Chordata > Mammalia > Carnivora > Ursidae > Ailuropoda > Ailuropoda melanoleuca. Next base: position 5,830,607 of record NC_048226.1, read on the forward strand.
TTGATATGGACCATTCACAAGTCTTATGTGTTTTGCAAATATCTTTTCCCAATATGTGGCTTGCTCTTTCATGCTTTTAATGATGTCTTAGGGTGACTAGAAGTCCTTAACTTCAGAAGCCAAATTTATCAAATTTTTCTTTTATTATAAGTGCTTTTTGTGTTTATTTTGTGTGTTTTGTTTAAAAAGTCTTTCCCTACCCAGAAGTCATACAGATAGTCTTATATTAATTTTTAAAAGCTTTATTGTTGGGGCAGCTAAGGGCTCAGTTGGTGAAGCGTCTGCCTTCGGCTCAGGTCATGATCTCGGGGTCCTGGGATCAAGCCCCACATCAGGCTCCCTCCTCGGTGGGGAATCTGCTTCTCCCTCTCCTTCTGCCCTTCCCCCCACTCATGCTTGCTCGCTCGCTCTCTCTCTCTCAAATAAAAAATTTTAAAAGCTTTATTGTTTTCTCTTTCCTATTCACTTCTATGGTTCATCTGGAATTTATTTTTGTGTATGGTGTGAGGCAGGAGCCAAGTCTCACTTTTGTTTCCATATGGACAAGCAGCACAATTGATTGGAATGACCATCCTTTCTCCACTGTTCTGCCTCAGGTGTCAAGTATCAAGTGGCCACTAATGCCTGTGTCTGTTCTGGCCTCTGTGATATTTCATTCATCTATTTTTCTATATTGTCTCAATCACTTAGCTTTATAATAAATCTTGATGGAACAAATCATATCATCATGTTCTTTTATGAGAGTGAATTGGATATTCTCGGCCGTTTGAGTTTCCTGCTTTGTTTTTAATGGTTGCAAAGTATTCTTTTGGATGGGTGTACCAGATTTTATTTAACTAGTCTTTTGCCTCTATAAATACTGCTGCAGCGAACATTCTTATATCTTCGATGTCATGTGCAGGTATTGAAAGTATATACTCTATCCTCTGCCTATAATGGACTTTTCTGCTCCTCATGACCTACTCCTGCTTATCCTTCAAAACCTTCCCAAATGTCCCGTCCTTTGATAAAGACTTTGCCTGCTTTGTGGGCAGAGTTAGTCACTCTTTCCTCTATGTTTTCATGGTCCTAGATGTTCCCCATTGCTGCACTTATCATATCCTACAATGCTGGCTTCCTCTTACTCTTCCTTGGTAGAACTGCAGCTTTTAGAGCACAAGAAGATGTGTCTTACTAATCTGTATGCTTGGTGCATTATTGGCACTCAGCAAATACTAATGAATGAACTAGCAAAGGAATATAGAAATGAATAAACTCCAGCTAGATGTCTGTCTTTCCTGATGTCCCAATTCTGTTAGTTAGTTGTATCCTTATAATATCTATATTTTTTGTCTTTAGATCCCAGAGCTTATGACTTAAAAGTTTTTTTCCTTTCAGAACTATATTTATAATTTAGATACTGCTAATAAATAGAAAAGATGGGAAATGTGGAGAAAGGCAAAGCAAGAAAAAACAGTAATGGCAGGAGGAAAGATGGTGTATTTGAATTATACTAACCTGTAACTGGTTTGGGTGGTTTGATCTTCATTATGTGAACCGGAAGACTCAACTTAATGTCAACTCTAAAACACACGTTCATATCCTACAATAAGGAAAAGGCACAGCTAATAAGCCAACAAAGGAGATATAACAGAATCATTAAAAACACATCCAAAAGAAGACAGAAAAAGAGGGGAAAGAAAGAAAAACAGGTTGGGCAAATAGAAAGTAAGTAGCAAAGTGATAGTTTTAAATCCAAACAATCACATTAAATATAAATGGCCTAACTACCCCAATTAAAAGGTAATTGTATAAAAATTGTATAAGAAGGTAAGACCAAGCTACATGCTGTCAAAAAGAAACTCATTTTAAATACAAAGACCCCAATACATTAAAAGTATAGGAAAAGAGACATCTTGTAAAACTAATCAAAAGAAAGCTGGGGTGACTATATTACTATCTGACATAATAGATTTCAGAGTAAAGAATATTACCAGGGATCAAAGAGTCACTGAATAATGATAAAATGTCAATTCATCAAGGAGAAATGACATTCCAAATGTTTATCCACCGAACAACAGAGCTTCAAAATACACGAAGCAAAGACTCATAGAAGTGAAAGCAGAAATAGATAAATCTGTAATCTTAGAGATTTGAACACTTGTCTCCCAAGAACTGATAGAATAAACAGAAAATCGGTAAGAATATAGTAAAGATACAGAAGGAAAAGCAGTAAAGATATAGGAGACTTAAATAACTTGACCAACAATAGCTGAATACACATTCTTTTCAAATGCACGTAGAACACTTACCAAGATGAACCATATTTTGGGCACAAAACAAATCTTAATAAATTTAAAAGGTTTCAAATTCTATGATGCATGTTCTCTGATCACAATGGAATTAAATTAGAAATCACAAAAATAAAGATATCTGGAACATCTCCAGTATTTAGACCCTAAATAATATGCTTCTAAATAATTCACTGGTCAAAAAAAAATAAATCAAAAAGCAAGTTAGGAAGTAATCTGAAGTATTTTTAAAAATAACATCAAAATTTAAAGGAAGCAGCTAAAACAGTGCTTAGCTATAAGTTTATAGCACTAAATGCCTATATCAGAAAAGAAGATCTCAAATCAATGACCTAGCTTTCTACCTTAGCAAACCAGAAGACACAAGAAAACTTAAACTTGAAGTAAGCAGATGAAAGAAAATATTAAAAATCAAATTGGAAACTGATGAGATAGAAAGCACAAAAAATGGAGACAAAGAAATGAAACCAAAAGCTGGCTCTTTGATGACTTTAATAAAATTGACAAACCTCTAGGCAAGCTGATTAAGAAAAAAGAGAAAACACAAATTACCGATATCAGAAATGGGGGCACCTGGGTGGCTAAGTCAGTTGAGTGTCCGACTCTTGACTTTGGCTCAGGTCATGATCTCAGGGTTGTGAGGTAGAAACCCCATGGGACTCTGCAATCAATGAGTCTGCTTGGGATTCTCTCTCCCTCTCTCTCTGTGCCTTCCCCCAGCTCTCTCTGTCTAATCAATCAATCAATCAATCAATCATCAATCCAACAAACCAATATCAGAAATGAAGAAGATGACATCAAAACAGATTTTACAGGGGTGCTTGTGTGGCTCAGTCTGGATTCGGCTCAGGTCATGATCTTGGAGTCATGGGATCAAGCCCCACCTCAGTCTCTGGGTTCAGCATGGAGTCTGCTTGAGTTTCTTTCCCTCTGTCCCTCCCCTTGCTTGTTCCCCCTCCCTCTTTCTCTAAAATAAATAAGGAAGGAAGGAAGTCAATCTTTTTAAAAAAACAGATTTTACAAATAATGAAAGGATAACAAGGGATTACGAAACACTTTAAGCCAATACATTTGATAACATATAATATGGACAAATTCCTTAAAAGACACAAAATACAAAAGCTTGCTTAAGAAGAAAGAGATAACCCTTTGTCACTCAAGACATTGAATTTGTAGTTCCACAAAGAAAACGCCACAGTTAGATGGCTTTATTGGTTAATTCTATCAAACATTTTAGGAAGAAATAATACCAATTCTACACAAACTCTTCCAGAAAATAAAATAGGAATACTCCGACTTATTATACGAGGCCAGCATCACCCTGATATCACAACCAAAGATGTTATAAGAAAATAAAACTGGGGCGCCTGGCTGGATCAGTCAGTGGAATGTGTGACTCTTGATCTCGGGTTTGAGTTCAAGCCCCACATTGGGTTTAGAGATTACTTAAAAACAAAATCTTAAAAAGCAAAGAAAACTAAACATATCCTTCATGAACATAGATGGAAAATTTATTAAGAAAATATTGGCAAGTTAAAATTGGTGAGTTGGATCTATGAATAGTTTCTTTAAAAATAAAAAGAAGGCACATATAAATAACATTAAGAACAAGAAAAGGGACTAATTTAAGAGACAGGTTTTTATTTTGATGCAGTAGGGAAGGTATTTACACATATCTACCTATAGCTATATATCTACACTAATAAATGAATTGTGATTGAAATAGGCTCAATTTTTTAAATTTTGAAATTAAAAAGATAATATAGGACTTATTTAGACCTAGAGGGTAAAAAGAGAAATATCCAGCTTTCTTTACAAGGCTAGCATAACACTAATACCAAATGCTGAAAAGAAAACCACAAGAGAAAAAAACCTCTACAAGCCAATCTCATGTTTGGAACATAGGTACTATTCATGAACACACATCCACTAGTTTGCTTTGCTAATATCTTATTCAGGACAGTGCAATTAAATGAATTATTACCAAGTATGGATTACCCAGGAATGAAAGGAAGAATGTTTCAACATTAGAAAATCTATCAATGCAATTAATCAATGCATTAAAGGAGATTAAAGGAGAAAACTCCTCTCAAAAGATGAGGAGAAAGTATTTGATGAAGGTCAGTATCTATTCCTAATTAAAAAAAACAACAAACTCTTAACAAACAAAGGCTAGAGGGGCACATGCTTAACTTAATAAAGGATATTTATGTCAAACACCTATAGTAAGCTTCACGCACAATGGTGAAACACTTGGAGTGTCCTAGTTAGGTCCTAGATAGTGTACTATCACCACGACTAGTCAACATTTTACTAGAGATCCTAGAAAATAGAACAAGGGAGAACAATAAATAAATAGGAAGAATAAATACTTGAAAAAGGAGAAGTTGTCATTGCTTACCATCATGATTGTCTACGATTATCTAGTTAGAAAATCCAACAGTATCAGCTGACAAACCATTAGAACTTCAATAAAGAGGCCAAGAGTCCTGAGACTCAGGTAAAGGAAGTTAAGTACGGGATTTAAGGAGGTACTCACTCTTCGGTGCCCACCCTATGCTTGCATGACCCTGACAGTATCTACTTTTTTGCTGACCTCACCCGAATACAAGATCGATGCAAAAATCAATAGCTTCCCTATGCACTAGTGTAGTGGACACTGGTCATCTTTTTGGTTATCCAGCCCTAAATACACTTTCTTCTTTGAGGGGGCTCCCCTACTGTGTGAGTCTGGAAGACTCTGTCTCCCTCTAAGGAACTGAAGGAGCCAGATTTTTCTTCCTCTCCCTTGGAGGTCAGGGTGTTGACACATGACCTACGCTCAACCAGCTGTGTGTCCCTGCCTAGGACTGTGACTCTTAAGGAAGTGACACAGAGATCTAGAAACAGTAGAGAAATTATTCACAGTGGAGGTGGCCATGTCGAGAGCCTAGTGACAGAGCCATCTTGGAAAGCCCAGCATCAGCTTTGGTGGCTGTGTCTCTTGGGGGTGGTGATGTTCAGAAGCGGTGGGAGTGCAGTCCTGGCTACAGCGTTTTCACAGCCTACCCTCCCTTGGTTCCTTCCAATTTTCTGAAACCTGATATCCTTCCAACTTCTTCGCTGCAACTAAGGACCTGATGAATACTGCTGCAGTCATGGACTAGCAATAACTAGCTGGAAAATATAGATGGTAGTGTGAACATTTAACATTTAACACCTCTCCTTCCTGAAACCCCATTAAAATGACAGAAAGGTGCTTTTTCAAAAAGGAATAAACTCATAAGGAATAAGAGAATAAAAGGAGACCAAAGCAAGAAAAATTTGAAGTTGGAAAGCAGGTAGCTAAATGATTTAGCAGACGCAAGAAAGTCAGATCTGAACCAGTAGGGGAGAAAGCCTGGGAGTCATCTGCTTTATACCACGAACACCCTAAGACTCAAGAAATTGGCAGCTCCAGGTGTCTCGAGTGGAAGTGCCAGTGGGACCAGCAACGGGATTGGTTGAAAATCTCTTTAAGAAGCATATAAACTCTTAGACTCCCTAACACCACACAGCCAGCAGAATGAAGTTAAAGTTGACATACTGAATGTTGAAGTTCCCCCCCCACCCTCCACCCCCAAGGTGTCTTCCCCACAAGCCTCTGCAATTCAGGTGAGAGCTGCAGTTAGAGAGGCACCCAGCACCCCCTTAGAGCAGGGGCCCCGCCCACATCCTTCCCTGGGAGCTACACCCAGAGTGTAGGCATCATGCACCATCGCTTTTGGCTGTGTCTGTGAGCATCTGTACTTCATGTCAATTTATTTTATACATACATTAGCAAGATGTGTCCTAAGTTATCAGAAAAGCCTAAGAGAGGTTATTTTGGGAGTTTGGGAACACTCAAAAATTTTTCCATATAAATTAATGGTAATTTCTTCTTCACTTTACACCATTTTGGCAAAGGAAGGGTTTCATAGGAATGTTCTCCCTTCAGATGGCAGGAGAAACCTGTACTCTCCAAGACACTAACATGAGTGTTTCCCAACACTGAAGCCCAGTTGGGGCACTCTTCAGCAAAACCACAGTCACCAAGCCCCAACCATGCCCAAAGGCTGGCTTCCTGTCAGTTTCCCCCTGACTCCTACTCTTATGAGTAGAGAGCCAAGTACCACCAGACAAGGGAAGAGAGCATCTCTTCAAAAAGACAGAGACCAAAACAAATAGACAGAAAAAAGCAACTTGGGGAAAATAGATCATACATGGAGAAGAAACACCAACTATGATCATAAATGTTCTTAGGGAAGGCATAGTATTTACCAAATAAACAAACAATCAGAGAACAAAGGGAGGCTCTTGTAAATGAAAATATGCAAAAATGAAAAACTCAGTGAGAGAGTGGAGAGACTGAGCCAATGAGCTCTCCCCAAAGGTAAACAACAACAAAAGTATGGAAAACAGAACAGAGCATATACAGGTGGCATTGATGAGATTAGAACCCTGGCAATTTTGCTCCAAAGTTCATTAAGGTCCTGGTGTAGGCAGAGGAATATTGTAATGGGACAGGATAAAGAGCATAGAAGTATATATAGGAATAATAAAAGGTCACATTTCAAAACAAATGGGAAAAGATGAATTACTCAACGATATTTGTGTGATGATTGGCTATTTGAAAAAAACATAAAAGTTGACCCTTTCCTCACTCCATTCACAAAAGATGCTCCCCTATGAATTAGAGTGAAATGTCAAAACAAAACTTTGAAATTATTAGAAGAAACCACAGGAGAACTTATTTATAGCCTTGAGGTAGGGAAAGCCTTCTTCAGTGAAATGAGTATTTAAAAAAAAAAGGATAGAAAATTCTGACTATATTCAAACTTAAAATGTCTTTTTGGGGTGGTGCCTGGGTGGCTCAGTTGGTTAAGCATCTGCCTTTGGCTTGGGTCAGGATCCCAGGGTCCTGGGGACTCCCTGCTCAGTGGGGGGGGGGCTGCTTCTCCTTCTCCCTCTGCTGCTCCCCATGCTTATGCTCTCTCTCTGTTAAATAAATAAAATCTTTAAAAAAAAAAAAGTCTTCCTCCCCTTTCTTTTAGAGAGAGAGTGCGTGCATGCATACACAGTGGGGGAGGGGGGAGAGAGAGCCTTAAGTGGGGCTCGATCTCACAACCCTGAGATCATGACCTGAGCCAAAATCGAACTTGACGCCCGACTGACTGAGCTACCCAGGTGCCCCAGACCTAAAACTTCTTTAGAACAGAAAAGCACATAAACAAAGGAGAAAGGGAAACAACAAATTGGAAGCAAATATATAACAAGCAAATGATACAGGCAGGCAATTCAAAGAAAACATCAGTGGCCAATAAAAAATATGGAGATCAATAAAAATTACACGAGATGCCATCTTGTTCCATCAGTTTGCAAAAAAAAAAAAAAAAAAAAAAAAAAAANCCTAAGTGGGGCTCGATCTCACAACCCTGAGATCATGACCTGAGCCAAAATCGAATTGGACGCCCGACTGACTGAGCTACCCAGGTGCCCTAGACCTAAAACTTCTTTAGAACAGAAAAGCACATAAACAAAGGAAAAAGGGAAACAACAAATTGGAAGCAAATATATAACAAGCAAACGATATAGGCAGGCAATTCAAAGAAAACATCAGCGGCCAATAAAAAATATGGAGATCAATGAAAATTACACGAGATGCCATCCTGTTCCATCAGTTTGCAAAAAAAAAAAAAAAAAAAAANGGGGGGCAACTTAGCAGTATCTATGTTAACACTAAAAATGCACGTACCTGAATGTTCAGAAGCACCCAGGTATACAAAGAATTTACAAAGATTTTCACTGTGTAATGTTAAAGCCACAAATCGGGGATATCCTCAGTATCAGCAATAGACTCATACCCCAAATAAACTGTGGTATATTCATAATACGGAACCGAATACAAGAGGTCGAAAGAACAAGGTGGGTTTATTTGACACTGAAAAATTTTGCCAAAAAGTTGATGAGTTTAAAAAAAAAAAAAGCAATGTTGTAAGAAAATATAAATAAAGGAAATTCTCATAAAACAAAACAAAAATAGAAAAAAATCCCNGCAACGTTGTAAGAAAATATAAGAAATTCTCATAAAACAAAACAAAAATAGAAAAAAATCCCATAGAAAAGACATTCCCATAAAACAAAACTATATTTTTTAAGATAAATTGACGTGAGAATCTAAATACATATTGAAGATCAAGAAAACACACACCAAGCTAGTAATGGTGAGGACCTGTGGAGACAGCTGCTCTCTCTGAACTACCTGGCTTTTCCCAGAGCGATGTGTTCACATAGTGTTTGTATAATTTGAAACATAACGTAATTTATTTATTCCTTTTTTAGATCTTAGCTGGGTTTTTTTAAAGATCTTATTTGTTTATTTGAGAGATAGAATGAGCAAGAGAGAGACAGCGCACGCAAACAGGGGCAGACAGAGAGGGAGAAGCAGGCTCCCTGCTGAGCAAGGAGCCCAATGCAGGGAACGATCCTAGGACCTTGGGATCATGACCTGAGCCGAAGACAGATGTTTAACTGACTGAGCCACTCAGGCTCCCTGTAACATAATGTAATTCAAAAGGGGGAGAAAGAGAGGGCTCTTGAGAGACTTCCATGTGGAGGCGACCTCTACTCTACTGGCAAGCCTGAGTCCTCCCAAGAGCAGAGCCTCTGGAAAGCATGCCTCGAAGGGAGAGCCAGGAAGCTCTAGGGAAGCCACTAAGTTATCCCAATACAAAGATGAAACCCCTCAGGACACTCGGCTTGGTGGATTGGGCTGTTATTTTGGCAGGGGCAAATTGGGTCTCATAGAGCCTGAGTATATATAATTTAGGGGCCTCTGCAAAAAGGAGAACACAAAATTTTGAACACAAAATGCCCATGGCCATCCTAATACCACTCAAAATGGAGTAAATGGTGACAGGGGAAGTGTGAGTGAAAAGAAGACAATGGTTTTAAGTGGCTGTGGTTAAAATGTTACTTTTGCCAATTTACAAAACTATGGGACATGGGAACACATTGTTAGGGTCCCTTGCAAGGCCTTGGAACCGCCATACAAGCGAGGGGCCCTGAAATTTCATCTCCCTTATCTTCATGGAAACCCCTGTTTGGACAAACGACGTGGGTCAATTATCCTCAAGGATAGGGGGCCATCTTTCGTGGATATGAGGCACGAGATTAAGGCACAGAGAATCTGAAAATCGTGCCCTAGTGGAATATTTTACTAGTATACTTGGTATTTAAAGTACATTTCAAGTCAAAATAGAAACCCATGGCACACAACCTAAATCTCCCTGGAGATTTTCTTTAAAGTTCTTTACCTTTAAAGTTCCTTACCATTTCTAAATTCTCTGAACTCACGGGTTCGAGAGTATTCTGAAGAGAAAAGTGAGAAATTAATTCGCAATAGGCTCGATGTATGTGCCCCCTCCCTTTAATCTCTTTCTCCCTGTCACTGTCGTCAGTAGTGAACTCATCCTGTCAGAGGACTGACATTTGTGTGATCGCCCGGCCTGCAGGATTTTAACACAGGATCCCTACCGTCCAGGATCTTAGAATGTAGGAGAGGAAACTGGAAATAGCAATAGGAAGAAATATGAATGAACGGAGGTAAGGAGATCAGTTAGGAGCCCATTCCAAAAATCTAAGTCGAAGCAAATATTTCTGATCAGCAAAATATATTGGCGACGTTGACAATTTTATTTAGGCAATGTAACTCATCGTCACCAGGACGACCCCTGCAACTGGTGTTGGCTGTAAGTTGGCTGCTTCTCAGTGTATGGAAACTGAGTGAATTATGGTGAGAAACACCCCCATTCCAAGGTGGTTTTCCCAGCTGGATAATACATGAAGCCCTCAAATAATCCGTTAGGTACTCAGTATGATGCTGTGGTGTTGGTTCATAAGAAGCAGGAGGAATGTTCTTACCAATCCAGAAATTTATCATCTAGTTAATTTAAAAAAACCTTTCATGCACACAGGAACAACTAAAAATCAAGGTAGTGTATGGGAGGTGCCAAAAATAGGTACAAGAAATAAATTCTGTAAGAGTTTCGAGAAGGAAGATCTCTGGGCTGGTGACTCTTCCAGGGATCAGGACTATACCCCGCTTCGAAGACACTCACTGGGGAGAAATGGCCCTTGTTTGAAGCCACTCAGTGATCTCAGCAGTGAATGGGAGTCCGTCTCGCTCTCCTGCATTAACAATTTCCCAGTTGCTTAGCACCTGATACGGTGCATTTTAAAGGCACACCCAATTAATAATTGTTGTTGGCTAAAAAACAGTAAGTGGATAGATAAGCAAATTGAGCTTCAAAAGACAATTTACTGAGGAGCTATATTTTAAAGACAGCACGAAGCGCAGGGATCACATGTAACTAAACTGAAATGGGGGCGCCTGGCTGGCTCAGTGGGTGGAGTGCGTGACTCTTGATCTCTGGGTGGTGGTTCGAGCCCTATGTTGGGCACAGAGACTACTTTTAAAAAAATGTAAGAATAGGAAAGTAAACTGAAATGGTAGAGCTCCTACTGTCTAAGGATCATATGAAGAATATATGTATTTCTGTATATTGAGAACAACCGGTTTATACCATAATCTGGGAAATTCAGTGAGGCATGGAAGAATTATTTCAGCCCAGATGGGGAAAAAAATTACCACTGAGACAGGAATCAGGATAAAAGAGTGTTCGTTTTCCTGGAGAAATGCCTGGGAGTGGTCTTGGTGAAGGGGCAACTCTCAGACGAGAGAGAGAGTGAGGCTCCCACTATTGAGGACCCCTCTACTTTTTAATATCTTATTTTTAACCAAAACAAACCGATTTTGGAGTCATGGGCCAATGTGCCTCCTGTCCTCTCTTTCAGCCTCCATAAGGCGCCATTTGTCCTGAATTCCAAGGAGGATTCAGGCTGGATGTGGGTCAAAGGTAGGGAGAAACATATCTGTGGGAAACAGGGATGTTTCCTACCGCTTGTGGCTGTCTGACTTTTTTCTTCGGATTTACAGCTGGTTGGGGGTGCTCCACTTCCTTGAGCCAAGACTCCTTGGGCAATTTATACACATCCAGCCAAACATCTCCGGCTCCTGCATTGGGAAACCAAGGAGCCATTGAGCAACTGTGAGCAGGCGACAAGGTTCCTGTGAGGAACAGCCTGTCTTCTCAGAACTCCCAGCACAGGGACCAGCAGGCACCCTCGGAACACAGACTTAGGCAACCCCAAGGAGACGTGGTCCTGCAGCGGGTCGCTGCCAGTTCTCACCCCCGCAGAGCTGGCGGGCGCCCCGTGCAGGCCACTGCCCTGTGAAGGAAACTGGGCTCCTCACCCTCACAGCACTGATATTACAGTTTTTAACCAAGCTGTCTGCTCTGCCCGGTCCCCGTGTTTTCTAGGTTCCAAGTGGTAAATTCTACTGACGTTTTGTCGTACAGCTTTTCCAGGGGAAGAAGGCGGGGTTACACTGACTCCATAACTGAGAGGGGGATGGCTGAGGGCTGGAATTGGGAGAGATCCCTCAAGAGCATTCTTCTGACTGGTGTTTCTGGAAATGACAACCCACGGAAGTGGTTGTGGGGCTTTAAATTGTCACAGAAACACACTCAGCTTCTATACTCAATACCTGTCAACCTAGGAAGGGTCACTTCCCCTTGGTGTGGGGCTCTGGCTAAGTGTTTTCTTTAACAAGTAATCATCTGGACACCTGGACCTCAGGCTTCTGGCCTACAGTCCTGGGAAAGAATAAGTATCTTTTGTTTTAAGCCACCCGGCTTGTGGTACTTTGTTGGGGCCTAGGAAACATGACAGAGTATAAAAGCTTCCTTTGATGCATAAAGCATTGTAACGTATATGCTTTCCTCAAACACTTAACATTCGAGGGGCCTGTGGCAAGAATATAGAGGCCTATATACCATTTGTTTAAATATTTAAAAGTTAAAAATCAAGCTAACAGCCACTTGAATAAAAGATGTTCTATCACCACAGTAATAATTACAGCAGGTAAAATCCAAGGATGAATGATAGAATTGGTGGGCTATACTTTTAGGGAAAATGGGATATATGCATAGTCTCAAAGTATCTATCTCCAAATATTTATCAATCACTATGGTGCTTTCAACATATGCCCCCAAATTCTTTGATTCTCCTACCTCCAAGAAGAGATGCTTAAATCCTCTGCCCTTGAGTGTGGCCTGGACATAGTGATTTGCTTCTAACACAGCGTGGGAAGGGAAAAGCAATATCTTAACAGTAGAGGAACCTGGCAGATGACAGTTAACTAGGGGATGTTGCTAGCACAGACCCCCTGATATACAATGACAAGAGCACGTCACCTCTGTGGCACCTCCCCCAAATCTTTAACCCTGGTTGAATCATGAGATACACAGCAGGCAAATTCAAATTGGGGGACATTGTACAAAATATCTAACTGGTATTCTTCAAAAGTGTCAAGGCCATGAAAAACAAAGAAAGACCAAGAAATTGTCACAGATCAGAGTAGACTAAGAAGACATGATGACTAATAGGATTGAGCCTTGGAACAAAAATATTAGTGGAAAAACAGGCAAAATCTGAAAAGAAAAAAAAAAAAAACCCCACCACCCTTAGTTAATAGTATTATACCGATGTCATTGCTTAACTCTGACAAATGTACTGTGGTCATATTACATGTTGGTATTGGAAAAACTGGGTGAAGGGTCCAGGGGAAGCCTGTACCTATCTTTACAACTCTCCTGTAAATAATTTCTACATAAAAGGTTTGAAAAAGGGTGGTTATCTGGAAGAGACTACAAATCGGAACCTTCTTATCGGCCTTCGGTTACTCTTGCCTTGTAGGAGGAAGGCTGCGAAGTCCCCTCCTTGAGAGATCTCCATCTTTATACAGGTGGTCTGCTTACTGGCATCATCCTGAAAAGAAGAGAGGGGCTGATGGAGTAGAGCTCAGCCTGATGACGGAGAGGAATGTGTTTTGGGGTGTTTTGTGGATCACACCAGGGAACACAAATCCTCTTGGTGCTTGAGACATGAAAAGATGCCTCAAACTGCCTCATACTTCCCATTTATGTACAGCCGTTGGACAAGATCGTATGTAAAGAAGTGGAATTTCGATTTCATGCCTAAAGGTTTTGGACATATTTCCTGGTTTCTTAAATACTCCTGATGATTGTGGTGATTGCATACTATCTGTTCTCCGGGTCATCTCTGCAAACTCTAGAGACCTACGCCAGCACTCATTCAAAATGAGTCAAACTAAGTTCTATATGACACGAAAACTCTGGTCAGGTGCCTTCATCTGTTCAGGCTGCTATAACAAGATACCATAGACTGGAGGGCTCGTAAACAATTAACCTTTATCTCTCACAGTCCTGGAGGCTGGAATGCCAAGATTTCCAGATTTCAAGAATCTGGCAGATTCAATGTCTGGTGAGAGCCCATGTGCTGGTTCGTAGACTTCCTGCCTGCCACGTCCTCAGGGTGCCCTCCCATGGTGGAAGGGTTGAGGGAGCTCTCTTGGGCCTCATCTAAGGGCACTAATCCCACTTATGAAGGCTCTGTCTTCACGACCTAAACACTTCCCAAAGGCCCCACCTCCTATTGCCATCACACTGGGGATTAGGATTTCAACCTGAATTCTGTGGGGACACAAACATTCAGTCCATAGCAAGAAGAGACTGACTATAACCCTAGTATGAAATCTACTCATATTTCAGGCCAGGTGAGAGACTCAATGTTTATGGTTGTCTGTGGCTTGCTTTTTCATTTTCTTAATTGAATCTTTATAACAAAGATCATTGTTGTTATTAAGACCTTTATTCATAGGTGCTTGCATTTTGTTGACTTTTTTTTGAAAAAAAAATCAAGTTGTAATGTTTTATTACAAATTAAAAATGAGGTGCTTAAAAACCTCAACTTGGCTAGGGCCACCAGGGTGGCTCAGTTGGTTAAGCGTCCAACTCTTGATTTTGGCTCAGGTGGTGAGATCAAGCCCTGTATCTGGCCCTGCACTGGGCGCAGAGCCTGCTTGGGATTCTCTCTCTCCCTCTCCCTTTGCCTCTCCCCCACCACCCCAGCCTTGCTCTCTATCTTTTTCTCTCCCAAAATAAAAATAAAAACAAAAATCTCAACTTGGCTAGATATGAAACAATTTTAAAACCTTTAAAGGTGTAGAGAGAAAAACGCAGACTTCTTGAAAAACCCATTTGGTATTACCAAAAAGAGACATCTTCAAGTAAAAATAAAAACCAGATGCTGCATAGATAATGCCACTAGTTCTAGCTGTCTGGTCAACGGTAGAAAAACAAGCACTTAAGGTCTTCAACTCCAATCTTTCGTTCGCCTCTTACTGCTGGAATGTCATAATTTCACCCATCCCCCCACCTCCACCCCCCCACCCCGCCCTTCTGGCAACCACCAATTTGTTCTCTGTATTTAAGAGTCTATTTCTGTTTTTTCTCGTTTGTTTTGTTTCTTAGATTCCACATAAGAGTGAAATCATGGTATTTGTCTTCCTCTGTCTGACTTATTTCACTTGGAATTATACCCTCTAGGTCCACCCATGTTGCAAATGGCAAGATCTCATTCTTTTTTATGGCTGAGTAATATTCCATTGTGTCTGTATATACCACATCTTCTGTATCCATTCATCCATCAATAGACACTTGGGTCCTTCCATAATTTGGCTATTGTAAGCAGTGCTGCAGGAAACACAGAGGTGCATGTATCTTTTCAAATTAGTGTTTTGTTTTCTTTGGGTAAATTCCCAGTAGTGTAATTACTGGATCTTGTGGTATTTCTATTTTTAATTTTTTGAGGAATTTCCATAGTTTTCCACAGTGACTGCACCCATTTACATTCCCACCAACAGTGCACAAGGGTTCCTTTTCTCCACATCCTTGCCAATTCTTGTTATTTCTTATCTTTGATTCTAGCCATTCTGGCAGGTGTGAGGTAATATCATTGTGGTTTCAATTTGCATTTCCCTGGTGATGAGTGATGTTGAACATCTTTTCATGAGTCTGTCGGCCATCTGCATGTCTTCTTTGGAGAAATGTCAGTTCATATTTTATTCTCCTGCCCATTTTTTAATTGGATTATTTGTTTTTTGGGTGTTGAGTTGAATTAAGTTCTTTATATATTTTGGATACTATCAGATATGTCATTTGCAAATATCTTCCCCCATTCTGTAGGTTGCCTTGTCATTTTGTTGCTGGTTTCTTTTGCTGTGCAAAAACCTTTTATTTTGGGATAGTCCGGATAGCTTTTTCGAGATCACTCCTTGTGTGCTGACTGAAGTGCATGATGGTACAGGTGGTTAGCCTGGGTTTGCTCAGCCCCACCCTGCTCGGCCATGAAGTCTCCCCTGAATTCTCAGCTGCTTTTGTCCCTTTGCCATCATGGCTTAGGTTTTCCAGGCATTTGCATCAATAATAGAAGTTGCGGGGTTGAAGTGGCTGCTGACCTTGGGTCTCATCTCCTTGATTTTCCTTCTCCTCTTCACTGCTGTTCTCTCCAGGCTGTCTTTGGTGAGGAGGACCCATCCCCTGCTACAGATTCTCTCACTGGTCTACCTGCTTCTGCATCCTGCTTGTCAACCCCCTCCATCCCTTCTGCACAGGAGGGTGGGCATGGTGTGACGGGCTCCCGCAGGGTCTCCACCCACATGCAGGTGGGGACTGTCGGCTGCGCCAGGCCCAGTGTTGTGGGGCCTGACCTTCAGGGGCACTCTCTGACCTCTCATTCCTTTCCCTCCTCTCACTAGTCTGGAATTCCCCTGGTAACCGCATGGAGGCCTAGCCATAGATGTGGCAGCATTCACAGTGGTTCTGTTCTGCTGCAGTTAGTAAAACTGTCTTGCACTGAACTCCTCCAGGGTCTATAACGCCTACTGCCTCTGCATACTTTCTCCTCCAGCAACATCAAACTCTTCCATCTCTCCATCTCCTATACCGAAAAGTCCCTTCTTGGGGTTACCTTTTACGGCAGTCTGCTATCCAAATACATCTTTCTTGGTGTCCTTGCTGCTAATGAAACCATGTCTGTTCTGCACAAGGACCATCTGACTGGTCCCTAAACCTCTGTTGCCATGACCTTCTTGTCCCCACCAGCAGGTGCCACTGCTCCCTGCACCCCAGCAGGTGGTGTGGGCAGGGGCATTGTGGAGGCCCCTGCTGGGTCTCCGCCCCACTGCTCAGGATTGTGGTCACTCTGACCGGGGCCAGCCAAGACAGCTGTGGCTCCTCCTGGGGTGAGAGCATCACTGGCCAGCTCCCAGTGGGGCTGCTCAAGGCTCTCAGGGCTCCAGTCAGTTCCTGCTACAGAGTGAACTCTAATAACATCTTTTGATGAAAAGTTTTAATTTTTTTAAACAGCTTTATTAGAAATATAATAACATATACCAACTACACGTTTCAAGTCTACTATTTGATGTTTCAACATATGTGTATCCCTTAAAACCATCTCTACAAGACCATGAGCATATCCATCACCCCCGAAAGTTTCCTCCTGCCCTTGGTAATCATCCCCTTCACCTTTCTCCCACCGCACCCCAGGCAAAAACTGATGCTGTCACTACGTTAGTTTGTATTTTTTAGAATTTTATATAAATGGAACCATACAGTGTGTACTCTTTTTGGGTCTGACTTCTTCCACTCAGCGTAATTATTTTAGGATGCATCCGGGTTGTTACGTGCATTAACCGTTCATTCCATTGTGTGGGTATACCACAATTTGCTTATCCACTCACCTGCTGATGGACATTTGGGTGGCTTCTGGTTTTGGGCTATGACACAGAGCTGCTTATAAACATTCACGTACACGTGTTTGTACGGAGATATGCTCTCAGTTCTCCTGTGTAAATATCAAGGAGTGGAATGCCTGGATCGTACGGTAGCTGTATGTTTCACTTTTCAAAAAAACTGCCAAAGGGGTACCTGGCTGGCTCAGTTGGATGAGTGTGCGACTCTTAATCTCAGGGTTGTGAGTTTGAGCTCCACATTGGGTGTAGACATTACTTAAATAAATACTTAAAAAAAAAAAAAGCTGCCAAAATGGTTGTACCATTTGTCCTTTACCACCAGCAGTATGAGTTCCAGCTGTTCTGAGTCTCTGCCAACACTTGGTATGGTTATTCTTTTCAACTGAAGGCATTCTGATGCGTGTGGTGGTAGCTCACTGTGATTGCGACCTGCGTTTCCCTGAGGACGGAGGATGCTTGAGTATCTTATTTACTTTCCATGTATCTTCCCTCGTGAGCGGTCTTTTCTTTTCAGACCCTTACCCATTTTGAAAACTGGGTTGTTTATTGCCTTATTTTTGAGTTTGCGTTTTGAGAGTTCATCACATGTTCTGGATACAAGCCATTCACGAGATAGGTGATTTACAATTATTTTCTCCCAGTCCACTGCTTGTCTTTTTATTCTTTTACCAGTGTCATCCACAGAAGAAGTTTTTAATTCTGATGAAGTCCAACTTATCAATTTTTTCTTGTATGAATTGTGCTTTTGATGTTGCAGCTAGAAACTCTTTGCCAATCCCAAGGTCATGAGACTTCCTCCTATGTTTTCTTCTAGAGGTTTTACGATTTTAGATTTTACAGACAGACATAGGACCCATTTCAAGGTAATTTTTGTGTATGGTGTGAGAATAAGAAGTTTTTAACTTTGATGAAGCCCAACATGAATTTTTTCTTTTATATTTAGTGCTTTCCATGTCCTAAGAAATCTTTGCCTTCCCCAAGGTGGCTAAAATATTTTCTCATGTTTTCTTCAAAAAGGATAATGTTTTTAGCCTTTACATTTAGACCTACAATCCATCCCAAATTAATTCTTATATATGGTGCAAAGTGGGGTGGAAGTTCATTTCCCCCTTGCTTGTTAATCTAGCATTCCAGCATCATTTGTTGAAAATACTTTCTTTTCCCCACTGACTTGCTTTGATGCCCATCAATGGTATTTTTTACAAGTCAAACTGCAATTAAAAATCTACTCTGAACAATCCCCCCCCCTCTCTCACTGCAATTAAAAATCTACTCTGAACAATCCTCTCTCTCTCTCTCTTTTTTTTTTTTTTTGACTCATCAATTCACAAAACACTTTCTGAGACCCCAGGGTATACAGGCAGTGTGCTCGGAACAAGGGATAACATGGGTGAATAAGACGTGCCCCTGCCCTCAGGACGGTTACGTCCAAGAGAAGAAGTCGCACAAACAAATAAGTATGGAGGGTGGAGAAAACACTGTGATAGAGATTCTGTTCTGTATGGGGGTGGACAGAGGAGGGAGAGATCGGCTCCTTTGGGGCATACCAGGGAAACTATCTCAGGGAAGGAGATATCTGAGCTGGTCTTAAAGGAAATGTAAGGGAATGAGGGAACTTTAAGAGGCATACATGGAGGTAAGGAGGCAAGGGGAGCACTCTGAGCAGAGGGAACAGCATAGGCAAGGGAACAGGCTGTGAAGCAGCCTGGAAAATCTAGGGACTTGTAAATAGTTGCTGAATATATTGGTCTGGTGCTCAGTCTGGACTGGAGTTCCAGTAACTTTCTTCTCCCGACAACAGGGTAAATAAATCCGAGGCATTCAACATGTACCCTCAGCTGGTGGGGGGTCTTTAACTTGGCTATTTTAGAGGTGGCTCTCTGTCCAGAGAGTCTCTATCTTTCTACGCTTGGACAGCTGTCGTCACCTCCATAGTAAAAGGAAACTTCATTTGCTACAGCTTTTGGCCCAGCTCTAGGTGGAAGAACAAGAACTTACCGCTTCATTGACAGCTTTGATTAGGAAAAGACCATCCTTATAAAAATAAAACAGTCTAGCAATACCTGAAACAGAGAACATAAGACAGACAAATGAGTCAAAGAAGACCTGGAATTTTATATCTGACTTTCTGAATTATCATCTTGCGCTCAGGGATTCTTGGATTCTTAAGTCTCCTCCTGGCCTCTCCACAGCCCCTGCTGACTCAGTCTCCCTGGCTTCCTCCACCCCTGACTTGACATGTTCAGGCTGTTCTCCCTCGTGGGTCCTCTCTGCCTACTGTGGCCCATCCTCTTGTCCTGGAAGCCTCTGTAAGACACTCCTAACTTGCCCCAAAACCCATAATCCAGAAAGGCAAAGGGCCCACTGTGGGTGAAGGTCGAACTCAACCTGATAAACATCCATGGGCTATCTGCTCCATGACCACAAATGGGCCGGGGACAACCAAGGCAGGCTCTGCCTTTACGTGCATTATGCTGAGGGTCACACAGATGTGAAACCAAGTAGATGTAACACAGCGTGCTAAATGCAGTCCTGTCTTCAGACCAAACTCCCCTTGAGTATCAGCGTGGCCCCTCTAGCTACCTCAAGGCTGTGCATGCTCAAACTCATAGAAAACTTTTGAAAATAATACCAAGAGTTCCCATATATCCCTCACCTCATTTCCCCAATGATAGCATCTTACATAACCATAGTATGCTTTTTCCTTTCATTTTAACAGCCCGTGCCTTGGTTCAGACCTTCATAATTTCTCTCTTTGATGAAAGCAACAGTTCTTCTTAGTCTGTCTCCCTCCCTCCTTCCTTTTTTCCTTCCTTTTTTCCTTCCTTCCTAACTTCCTTCCTTCCTTCCTTCCTTCCTTCCTTCCTTCCTTCCTTCCTTCCTTCCTCTCTCTCTCTCTCTCTCTTTCTTTCTTTCCCACCAGAAAATAGATTTCTTTGGGGATAGTACAGAATTGCATCCCTGGACAAGCAAACTACTACACAACCACATCTCTGCCTCTCATTTTGACTTCCTCCTACCATGGTGTCCTTCCTAAAATGCCAATCTGGTCAGGTCACTCTCCTGCAGATACACTGTCCTCCACGACACGGTCTACAGTTCTGTGTACCATCGTCCCCATGAAGGCCTGGTTCATTCTCAGGCTGAGGGAAAGAAACAATCCCTGGTTTATATGAGCAGCAGGATTTCTGAGTGCCCAAAGGATGTGAACTCTGGGTCCACGTTGGCAGGTTGGCATCCTGCCTGTGCCACTCACCGTCTACATTACCTCAAGTAAGTTCTTTAACCTCAATGTCTCAGTTGCTTCTTCTGAAAAACAGGAATAAGAAATCGTACTTACCTCCTAGGGCTGCTGTGAGGCTTAAATGGGCCAACCTATGTGCAATGTAGACTAGTGCTTGGCACACCATCCTGTTCTGTGGATGTTAGTTAATACTACATGACCAGGGAGAACTCTCCAGGTCTGGCCCTACCCATACCTGGAAAGGAGATTGAACAGTCTACAGATAACTATAAATTCAGCTTAAAAAAAAAAAAGAGGAAGAACATGTACCCATTTCATCCACAGGAGCAATAAGTATTTCATTCCCCAAATCTGTGGCCCAGATGGAAGTGACATCAACCTTAAGTTTCTCCCAAATAAATATTTGTTTAGCACTGTACAGATTATAGATGGAGAATCCTTTGGCTTCTCCAATAAAGACGTAGTCTTGGGAAATCGCCATACAATTTGGCATTTTGTTGAGCTGGGAAAACAAAAACAAAGAAAAAAGGAATGATTTTCAGCTGCCACCAGCTACAAGAATATGAGCTGACTTTTCAAAGAGGCATGTGGGCTCTTCCTAGATTTAATATCACTCGCAAACAGTGCTCATCTAAATATCACCCAAACATCAAGAAAGTCATAGCATTTTACTTCTAGGAGAAAGGAGCCAGAGAAAACAAGTAAGTTGAGAATAAGTACACATTTACAATGCTAACCATGACCACAGGCCCTGTGATGAGTGGACAAGTGGTCCCATTCCCTGTACCTTTTCCATCTAGAATGCTGTGGAAAGAGCTATAGCTGAGACACTGGCAGATTTTCAACCACCAACCAAGAGAGTGATTAATACATTCAGAAATATTTTTAAATAACAACAGAATATGAAAGACTTTCTGTATAATCTTCAACTAATCAGAACACCCATTTCTCTCAGGCAATTACTAGATCCATTTTAATCAACAACAGCACGCCTAGTAATCTTTCAAAAATGCACCTGTCTTAATGAGTGAAGGTTCCCTGTAGGAGTTCCTTCTCTGGATCAGGTATATTCATTTATTAACACTCAACTGGGAAACAGGGACTCCTGGTCAGCTCCTCCATACCTTGCTTTCTACAAGTGGAAGGTAAGTGGTGGGCTGGGTCTGGCTAAGTTCAACTTCCTTCAGTGCATGCCTCTCCTGGATAACTTCCCAACACTTGTCAAACAGAAGGTCCACCATCTTGTTGATCATGCGATAAGGTTGAGGCAAGGAATCCAGCTCTTGACCCAAATCTACGAAGACATAATCATCTTCATCATCCTTCGGCCAGTCCTTCTCTGTGGGGGATGGCACCTCCAGCAGCCCCTTTCTCATAAAACTGGAGAGCCTCTTCTGGACTTGACTTCCTCTGGGGACTGACATCACAGAAGCTGGCACTGGAAATGTCTAGGACACTCGGAAAAGCTGATAAAGGAAGCAAGCAAAGGTACTTTGAGAAGAAAAAGAAGTTACCAGAAGACAGAACATCATCCTTTCCACCACAAAAACCCATGGGAACTGTTTATTCTAGAGACTGACACTCTCCTTCATCACAGGATTGTGACCACATCGCTAGAGTGTGCTCTTCATATACAAGATACCAGCAGAAATGGGTATTAACGAAGCACGTCCTCCAGGCTAGCTCAAGACGCTGTGTGGCCATCTTGTTGCCTCTCTCCTGCTCCTGCTCGGAGAGTGTCTGTCCTCGGTCCCAACTGGAATTCACCCTCTCTCCTACAACTTGGGTCTTCTCCTCCTTCTTCCATCTCTGCGAATGACTGCGCCCAGGCCAGCTGGGTAGTGGTAGTGACTCCTTCCTTTCCCTCACCTCGACCAGATGCCGTTCAAGCACTTCTAATCCTTGCTGTCTCATTTTGTCCTTTCTCTCTAGGCCCACTGCTACCAACCAGGAGTTCCATAGACCAAGTGCCCAGGGCCTGTGAGATTTTTCTAGGACCTGCAGAAAAGTTTGAGACTAGGGGAGGAAAAAAAGGACTAAAACAAAACAAAATCCCCACAAAATCAAAATAATTAAACATTCACAAAAATATTACAACTTATCTGCTCCAGGCTGTGTGTGTGCCTAATGTTTCAGTCCATAGAAAAGAACAAGTAATCTGAACTTCATAAAACTCAAAACTATACAAACTGTAAAAAGGCTTTCAAAATTACAGTTAAATAAAGGCATTTAATGTGGCACATGGGGTCCATTTTAAGACACTTCACATGTAGCAGAGTGAGGTCTTGCACCGTCCGAGCACCGGGGGGCCATGGAACGCTTGTAAAAACCTGCCGCCATCCTCTTTCCCGCCCTGTTAGAGGACATCTGTGATGTTTCCGGTGCATGACTAGGGGAGCTAGCTGAGTCTCAAGATGACAGAAAAGAACCACCTGAAATAACAGGTAGGAACAGTAAGCTGAGCTGACACAGGGCCAGGAATAACGCCGGTTTCCACCCGGAAGAATGGAAAGCCTCATAATTCACAAACCCTGGGTGGAGTGCTCAGAAGGGTCTTGCCAAGTAGTGGGAAAAATTAGCCCTAGAATAAACGTTGCTCTCGTACTGCCAGTCAAATCTTAGAAGTGACAAGATCAAAAAATTGCTAAGTAACTTCACTGCATACCAAAACAAAGCTCTAGAATATTTGTAGGACTACAGAAATATCCAGCATCCAATGGAATAAATGTCTGGGATCCAATAAAAAAAAAAAATGACCTGGCAGGCAGAGGCAAGAACACACAGCCATGATAAAGAGAAAAGCCAGTCAACTGAAGCTGACTCATCGTCAACACAGTTATTAGAATTAGCAGACAAAATAGTTATGTGTATATAACATGTTCAAAAACCAAGAGGAAGTGTTAGCTAGAGATGTGGAAGAGACAAAGAAACCCAAACCAAACTTTCAGAGATAAAAACTACAATGTCTGAGATGAAGAATACATTCAATTAGATTCATCACAAGCTCTCAGAGCAAAACAAATTAGATGGACAGAAGATTAGTGAATTGGAAGATACAGCAATAGAAACATTGAAACGAAGAGAGAGAAAAAAATGAAGAAAGTGATGTGTGGGAGAACTTGAAGTAGCCTAATATAAGTGTGATCGAAATCCCCAAAGGACAGAAGAGGCCAAAAAAATCTGTAGAAATAGACGAAATATTCATAAATTTCATGAAAACTGTAAACTCACAGATCCAAGAAGAAAACAAGCCCTAAGCAAAGGAAACACGAAGAAATCTATACCACAGCACATCGTGAGCAAACCTAGTGATAAAGACAAAATGTGAAAAGCAGCCAGAGGGAAAAAAGACATGAATAAAGAAACAAAATAAAGGACAGCAGATTTCCTAAGGAAACCACCAGTGAAGAACAGTGGAGCAGTGTTCTAGAACACCCCACCCAACAACAGCAGTGGACAGACAGCTGCTTTTTTAAGTGCACATGAAACATTTATCAAGACAAATCATATTCTGAGCCATCAGCCAAGTCTTAATAAATTTAAAAGTACCCAAGTCATACAAAGTATATTTTCTGGCTACACAGAATTATTTTAGAAATCAAAATCAGAAAGATATTTAAAAATACACCAAACCTCAACAATAACACACTTCTTAATAACTTATGGATCACTACTACATATCTATGAGAATGGCTGAAATAAAAAAAATACTAACAATACAATAAAAAAATACTGAGGACACTGATGGTACTAATGAAGATTCAGACACTCACACATTGCTGCCGGGAATACAAAATGATACCACCACTCTGGAAAAGGATTTGCCAGTTTCTTATGAAGTTAAACATATATTTACTATATGACCCAGCAATTGTGCGCCTAGATATCTACTCTAGGACTAGGAAAACTTATATTCACACAAGTCTGTACACTAATGTCTATAGCAGCTCTACTTACAATTGCCCCAAATCAAAAACAATCCAAATATTCCTCACCAGGTAAATGGATAAACCAGTTGTGGTACAGCCACATAATGGAATACTACACAGTAATAAAAAGTAAAAAATTACTGATACACTCCAAAACATGGATGAATCTCAAAGGCATGATGCACAGTGAAAGAAACCAGTCTCAAAATTGGTGCACAGTGATTCCCTTTATATGGCGTTCTAGAAAATACAAAACAAGTAATGGGGAACCCATTAGTAATTGCCAGGAGTACGGGTGGAGGGAGGATATTATCTAAAAAGGATAGCACGAGGGAGTTTTTGGGGGGTGATGAAGCTGTTTTATCCGGATTGGAAAGGAAAATGTAAAGCTGTCTTTATTCCCACATAACATGATTATCTATATAGGAAATCTGATGAAATCTATCAAAAAAATCTAACACTAATAAATGAGGTTAGCAGGGTTACAGGATACAAGTTCAATATTTAAAAAAAACCTACTGTATTGCTATATACTGGCAACAAAAACCAAAAATTGAAATAAAAAAATACTCTTTATAATAATGTCAAAAATATGAAATAGGGATAAATCTGACAAAGGATGTGTTAAGACCTGTACACTGGAAGCTGCAAATTATTGCTGAGAGAAATTAAAGAAGACCTAAATAAGTGGACAGAGATACCTTGCTCGTGGTTGGAAGACTCAATTTTGTTAAGATGTCAATTCTCCCCAAATTGATCTCTAAATTCAACACACTCCATCTGATAGTCCCAGCTGGACTTTTTTTTTTAAGGAAATTAAGAAGTTGATTTTATGACTCACATGGAAATGCAAAGTACCTAGAATAGCCAAAATAAATTAGAAAAAGGACAGAATTGGAAGGTTAATACTACCTATTTCAAGACTTATTATAAAGCCACAGTAATCAAGACAGGGTGGTACTGGCATCAAAATACACAAATAGATCAGTGAAACCGAATAAAGAGTCCAGAATTAGATTCACATATGTATGCACAGCTTATTTTTGACAAAGGTGCAAAGATAATTCAGTGGAAAATAAGTAATGCTGGAGAAATTCGATATACACATGAAAAAGAAAATGACCTCTGGGGGCGCCTGGCTGGCTCAGTCAGCAGAGCATGCAATTCTTGATCTTGGGGTTGTGATTTCAAGCCCCAGGCTGGGTGTAGAGTTTATTTAAAAATAAAATCTTTTGGGGCACCTGGGTGGCTCAGTCCTTAAGTCTCTGACTCTTGGTTTCTGCTCAGATCATGATCTTAGGGTCCTGAGAGGTAGCCCCAATCAGTGCGAGTGTGCTTGGGATCCTCTCCCTTGCCCCCCCCATGCCCTTGAGCACGCTCTCTCAAATAAATAAAAATAAATCTTTAAAAATAAATATTTTAAAAAATAATAAAAAATAAACATATGGTATGTGGGTCCCTATTTGTAGTTCTACCGTAGGACCTGCAAATGTTAAGGGCAGGGCTGACCAAGGGAATAAAGTTTACAAAAATAGGTGACCTCACTTTTTGATTGTAGGGGGTATATTTCGTAATATTACTGCTATGGAACGGGTGGGATTCCACGTCTTCAAGCCTCAAAGAACCAACGTTTTGTGGTGCAATTTCGTCGTAATCGATTTCGGCCTCCACTTCATCCACATTAGCCCTTCCAGGATTTCCTCAGGTAGCAATCTAGTACTCAAAGATCCGAGCAGAAATTCTCTCACTTTGCCCGGCTCTCCATGCTGGAAATACATGCCACGCATTGGCTTATCTCTGCTCTAACCATTTCCTTCCCCAAATCTGGAGCTGGTGTTGCTCAAGGGAAACAAAGGTACAGAGGTGGGAACTGATTAGGCCCCAAAGTCCCCAAAACCTCAGGGGAATCTCCATTCGGGACGCCACACGGGATTCCTGAGTTCCCAGGATCTCCGGGAAGGCCGGAGGCTGGGGAGATAGCCCCCCCCAGAGCTCCCCTCTAGGAGACCCTAGATGTCGAGGGGCGTCCGGGGACACGCGTGTAACCGCTGAACCCGAGCCCGGAAGCAGAGTTTTCGCTCACCTGGTCCGGGAGCGTGGCGTCGCCTTAGTAACCGCCACTTCCGGCCCCCACCGGAAGCCCGCGAAGTAGTTCTTCCGAAGGCGCGGCCGCCCCCACCGGGGCGGGGAGAGTCCGCTTCTCCCGCGGGGACCTGGCGACACCCTTGAGGACTCGCGACTGAAGCCGGAGCGACACGTGGCCTCGGGCTAGGAGCCATGGACGCCTTCATCCGCTTCACCAACCAGACCCAGGGTCGGGACCGACTCCTCAGGTGAGTCAGGTGCCCGCGGCCTCCGCCCCTTCCCTGTGCTGCGACTCGAGCTGGGTCCTGGGTCCTTCGGCTTCCGGAGGAGGGACTCGCCCAGTGGACCGCGGCAGGACAGAGTTCGGTTCCGGAGCCCTTCTCGCCGGCCCTCTGCCGGACCGGGCCCTGCAGCCGCCCAGGCCCTGACCGTGGTGGACCAGTCCACCAGCGCCCTCCTAACCTGGGGAAGACCGGGTCCTCTCCACTTGGCGTTCTTCCCGGGAGTTTTGTTTTGGTTTTTTTAAAGATTTTGTTTTTTTAAGTAATTTCTACACTCAAGATGGGGCTCGAACTGACAACCCCGAGAACAAGAGTCCACCACTCCACCGACTGAGCCAGCCAGGCGTCCCGGGGGTTTTTTTTTTTTTTTTTTTTTTTTTTTTTTGAGATGAACTTTGGGTTGGCATTTGTGGCCAGGGAAGCCAGCCACTTGGTTGTGGCTTCAAATACCCCATGAAATGCTTATGGAGAGACAGAAGTTGTATTTTTCTATTATTGCCCTGTCTACCTCATTGAGATTGTAGGGAAGGAAAAATTCTCCCTCTACCCTCAAGGTTTTTCAACTAGACTAATAATTAAATTTACGCAGAACAGTTTCACGGGGGCGGGGGGGGGGGCTGTGTGCACAGAGGTCCAGTGCTGAAATTAAGACCTAGAGAAATGACCCAGGCAGGCAGTTTTTCTACATTTTAGACAAACAGACAATACATTTGTGAGGAATTGACAGGATAAAGAAAACAGGTGTTTGGGAGCTTTATTTAGGAGGGAATCCTAAACAGGATTTAGGGTGAGGTAGCAGGATTAGAAAAAAATAACAAGGTTTGTTTCTACAACTTTCTCTGTTTTAAAGCCCTGATCTCTGGTGATAAGGATGTCTTTTTACTTCCTTAGTACAGGGAGGGTGTTTTTCACATGGGAGATGTGTTTCCTACTCTCTGGGGGACAGAGGAGGGTCTGAGTGTCCATGCACCGCTGTTTCTTAAGTAACTGTTATTTTGAATACTCAGTATGCCCAAGTGGCACGTTTTAGGGCGGCCTGCCCTTGGCCCCTACAGTTCCCTTTTCCGAAACTTCCCTGCAAGTTTCTTACATTAAAAGTTGAGCTGACAGAGTGTTCCATCTTCTCGAACCAGTGTCTTAGTTCTGATAATAGGTCATTTTAGTTAAACTCATTTCAGGGGGTGACGATGCAAGTGTGTTCTCAAAGTTAGGCCTATGGTTCAAATAATCAGGTAATAAATAAGGCATTTATATGGAAACAAACAAACAAAAAAACAATGATTCATGATTAGATCAAGTTATAAACCAGTTTCTGAGTTCTGAATGTAGCCAGTCGAGGATTTCTAGCTGTCAGGTTTAAAGCATCTTTACATAAAGTGAGGGCAGGCGGTGGCAGTCTGACAGAGTCGCTTGGTTTGTAGTTTGAGTGTCTTCTGGTGATCATTTTGAGTGGCTCATAGAGCACCAGGCATGAAGATTGTTCGTGTGTGAGCTGCTGTGATTTTTCTGAAGTTGACATCAGGCTGTTCATATGCAGTTTGCAGGGCTTTAGGAAAAAGGGCAGTCTTAGTTATCAAATGATTTTAAGTCAAAAATATAAAAAATATTAGTTTGGAGAATTGTAACCAAGCATTGGAAGGAACTAGAGGAAATCAGGATGTAGTCCAGTTTATAATGAATTGTATTTGAATCTGATATCCACAAAGGTGTGTTATTGAAATATAATTTTTTTGTATAATCACTCTCATTTTACCAAAGATGGCCAAATTAAGACTAATTTCTTTGCAAAATAAATCTAGTTTGGATAAACTTGGCCTGATAATTACATAAATGGAGAAAAAAATAGTGATTAATCATATAGGCTTTTTAAAATCTGCTTTGCTGGAACGTTTTATAAGGAGTCTCCATATTGAACTTTAAACTGCCTCTTGAGGCCAGAAGCCAAACCACATACTTGCCATCAGACTTCACCTGTAATACCTAGAGATTAAGGTTAATTCCTCTCTTCTTGAGATCCCCAAAATATCCTGAGGTTCTTGCACCTGTCAGGTAGTGACCACCTTTACTCACCTGGTAAGACTGCTGGGAGCCCTGTAAGCAAGCTGTCAGGCTCTTTTTCCAAAGGGCTTTACTGGCTCCATAGATTCAGCCGTAAAACTGTCTAGTCATATCTGAGTTAATGCCTGTCTCCCAAATGTGACATTCCAGTCAAAGCCTTGGTAATATAACCCATGCTTCCAATTCTGTCCTGTTACCAGGAGAACAAACTCTCACTGAGCTTACCCAAATAAATATGTTGTCAAAAAATGTAGAAGAATTCAATGGGAGTTTTTGAATTCTGGAGGGATCAGGTAGAGAGAAAAAGAAATTGTTGTAAATCATTGCTTAAGAGAAGAACTTTTCTTAAATCTGGAAAAACTAAACATTAAAAATTATCAATGTTTTAAGCAAAAGTGTCACAATTATAATTATTCTACTCAGTTCATTTAATCCCATGTTACTTATTCTTGATCTGCTTAAATTCTGTTCTTCCATTAGTTCCAGAAATTCTTTCCCAGTTCAGTTTTATGATCTTAAGGTTTTCAGAAACCTGTATATGTCAAAGTTCCTTTTTATGAATGTCTCAAGATGAAACACATTTGCAGGAAGTTTTTGTAAAAGGATCTGAGTAAAGTATTAACTGTCTTAGAACGATGAAAAAGTTAAAAATGGCCATGGTTAAAGATCTGATTAAAGTTTGTCACGGAGCAAGAATTCCTGTTCCCTCAAAGATCCTTCTAGCTAGACTAAGAATCAAATTGACCGAGGCGCCTGGGTGGCTCAGTCGTTAAGCGTCTGCCTTCAGCTCCGGCCGTGATCCCAGGACCCTGGGATCGAGCCCTACATCGGGCTCCCTCCTCAGTGGAAAGCCTGCTTCTCCCTCTCCCATTCCCCTTACTTGCGTTCCCTCTCTCTCTGTCTCTCTGTCAAATAAATAAATAAAATCTTTAAAAAAAAAAAAAAAGAATCAAATTGACCTAAGACAGATTAAAAGGAGAAAATCAAATTTAACAGGTGTGCACAGGGTATCCACATAGACATGAAAATTCCAAAGACTGGCAGAATGAGGTGTGTGTTGGGCAGAGTGGGAGGGGGTGGTCCTCATCCTGAGCTAAGGAGAAGGGAGTAGAGGCCTGGGATTTTAGAGAAAAGGAAAGCACTTCACAGAGTGATAAGAAGAGCAAATGTTTGGTAATTACATGCTTGCCCTACCATACAAATGGGTCATTCAGATAAAATTTATCTCTGCTAATAACCCTTATTTTGGGAAAGACCCTCAATTTAGATTCTATGTCGTTAAGGGAGGGGCAGAAATTGCCTTGAGCTTGCAGGGTCTGAGAGTAGTAGGATTAGAAAAAAAGTAACAGAGGTTTGTTTCTACAACTTTCTCTGTTTTAAAGCCCCTATCTCTGGTGATAAGGCTGTCTTTTTACTTCTTAGTACAGGGAGGGTATTTTTCATATGGGAGACGTGTTTCCTACTTTCTGGGGGACAGAGGAGGGTCTGAGTGTCTGTGCACCGCTGTTTCTTAAGTAACTTTTATTAAAATGATCAATGGGCACATTTGGGGGCAGCCTGCTCTTGGCCCTTGCAAGATTCTGCGTGTGAAATAGTTTTGTGAACCGTAAAACCACGTACCACATGGAGAGCGCCAGACAGAACTAACTGTACCTCTAAGGTACGCGCTGTGCTACTGAAAGTACTAAACAGACGTTGTACTTTCATACTAATTAGTTCGCGATCTTTCTTTTAGAAATTTGGTTGATTCTTGCTCAATAATAAAGAAGGAATAGTTAGGGTTGTGATTTCATTTAACAGCTTTCCCTTCTCTTCTCACATGCCAGTGCTAATACACAGTCCAGTACACGTAGCCTCAATCATGAGACTTCCAGAAGCTGACTTTATGCCAGATTTTGTTCTCAGTGTGTTACCACTGTTAATTCGTTTAACCCTTTGTCACAACCCTGAGACGTAGATACTATAAACGGTTCCCATTTCACAGGTGGGGCAACTGAAGCAGAAGGTTAATAGGAGCACAGTGTCAGAGCTGAGATTTAAATCCACACGGTTGACTCCAATGCCCACCATTTTAATGACCAACGCATACCACTGTTGTTTTGAATTTGATAGATTTTTTTAAATGGTCGCATTATATACATTGTATACATTAAAAAGAAGCCTTCAAATGCAGTGCGCTCGGAATGTACCCTGCAAGGTTTATCAGTGAGGCTGGTTAATAAAATAATTGTTTGGGATATACTTTTCAACAAGATCTGAGATCTCTAGTATTCATTTCCCAATCCCCATAGTGATCTATAGCTCCTGTAAACTAACTGGCATTCATAAAATAATACCTGGGGGGCGCCTGGGGGGCTCAGTCGTTAAGCGTCTGCCTTCGGCTCAGGGCGTGATCCCGGCGTTCTGGGATCGAGCCCCACATCAGGCTCCTCCGCTAGGAGCCTGCTTCTTCCTCTCTCACTCCCCCTGCTTGTGTTCCCTCTCTCGCTGGCTGTCTCTCTCTCTCTCAAATAAATAAATAAAATCTTTAAAAATAAATAAATAAAATAAAAAATAAAATAATACCTGGGTTTTGGACACATTCCTGTTATTAGACCTAATCTGAAAAAGGGGGACTTATTGGCATGACCAGCTTGAGCCCTGTAGCCAGGAAACTGCTTTAAAAGAGAGAGATTCTTTTTACTTCATCCCCAATAACAGGTTCACCATTTTGGAAAATGTGCCACATTTTGATTGAGAATCATATCTGTAGCCTGCAGGGGTTCTGGTGCAGTTACAGGCCTGTGGGAAACAGGCACCCGCTTTGTTACATAGACCCTGTGCGTTTAGACGTTTGATCATGTGGTATAAAATTTCTCATGGGTTACGTTGCTGTTAGTAAGGCATTGTTATTTGTAGTCACAAGAATCACTTTACTGACTATTTAGTATTAAGCAGGAATCTGTGTTTTATAAAATCCTAACTAGTTTTGAAAGACAAATATAAAAACCTATCTCTACATATTCATATATTGATGTGTATTTGATCGTTTTACAAAAGATTCGGCAATGTGCCAACTGAACTTTTCATTTGGTTCTGGTTTGAGTGTATGTCCGATCACATAAGTAGTTGGTGATAGGTCAAAAGTTCATTTTAGAAATCTGAAAAACCGTTCTATACAGGAGAAGATAAAGAATATGGATCGCTGCAGACTTAACGTGAGGGAGATTTTTGTGCAGTTTCCACTTTGACTCTACCCATTTCTCTGTGCCAGCAACAGGCCTCTTGAAGGGCTGTTCACTATTACCTTGTGTCACATTTCCATCACATGTTCTACCCTTTGGCCCTGTGGAGTGACTGTTGCAGAATTACTCTGTCGTAAGAGCCACTTACATAAGAAACTGTCTTGGAAACTTTGCTTTTAGCAGCACGTTTCTCCTTTCCTTACTTCATGAATCAAAGTTCATTTGGTTTGTAAATCATTCTCCTCATCTTTTTTTTCCATTTCAGAGCCACTCAGTACACATGCATGTTGCTTAGATATTTGTTAGAGCCTAAAGCTGGCAAAGAGAAGGTGGTACTGAAGCTCAAGAATCTGGAGTCCAGTGTGAGCACTGGCCGTAAATGTAAGTACCCTGTCTCTTGAGGGACAGTGGCTCCTGGTTTCGAATCGTCAGACCCTGTAATTCACAAAATACTTTCTAGATCATTAATTTCTAATCCATCAAGTTTTTTGATGAAGTTGACCAGTAAGCCTGCCCTCATGAAATGACAGGCCAAGAAGAGTGAACGTTTTGCTACAGACCGTTCACAAACACCCTCCTGTGTGCGTATTTGGTGCTATACCGTATCTTTCTGCTGAATCGTAGCCAGTGGACATACAGTGTTTTTAGCTCACCTTTAGTTCTTAGAATTATTCAGTGTTTTGGCAATCCTTACCATGAACTTCTGGCTCATGGAAGGCCTTTGTATTCTCTAGAAGAACAGAATAGCTTGTCTTTTCCCCTTCTTCTCTTGAGGGATTGCGAGAGGAATTTGAGGGAGTGGTTCTTGGCCTGTTTGTGGGGTGGTTTCATGTTACAGGCAAAAGTGAAGTCAGGGTCTTGCACTCATTTAATTCACTTTGCTAATAAAGGATACCGGGAAGCCCCATACTTCTAGTAACAACTGCATGCCTGAATCTTAGTTCTTGGATAAGAATCAGATGTTGTTACAGTAGGTGGGCAGAGATGTTAGAATGGAACGTAGAGACTGTGCTGAAAAATTATCTGTGAGCACCTACTTTAGGTATAGAGCTGAGCTTTATGAGAGAAATAAGATGATATGGGATAAATAATGATAAAAGATTTAGTGCTAAATATTTTAGCTAGGATAGAGGGGTAAAAAAGGTTTGGGAGGGGGTGGAACTTGAAGTGTAGCTAGAAAGAAAGGGAAGGAGAGCCTTCTTGAAGATTGATTTCCCCCGTGAAGGCTCAGAACTGTTATGAGCAAACCATTGTATTGGAAGCTCAATGAGGAATCTAGCCTGACAGAAGACTTAAGTTGTCAAGTGGAGGAATGTTGGAGGATAGGGTGAACTTTTTTGGATGGCTTTGAAGGATAGGGTTAGAAGTTCTCATATTCTTTAGTATGTCAGAACTCACAGGTCCTTTAGAAGTCACTAGTCTCTGAAGTCTGGGAAGGACTTACCCAGGGTCATTCAGCCAGCTGATGCAAGAGCCAGAACTGGAACCTAGGATAGCTCATTGCATATTCTGTTTTGTGTGGTTTTTTTTTTTAAAGATTTTATTTATTTATTGGACAGAGAGAGACACAGCGAGGGAGGGAACACCAGCAGGAGGAGTGGGAGAAGGAGAAGCAGGCTTCCTGCTGAGCAGGGAGCCCGATTTAGGGCTCGATCCCAGGACCCTGGGATCATGACCTGAGCCGAAGGCAGACACTTAACGACTGAGCCACGCAGGCGCCCCTGTTTTGTGTTGTTTTTGATAAAATAATACCAGACATTCTCCTGAGATTATAATTCTCTTGAGGGTAGCTACTTTTGAGCATTTGCTGAGTCTAAGATATAGTCCTTTAAGGAAAGTACTTCTTTTGGGGTTTTGTTTTTTTGTTTTTGTTTTTTTGAAGATTTTATTTATTTATTTATTTATTTATTTATTTATTTGACAGAGAGACAGAGCACAAACAGGGGGAGCAGCAGGCAGAGGGAGAGGGAGAAGCAGACCCCCGTTGAGCAGGGAGCCCGACACAGGACTCAATCCCAGGACCCTGAGGTCATGACCTGAGCCAAAGGCAGATACTTAACCAACTGAGCCACCCAGGTGCCTCAAAACTGGCAAAGGCTTTTAAAGAAAGACTTACATACATCTGGAGCACCTAGGTTAAGAGTTGGACTCTTGGTTTCAGCTCAGGTCATGATCTCAGAGTCCTGGGATGGAGCCCTGCGTGGGGCTCCCCGCTCAGCAGGGAGTCCGCTTATCTCCCCCTCTCTCTGCCCCTCCCCCCGCTCATGCTCTCCTTCCCTCTAAAATCAACAAATACATCTTTTTTTTTTTAAATTTTTTTTATTACATTATGTTAGTCACCATACAGTACATCCCTGGTTTCTGATGCAAGGTTCGATGGATTCATTATTTGCGTATAACACCCAGTGCACCATGCAATATGTGCCCTCCTTACTACCCATCACCAGTCTATCCCATTCCCCAACCCCCCTCCCCTCTGAAGCCCTCAGTTTGTTTCTCATAGTCCATAGTCTCTCATGTTTCATTCCCCCTTCTGATTACCCCCTTTCTTTATCCCTTTCTTCCCGTACCGATCTTCCTAGTTCTTATGTTCCATAGATGAGAGAAATCATATGATAATTGTCTTAAGGAAAGTACTTCTTTTGTATTCTCCATAATGTTTAGGATTATAACGCATTCTGAGTAGGTGCTCAATAAATATTTGTTGATTGATACGTCCCTGATTAATTGAATTACATGCTCAGATGAGGATACGCCTTATAGTAGTTGATTTAATTCAACTGGGAGTCACATATGACAATATTAATAGTTTTCCTAGCCACTAAATCCTGCCATCCGTACTTTATCTTCCCGACAGTAGGGAGCCAAAGGGGGTTTGGACCACAGAGATGGCAAAAAGATGATGATGTTTTATAAGAAAAGCCATCTTTTGTCTGGAAAGTAAATAAAATCTAAGGCATCGGACTCTCCGAAGAATGCTGGCATCTGGGTCAGAGAAATGGCCACAGTGAATCAAAGCTTCCTATGTGCAAAAATAAATAAATAAATAAATAAATAAATAAATAAATAAATAAATAAATAAATAAATAAAGTTGCACCTAGATTTCATGCTATAGTACTTTTCTTCTAAAGATGTATAGCTGGTAATATTCAAATGTCACAGTCCACACTCAAGATCGACCTTGCCTGAAGGATGTTGTAAGCCAGTGTTAAGGTATTCACTGGAATGGAGGTGATAAATTTAAAGAGTCACTGTCTTTTGTGCCTTCCAGGATCATTTTGAATGTCCTTAATATTACTGTCAAGTCCTTCCTTATTCCTGAGCAAAGACTGAGCCTCAAATGACAATCAGTTGTCAAAACACCCGTGCCAGCCTCTCACCCTGATATAGGGATTCTGCCTTCATATAACACAGCAGTTAAAGATTTGTTAACTGTGCTGGGTTCTTCTTGCAGGGTTCAGATTAGGCAACGTGGTACATGCTGTGCAGGCGACTCAGCAGAGCGTTCATGCCGCTGACCTGGTGCTGCGCTTATGCCTGACGTTAGCCAACATGAACCGTGTGATTTGTTTCATCTGCGATACCGTCCTCTGGGTGAGGAGCGTAGGGCTGGCCTCTGGCATTAACAAAGAGAAATGGCGAGTGTGGGCTGCCCGCCATTACTACTATTCTCTCCTGCTGAGCCTGGCCAGGGACCTGTACGAAATCTCCCTACAGATGGAACAGGCAAAGAGAGAGAAGTCAGCGTCTCAGGAGCCTCTTGGGTACAGCGTGGCTGACGAGGAAACAGAATGGCTCCAGTCCTTTCTCCTTCTCTTATTCCGGTCTCTGAAGAATCATCCTCCCTTGCTCCTGGACACAGTGAAGAACGTCTGCGATATCTTGAACCCCTTGGACCAGTTGGGGATCCATAAGTTCAACCCTGGCATCATTGGACTTGGAGGCCTTGTGTCCTCCCTAGCAGGCATCGTCATCGTGGCGTGTCCTCAGATGAAGCTGAAGATACACTGAGTGCGTTCCAGCGGAAGACCGGTGCCTACTTTAGAGACGGCGTCTTCGGATGGACGTTTGCGTGAGGCACAGACCACATCACGCTGCGCTTAAAGACTTGTTTGTGTGAGCAGTTAGCAACCAGCGGTGCGAGGAGAAGTGGGGCCGAGAATGGAGAATGGGGGCATGTGAAAATTTCTGTGTGGTTTTTAGAGGGCTGGAGTGACTTCTGAATTTCTGAGTATCTTCCTTTCATCTAACATTTATTGAACATATCTTGCACTCATCGTGGGAGCTTACTGGTTGCTGCATGTATAAAAATTAAAAAAGGCCCAAGCAGTTGAACATTAATATACGGCGACCTTTGGGTTGAGCGCCCCGCTGCTTTTGCACAACTACTGTAGGTCTGATCCCCGGCCCTGTCTCAGACCTAGTAGAGGCCTCTTATTCCTCTGACCAGATACCACCCGCCCACCCCGCTTCTCCCTGGAGGCCCATGCCAAGGTGCAGGGGGCCTGGGCCTACAGCCTTTCATCATGGCGGTCCCGTTCTTCCTCTGTCCAGAAGTAGAATCAGAAACGTATTGGGCACCTTCATGGTAGCCGTGGTGACTTTAGGTAGCGTGGTGAGAAGCAGAAATCCGAAGCACATGGGAAGGACTGAGGTGTACAGGGTATGGGAGGTCTCAACAGGTGCCTGTGGGTAGCCTGCGGCAGATGAGGAAACAGGTTAAAAAAACAGGCCAGCTCCTCATTCCTCTGACTCCCAATCCAGTGTTCTTTCGAGGATAGTTTGTTGGCTTCCTGATTGAGTGGTGGTGTGAGACTCCAGAATCCTGTGCGAAAAGCCTTTTTTAGAACTTAGTGGTTTATATAAAAATTAAACTGTATCTAGATTCATCAGCTAGATGTTTTATTTAAAGCCATATAATAGTTTGGGCACCACTACATTAATTTTCATCGAAAGTCATGCAGTTAAGAAATTTCATGACCACTCTGAATGGAGGAGTGTCCATTTTCTATGACAAATCAGACTTCGTACGTGTGGAGTGGTCGGGGGAGCGTAAAAGAGCAATAAGGGGCCAGGAAAAGGCCATCTATTCATGGTCCTGCTTCCCGTCTTGGGTGTTGAGTTATTTGTGATTGCAGATCCTCTGATTTGAGGGAAAGGAAGCAGAAAAATAGGATGCCATCAGCCAGGAGGCCAATGTCAGCCCTATCAGTAAAGCCGTTTCACTTGCCTGAATGGAAATGAGAAAAGAAATGTGCACTAAATATATTTCCCATAAATGTGATTGCGATTCTTAAAAAGCAGACTCAGGTGCTTGGCTCTCTTATTTTTAAAGTAATTAATCATGACAACAGGATTTGAGAAAATACCTCGGGAATTTTACATGAAATGAAAGCTGCTAGGTCAGCGCAAGTAAAAAGTTAAAGCAACTAATTTTACTTTGTCCAGATCCTCTACTGTCGTAGATTAATTATGTCGAATAAATTTCTAGACAAAAGAGACTCCAGTATCTGGGAATGTGTTCTGGGAATGAGGAAGAGCTAAAGGAAGGGCGATGCAGAGATGATCGGAGTATACACAGTTGGTAGAGAATGCTCTGGTAAAACGAGCTCTCGCCTGGAAGATCCAAGCTGAGGGGGAGGATGAAGAAAGATTTAGATTGGAACGTCTGGGTTGAAAGAGACCTGCAAGAGGATTTCATCCAGGACAGGGGCTTCTGTGTCAGCTCTGTCAGGTGGCGCTTTGGCTTCTGCCTGGAGAAGTTGGCCTCGGATCTGTAGTGGCGTGTTACGGTGGCGTCCATCTTGGTACTTTTTTTGTCCTGTGCAATTTCGGGTGGGTGATGGGGAGTTTGGGGAATACCACCTCTTGTAGAATTTGTGAAAACCTTAATGGTACCCTGGTCCCTCCCTCCCTGTGCATCTTTCTCATTTCTAACAGACCCTCCCCACCTCCAAGCCTCCACATTCATGAAGGATTTTAAAAACCAGAGATGTTCCTAATAGATGTACAGGTCAGCACATTCACAACTGAACATCGTTCCCTGAGAATTTACTCAGCAACAAATATTTGAATGCCATGCTCAGCGGTGGGATCCACTTGTGCACAGGGGGACCAAGGTCCCTATGCTCCTGTGGGAAGGTGAGGGGGAGGGGAGGAAAGAAGATAACAGTGTTCTTCAAGCTGTGGCTGGAAGACAGACTGCTCCCAGGGGACTGCCCTAGGCCCTTTCACTGCTTCTCACCTCTCGCCCACATTCCGGATTCCCAGCTGAAGCTGCCAAAGGACCAGCTTTGTCAGCAGAGCTTTCTGGCACAGAGCCCTATACACTCTCTGGCCCAGAGCCATTACTCCAAAGGCTTGGAACCGCCCTTTGGCCCAGTTTGCTCTCCAGACACAGCCTCTTGGATAATTTGTCCTGAACCTTGAAGCGAGGACAGAGGCTCCTTTTTTAGATGCTTCCTTTCCCCTCCATTACTGTCTTATATTTTAAAATCCAAGTTGGATCAGTAAGTATTAAATGTATCTCATACTTACAACTCCTTTTGGAGGCTCCCTGCTTGACTCTCCTTGTCTGACCCTTCATTTCCTTCCTTTTTATATTACGGATACGGGATTACCAAGGATCCATGAGAAATCTCCCCATCTCCTGACTTTTTTTCCTATTGCCCACAGCATACAACTTAGCAAAGAGTCAACAATAGAGGTAATTCTACCAACAAGAAGAAAAATAAGTTTTGTCCCCTCATTATCCATTTTATTATTAATAAAGCCCCAACATGGGGCTCGAACTCGCAACCCTTAGACCAGGAGTTGCGTGCTCTACCGACTGAGCCAGCCTGGTGCCCCTCATACCCATGATCCATTCTAAAAAGCCCTTCTTAGATAATCTGAATACTGTGGTTTACACCACAGTCCTCCGTCATCCTTGAAGCCGAGAACTAGAACTTGGGTTCCTGCCGGATTTGTTGCTAAGGAAGGGATGAGAGGTGATAGTTCTTAGTTGTCTGGATGCTGTCGATCAGTAAGAGGATCCTGGTCAACACACTCTTCCAGACTTGGCAAAATCCAGTTGGCTCTCCCACGGCATTTTCTGGTGGCACCTTAGACCAGGCAGAGCTCTAAACTTCCTTGAAATCCTAGGAATTGACGGAGGTTGAAATTGCTTCCTCAAAGCCTAGATTGTCAGGAGTCAACCCTAGCTCTGGTCCTCTTCTTCATTGAAAGCAATCGCTCTCTCTCTTTTTTTTTTTTTTTAGAGATTTTATTTATTTGTGAGAGAGAGCGAGTGCGCACAAACGGGGCAGGGGGCAGAGGGTGAGGGAGAAGCAGTCTCCCCACTGAGCAGGGAGCCCAGTGCAGGACTCGATCCCAGGACCCTGAGATCATGACCCGAGCCAGAGGCAGACGCTTAACCGCCTGAGCCACCCAGGCACCCCAAGAGCAATTTATCTTAATCAAAGGGTAGCACATTCAGGTGAACTCTGTTCCCGTGTGGGTTTAAATCTTACTGTTCAACATTTGCTCCTAACAGTAAATAATAAGGGATGAGAGAAATGGGTTAAAAACAGTCCACAGGACACTCTAAAAAAGGAGCCAAAGGTTACAGAACTTTAGAATTTATGAGTTTTATGACCTATATTCCAACACCTTCCTTCTGGAAGACAGTTTTTGAGAACTGAGGGCCAGAAACATGTTACAGAACTGATATTTCATGGTTCTGGAATACTAACTCTTCTGGGGCTGGATCTCGTGTCAGCTCTGCAGTCCTCCTAGTTGCTCAAATCGCCCTCCAGAAGTTATGATATGTTCAGGGGACCCTGGCTCAAATAACCATGACAACTGACGGACCCAACGTTCTCTTCCCCTCTGCCCTCCTCCCACTGGGAGGTGTTAGTAGTATTGCCCAAGGCTTCCCTGGAGCGGCTGAGTTGTTGCTGCTGGGGGAGCCACTCAGCAGCCTGGGCTCTGTGGGACTGAGGCAGCATCAGCTGGCGTGAGTACGGGGGGCCCCGGGAACATCTGTCTTACCTGGTTTGTTTTCGAGAGTTACAGGAAAGAAACTGAGGGTAAGGGTCTCCTGAGAATTTCATGGAAGATGAAGAGGTCTGCAGGGAAACCACTGAGGGAGAGATTATTCAAGGGGAATGACCAAGAGTGTAGGGTAGATATTCTGGGGCGCTAGCTGTTCCAGAACACAGGTGAAATAGCTGGTTTGAAGTGATGACTTTCTTCCTAGTTGAGCATTCAGGGAAGGACTGCCAGGTACACGTGCTTAACAAGAGAGGAATTGATGCAGAACTTTTTCGTCAAAAAAAAAAAAAAAAAAACTAAACCTGAAATTAATTCTTTTAGTCTCATTTGGATCCTCATCTGAAGCCCCTTAACTTCATCGAAAACCTCTTATCTCTTAAAGCTACCCGTATTGTCATTTCTTACCCTGAAGCCTTGTAAGAAACGTCAGTCTTGACAAGTAGGCTGTGGGCAGCTCCTCCCAACCGGGCTCAAGGGAGTGGCCGCTGGTCTGTGACATTCATGCTCCAACCTGATGCCTTCTGTTGAGGGAGCTGGCGCTCTCCGGCAGCCTGGGCCTTGTGGGGCCATGAGACGTAGGGGACTGACCCTGCGGGCCTTAAGCTGAGGACTTTCTGATGGACCTGGGACTCTGCTTTGCAGCTTGAAGAGCTGTGATGGCGGTCAACAAGGGCCCAACTTTGCTGGATGGAGACCCCCCTGTGAGTACCTTGGGCCTATATGAGATTTGGGGGGAACCACTGAGCAGGGGAGGAAGGAGCAGGGAGGAGAGGTTCAGGAAACTCAGAACAAGTTATGTCTAGATTGTATTCCTCTTTGGCCATTATGTCTCCATTATTCTTGCCCTCAGTACTTTTTGCAGGGGGCTCTTAGAGGAGGGGGGCTGGGGGGGGCAGGTAGTGCCTACTGAAAACTGAGCACCTCGGAGGGAAAGAACAGAAATATTGGCTGAGTGGGTAAGGAGAGGAAGGGAACTACTGTGCTGTAAATGCTGATGCAAAAGCCCAGGCTTTGTACACCCAGGCGGGATGTAGATTGGAAAGCCGAGCCACTGCATTCTGTAACTCTGGGGTGTCGTGCGTGTTCTAGAATACGTGAACAGCACCTCTTGGGGTTACAGGGCTCACAGCCTGTGTCATATATGGGAAAGGGTTAGAAGGACATTGTTCCGGGCTTTTGTTTCTAGGCTGGTTTTCACTGTGACTTGGAGCGGTGTGACACCTTAAGGGGTACCTGACAACCCCCCACCCCCCCCCGGCAGGCAAGGCCTCTCTGATTTAGGCACAGTTCAGATGTGAGCCCGTATAATGCCCATCTTGTCCCAGTTTAGGCTTTAGCTAACTTTTGCACTTGGAATCACCACCAAGTTTTATATTAAATCATAGAACACAGAGGCATAAAATGAACCAGTGCATAGTTAACCATCCTAACGGGTGGTGGTTTATTCCCTTCCCAGGACCTCTCTCTCCATCTTTGACTTTGCCTACAAAAACCCCCGAAGGCTCTGTCCAAATGTTAAAGAATATATTCTCTGTTTACAGTCATAATCTTTTTTGAGTTCAAATTTCAATCTCCTTACAAGTCTCCTTGATGGGTCTCCTAACAGCCTACAAATAGAAGAGGCTAGGTGCTTGCTTCCAGAGCAGAACCGTGTAACAGGGACATATTCAAACTGCAGAGAGAGCTCCAGCATCTGAGTCAGGACCTGTGGAGCTTTCTCTTTTTAACGTTCACATGGAGAATTCTTAGCATTCCTCAGAATGGACAGAAGAATATTAACACCCTTCACTAGCTGCAAAGCAATTAATCCTGTGGCCAATCCCACCTCCTCTGTGCTCATTTATTCCCCCACCTTGTGATATTTTGAAGCCAATCTTGCAGATATACCATTTCAGGCCTGAGTTGGAATCCTGACTGCCATTTACTAGCTGTGTGATATTGGATAAGTCACTTCACATCTCTGGGTCTTTGAGTCCTCACTGGCAAAGTGCTGACCTGACCTCAGAGGGTCACTGTTAGAATTCAGTGAGGTCTTGTCACCCAAGCACCCCAATCATTGCCTGGAGCATAATGGCACTGAGTCAGTGTTCCTTGTGCAGGACTAGAATCCACATTCTTTACTCAAAGACCAGCGTTTGTTCACTGGAATTCCTGGGTGTCCTAAAGTTTAATTATATGACTGCATTAATAAGAGCACAGCACCCTAAAGCAGGAAGCGACAGTTTCACTATACCCCACATGCTCAGACCACACCTGGAATGCTGTCTTCAAGCTGGAGTGCTATATGTTTAAGAAAGACAACACTAAACTGTAGCCTATCTAGAGGGGACCACCAGACCAGGGCGGTAAGCTAAGTTAGGATCTCGAGCTATTTCGAACAGAGGAAGGACCACTAAAGGCAGACATATTGCCTTCAAATATGCGAAGGGCCAGCCCATGAATGATGAAATCGATTTGCTCAGTGTTGTTCCAGGGGGCGGAGGGTGGAGCAGCGGGTGAAGCCACATTGCACCTCGACAGAGCTGTCCAACGAGGGCCACAGGCCACTCTGTGAGGGGCAAGGTCCATCCAAGGAGGTGTCTCAATACAAGCCTGCCATGGAGGGGAGGAACGGGGGGGAGGGATGGGGTCACTGGGTGATGGACATTAAGGAGGGCACGTGATATGAGCCCTGGGTATTACATAAGACTAATGAATCACTGACCCCTACCTCTGAAACTAATAATAAATTGTGTTAATTGATTGAATTTAAATTTTTTAAAAAATGACAAACTTGAAAAAAATTTTAAAAATTAAAAAAAATTTTAAAGAAAAAAAATACAAGCTGGCCAGAGAAACTATGGGAAGCTCTGTTGCTGTAGAGGCTCCTGGAGGCCTAAACTGCTGTGATTCTGGGCAGTTGGGCAGATCTCAACTTACCCTTCCTAGGCGCAGCCCTGACCCGTTGATTTATTCAGCCAGCATTGCTGCACAGGCTCTGGTCTAGGCACTGGAGACACAGCGACGACACACAGTCGGGATACACAGCACCGTGTGATGATGGGAAGCGAGCCAGGGAAGGAGTGGTGTCTGCTAATGTCTGGGAGGAGGGTCAGGAAGCTTCCCAGAAGCAGTGATGCTCGTGTCTTGAGGGAGTGGCATTCTGCCAGCTAGAAGGGGGTCTGGGAGGGAAGGGGGAGTATGCACAGGCAGAAGACCACCCTACGCAGGCAGGGAGGCCGCGTCCCAGTAGCTCCCCAGAGCCTGGATTGAGCCAGGAGAGCATAGCAGGCAGGCTCTGGCTTTTCCTGGGGGCCATCCAGAGACTTCTGTGGCCTGGGTTCCTCCTAGGTCACTGGGACGCAGGCTAGCCTCACCAGCAGGCTCTGTGACCCGTGGCTGATTTCCGGGAGGGAGGAGTTTTCAGGGGAACGCTTTGATTGCCTGCCTTCCTTCCACGCCAGGAGCAGGAGAACGTGTTGCAGCGGGTCCTGCAGCTGCCGGTGGTGAGCGGCACCTGCGAGTGCTTCCAGAAGACCTACACCAGCACCAAGGAAGCCCACCCGCTGGTGGCCTCTGTATGCAATGCCTACGAGAAGGGCGTGCAGGGCGCCAGCAGCCTGGCCGCCTGGAGCATGGAGCCGGTGGTCCGCAGGCTGTCCACCCAGTGTGAGTCCTCAGGGCACTGGCAGGCCACCATCTATCTGTCTGTCTGTCTGATATCTTGCTTGTCTGTCTGCCGATATATCTGTGCGCCCTTTTGGCTGTCTGGTGGCCTTTCTAACCATCCACATCCTGTTATATGACTTTCTTCTCTACAGATATAGATGATACAGTGATAGACGCTCTAGATACAGGTACAGATATGGACATACAGGTCTCCTCATCTGTAGATGTCCCATCTACAGCCCAGTTGGCGTTTTCCTGGGATGGCAGTGATGGGCTGAAGAATTGGCAGGGGAAGGGATGGGCAGAGCTGTTTGAGCAGTGGTGGGAGTGGGGCTCGTGGTAGACCAGACACCCACTTGGGCCCCGAATCCAGCAGCAGCAGTAGGGACTGGCAGAGGCTGACACAAAAGCAGGAGCAGCAGACTAACTAGATCTGTCTGCAGAGTTGGGGGGGGGGGCAGCGGGGGATGGGAAGGCATCTGGGCCCAGAAGCGGAGAGCTAGCAACCAGGGCCCTGGAGGTGGAGAGAAACTGTCCATGCAGGCCCTACTACCCGACCCAGCCCTATTTGAATTGTTCTGCCCCATTTGAAAATATGATCTCCAAGGAAAGGCTTGCTCTCTCTCTCTCTCTCTCTCTCTTTTTTTTAATTCCAGTATAGTTAACACACAGTGTTATGTTAGTTTCAGGCACACAATATAGTGACTCAGCATTTCCACACATCACCCAGGGCTCATCACGACAAGTGCATCCAAGGCAAGGCTCTTGATAGGGCTGAGGGAAATTCCAGCAGCACCAAGAAGTCTAGGATCTTCCACCATCCTGATTAGAGAATTATGGGTGTCTGAGGATTCCGCCCTGGGCTGGCCTCCCTGCCCACAAACTCCTTCAGTACTTTCCCTGGGTCTCATTTTGCCCAGTCAGAAGATGGCCTAAGTCATCTGGGCTTTCTGCTGCTTGAGAATTTTGTGAAGAGTTGTAAGATATCTGGAGAGAGAATACATGAAAGCACAGAGAACCGATCTCCATGATCATGACTGCAGAGTTCTGCCTTCAGTAGCCCCTACCTCCTAGAAGCATCTACGTCCTCTGCCACTTAACCCCTCTCTGGGGGCAACTC
Organism: Ailuropoda melanoleuca; assembly: GCF_002007445.2. Classification (NCBI taxonomy): domain Eukaryota; kingdom Metazoa; phylum Chordata; class Mammalia; order Carnivora; family Ursidae; genus Ailuropoda; species Ailuropoda melanoleuca. The sequence goes on from NC_048226.1 coordinate 5,875,259, forward strand.
CTTTCTCTTCCCCGCCACCCTCTTCCCACCATTGATCCTCTTACTCCTAGAGGGTAGAGGGAAGGACACGGACCGTCCGGGGCCTGGGCCAGCTGCAGCTCGGACGGACTTGGTCACCTCTAGGATGAAAGCAGTGTCAGCCTTACCCACACAGGCCCAGCCGAGGGCCCCGCTGCTCCTCCTCTCACACCCTCACTCTCCCTGTGCTTCAGGTGCACCCAGACCTCACCCAGAGAGGGGAGGGAGGCCAGGGAGGGAGAGACCAGCATTTGTGGGTGGTGTTTGTGGTGGTGTTGTCACTTCCTCCTCACCACAACCCTGCAAGGTAGACACCATCAGTCCACATTTTACAGACGGGGAACCTGAGGCTCAGGCACACAGGAACTTACCGGAAGCCACGCACTGCAGACACACGCACTGGGCTCCGCGCCAGATCTGCCTGACCGCAGAGTTCCTACACAGAGGGAAGACTCCGGCCTGGCCTCAAGGAGTCACAGAGGATGGGGAGTGAAAGGGGCCAGGGAGCGGGGAGTGGGGGGACTCAGGTTCCAAAATGCTTCAGCTGCAGCAGGGCTGGGGGGTTTGGAGGGCTCTGAGGCGCCTTCCTCGCACAGAGGCCACTGCTAGGTCCTCGTGGCTCACCCCTCTGTGGCCTTCACGTCTAGTCATAGCTGCCAACGAGCTGGCCTGCCGTGGCCTGGACCACCTGGAGGAAAAGATCCCAGCCCTCCAGTACCCTCCTGAAAAGGTGAGCCCCTTTCCTCTTCTCTAATGTGCCCCGTACTCTGTTGTCTCACCTCTCAGGAGGAGAGGGCACAGGCTGATGATGCCATGACAGTCAACTTTTCATTTCTGTGGCAAATTCCCTTCAAGCTTGGGGGTAACCGCCTGCCCCTAAGGCCACACAGTGGGCTTGCTCCTCTCCATGGGGTGCCAAATGAAGACAGGCTTTCTGGAAAGCAGGCACAGCCCAGGGGCTTGGGCTGGGTCCCACTGCTTCTGCTCCCCCCATTCCCCTTTCCCCATCCCAGGATACCTGGTGGACCTGCACCAGGCCACTTGGTAACTATAGTCACCTACGATCATGGGCCATACTCATCAGATCTCAAGATGGCAGTCCCACGTCCTCAAGATCCAGCCCTTTATGGACCATGAGACTGAAAAAGTCATTTATCCCACCCCTCACCTTCTCTCCCAGATTGCCTCTGAGCTGAAGGACACCATCTCTACCCGCCTTCGCAGTGCCAGGAATAGCATCAGCGTGCCCATCGCCAGCACTTCGGACAAGGTCCTGGGGGCCGCTCTGGCCAGCTGTGAGCTCGCCTGGGGGGTAGCCAAAGATACTGCCGAGTATGCCGCCAACACCCGAGCCGGCCGGCTGGCCTCTGGAGGGGCCGACTTGGCTCTGGGTGGTATTGAGAAGATGGTAGAGTTCCTACTCCCTTCAGCCAAGGAAGAGTCAGGTATCTACAATTAGGGGGGCTGGCAGACCCTCCCTGGGAAGTAGGTTGGCTACCCATGCTGCCTGGGAATTAGCAAGAGGCAGCCAGAGTTCAGCAGGCCACAGCTCTGGAACAGGGAAGGCCCAGCAAGATTTCCAGAGGGATCCATTGTAATTTAGCCTCCTTTCCGCATTTGTAAGTGGGGAAAGCGAGTGGCCCAAGTCACCAGCAAACTTGTGGTGAAGCTCGGGTAACCACTTTGCAACCCTAGACACAGCCCCAGCTTCTCCAGCCCCCCTCTCTCTCTGATCAGCTTTCCTTTCTTTCCCCCCAAATCCTACCCAGCCCCTGCTCCAGGACAGCAGCATCCCCAGAAGCCCCCCAAAGCCAAGCCGAGCCTTGTGCACAGGGTTGGGGCCCTGGCCAACACTCTCTCTCGACACACCTTCCAGACCACAGCCCGGGCACTGAAGCAGGGCCATGCCCTGGCCATGTGGATCCCAGGTGTGGCTCCCCTGGTGAGTGCTGCCCTGACCTCTGGCTGACCCCCAGCCTGGGTCCCTCCCGTCCCCACCCCACTCCACCTCTGGTACTAGGAACATTCTCTCCTCCAGCTTGGGCTGGAACTTTTGGTCTAAGGACAAGAGACCTTAAGGGGGCAGAGGGCCAGTCCTCTGGGCTTCAAAGAAAGAGAAAGGACAGGATGTGAGCCGAGGGCACTTCTGTCTCTTTCCCTCTCCGAGTCCCACCTCCCAGCATTCATCCTCACAAGGGGGCTTCTTGTGGTGGGCCCTCCCACCCATGAGGGAGCAGAGACCCCTAGCTGCTATCCAGGAACCAGGGAGTGTCACCTGTAAGTAAGCAAGGTGCCAAACCCCTTCTGTTGGGGAGAGAGCGCTGGCCGGGCTGCATCCCTGACCCTGACCCTGACTGCCCCCAGGTTTTAAAATCTCCCTTCTAGAGGCTTCTAATTTGCATCCTACTTGCACCTAAGGTAAAGCTGCCTTTTCTAGGCCCAGGGCGGGCTAAGTCCCCACCATACCCCACCCCCCAGCTCTGTGTATTTTAACAGATATAGACTGGATTTTTTTCATAAGGACCTTTAGTAAGAAACTAAGGCCAAATAAAGGAAAATAAAGGAAATAAAAATTAAAGCATAAAGGTCAGCAAACAAAACAACCCTTCTCAGCCATCATTTGGATAACAATTTTAACAGCATCATCAGGCCTGACTCATTCATTCAAACAAATGTTTGCCGAGAACCTACTATGCACCAGGTTCTGTGGCTCGAGTCGGGATATGGGAGTAGTGGTTCCCTTCTTTCCCCTGCACTGGGGGATCATTTACCCGTGGAGGCTGCGACTGACCCATGTCCCAGCCTTATGTGTAGTAGGGAGGGCCTGCTGTACTGTGCCACCTCGGGCACCCTGCTCACACGGAACATAATGGTGTCCCCTGAAGCCATATGGTAAGGAGGCCCTGTCTGGGGAGCTCTTTAGGGCTAGGAATGAGCCAGGCTGTGCCTCAAGGGGACACCAGCCCACCTGCCCGGGTCTCTTTCCGCCCATGGGACACTGTGGTCCTCTTGATTTCTTACTCTTTAAAGACCTCCAAGGAGTGTCTACTAAAGCTAAACACATCTCCCCACAAAGACCCGGCAGTTCAACCGAACAGAAATGAGAGCTTATGTCCCCCGAAGACACGTCCAAATGTTCCTACTGGGCTTTATCCTTAGCCAAGCACTGGAGACAACAGAGACGCCCACCAACAGCAGAGTAGGCGAACTGTGCTAGATATACATGGAATATGACACAGAGGGGACAAGGAAGGAGCTCTCTTGACGTGCAGTAGCACGGACCAGTCTCACGATGAACAGGAGCAGCTGTTCATGAAAGAAGACACATTGCATGAGTCCATTTATACAAAGTTCAAAAATGGGCAAAACCAACCCTCTGTTGGCAGAGGTGAACATGTGGTCCCCGGGGGGGGGTACTGACAGGGCGGGGGCCACCCCCACAGGAGACTTCTGGGGGGTTGAAAATGGCCTCTATCTTGATCTGTGGTAGTTGCACCCGTGTGTGCTTATAAAACTTCACAGAGCTGCACACTACCGATGTGCACGCTCCAGGTATGTGAGTGACCGCTCAGTGACAAGTCTGGGGACCTGCCCCTGGCAGTGAGGGGTTTTGCCCGCTGGGGCTGCCCGGGCCTCTGCAGGTATGTGAGGCCAGCAGCTCACGGCTCCCCCCCCCAACTCAGAGCAGTCTGGCCCAGTGGGGCGCGTCGGCCGCCATGCAGGTGGTGTCCCGGCGGCAGAGTGAGGTGCGGGTGCCCTGGCTGCACAACCTCGCCGCTGCCCAGGACGAGGAGCACGACAACCAGACGGACACGGAGGGAGAGGAGACGGAGGAGGAGGAGGAATCGGACACCGAGGAGAACAAGCTCAAAGAGGTAAGGGGGCGAGCAGAAGCTGAGTGGGGACATGGACGCCTCAAGGTCCCACAGCCCACCGAGGGGACACGAAGCAGAGTCATGGGGTGAAACGAGGGTCTCGGCCCCCAGACCCAGAGACAGCACGTGCACTCTCTGCTGTTCACCGCACCCCCAAACAGCTGGCTAAACAAAGTACTTCCATGCCCTTCTCTCAGCTGATCCTCACGACAGCCCCAGAAAGTAGGCAGGGGGAGACTGTCATCCCCACGGTGCAGATGAAGAAGCAGGTCCAGAGAGGGGAAGGGACCTGCCCAAGGCCACACAGCTAGAAGACACCAGTGGACAGTTTTTCCCATTCGGTGTCCATGTACTTTCCCTCCAGCTCTGGGGGTGGTGGGGAGGAGAGGGGCCAAGGGACACGCCGCAGGAGGTGCTGACCTAGCTCTGGCCCCCAGGTGGCAGCCCTGCCCAGCCCGCAAGGCCTCCTGGGCGGTGTGGCCCACACGCTGCAGAAGGCCGTGCAGAGCACCATCTCCGCCGTGACGTGGGCACCCGCGGCTGTGCTGGGCTCGGCAGCCAGGATGCTGCGTCTCACCCCGGCCCGTGCGGTCTCCTCCAGCAAGGGGAGGGCCATGTCCCTGTCAGACGCCCTGAAGGGCGTCACTGACAACGTGGTAGACACGGTGGTCCACTATGTGCCGGTGAGTTCCACCCCAGGGGCCTGGGAGGGACAGGTAAAGCAGATGTGACCAGTGGCCCCCCTTTCCCCAATCTTCTTGGCAGTCCTCCTGATCCTCAGCACCCCAGAAACATTTTGGCAAACTATGGCCTTGATGGGGAGCCCTTGCCAGCCCCAAGAGGATAGAGACAGTGGCCCTGGCCTGAGACCTTTCCTCACAGCCCTGCTTCCGACCATCAGTCTGGGGGCCCCCAGTTGGCCCAGCCCTCACCTCAGGGGGTTTGCATGCTGCTCCCTGGGAAGGGGCCAGAGGGAGGCTTCCAGGGCACCCTGGGGGGTGGGCTCTATTCCAGGGCACAGCCGCTGCCCCATCCCAATCCTATCACCCATTAACAACAGGAGAAACCCGAGAGACACCAACACTGTCTCTTTGGCAGTCCCTGGGCCTCTTCCTAGAGCAAGTGACAGGCTGTGCAGGCCCCAGTCAGGCCGTCCACCCTTTAGAGTGAGCAAGGGTTGGGGGCAGGGGTCACTCAGTCACCCACTTCCGAGAGGCATGCAGGGTCTTGGCTTCCAGCCTGTTCACCTTGGGCTCCAAACAGGGCCAGGCATGGGTCCCTTGACCTTGGCTGGGACAGCGAGTGGGCTGTGCTTACCGCACAACTCAGGCCCAAGGAACGGTGGGAAAGCCTCTGACTTTCCACGGAGCCAACCCTGAGGGAGACCCCAGGGGTCCAGGCACTTTGGGAGGGTGCTGCCTGCCTTGCCTGGGGGTCTGGACCGAGGAGACCATTGGAGAGGGCAAGACGTCAGTGGTCTCCCCTGCTCCCCCGCCCCGGTCCCACACCCCAGGCTGTGCCCTCCGGAAGGCCTCCTGGGAGGGGTGCATGCAAGGGGGAGGCGCAGGGAGGAGGGCCAGGCCGGCGCCCTAACAGGGCTGCCGGGGCCCTCAGCTCCCCAGGCTGTCGCTGATGGAGCCCGAGAGCGAATTCCGGGACATCGAGGAGGCCGAGCGCCGGGAGGCCGAGCGCAGGGCGTCTGGGGCGCCGCCCGCGGGCCCGGAGCCCGCGCCGCGTCCCCCGCAGCCCCCGCGGCAGCCTGCGGCCCGCGCGCAGCCCCGGGGCGCCCCCAGGCCCGGGGCCGGAGGACAGGGCGGACGCGCCCGCCGCGCCGCTCTCGTCCTTCCCGACCGTGGCCCGCGAGAAGCCGAGGCGCAGGGTCAGCGACAGCTTCTTCCGGCCCAGCGTCATGGAGCCCATCCTGGGCCGCGCGCAGTACAGCCAGTTGCGCAAGAAGAGCTGAGCCCCGCGCCTCCGCCGGCCGCCCCGAGGCGAGGCCCGGGCGGGCTCTCCGCCCAGAAACAGAACCTGCACTTCCGAGTGCGCGGTGACCTCTTCCAAGTAGCCCCCTGAGAACCGAGCCTCGTTCCGCGGCGCTGCCGAGGCACGCGTTATCTTTTCAGCACCGTTTTGGGCTTAGCTGTCAGAACCTATTTTTAAGAAGCGTCAGAGCAGCAGCTTGCCTTGATTCTATGCCTTGTTTTTGTTTTGTTTTGTTTTTTTAACCAAAAGATTAATTGTTTGACTTGATCTCTCACTTCTTTAACCAAACTTGTGGCCAAACGACAGTTGATGGTTTCCAAAAGTTAGATCCATCCTCTGTAGACAAAGATTATGCAGAAGTCTCTGACATATGTTTAAGGCCTGAGCTCAGAGATTCCTCCGAGTATCCAGCCTCTCAGCAGACTACCTTGAAGGGAGTGACAATTAGGTGCAAAAGCTGTTGTATGTTTTTGTCAATATTAGCCTCCCTTTCCGAGTACGCATACTCTTCGCAGGGTGAGTCCCGGCCTCCGCTCTGTAGCGCCACCTCCTGGCTCACAGCCGCACTGCCATGTGCATCCTTCCTGCTTTCCAACTGTGCGTTCCCTCTTCCACCGCCTTTCGAACGCAGGCGCCCCCAGTGCCGGGGGACGACAACGGTGACCGTTCACCTTATAAAGTCCAAACTACATAGACCATATGTACGGACTCTGTAGTAGCCACAATTCATTCCAGGTCCTATTTCTGAAAACGTCGATATTTGGAAATCTAGGGAACGCATACCTATAATTTAAAAATTCAAATTGCAAAAGGGTGTGTGTCTTCCTCACTGAGTTCCCCAGTTGCCCTTCACAGAAACCACTGCGCTGGCAGTATCGCGGATATCCTTCCAGGTACAGGCTGCGCATGTGCAAGCCCACTTTGTTCACACAGCTTTGGGATGTGATCCTGCTTTCCTCACTTAACAATACATCTTAGAGATCTTTCTGTATCAGCACCACAAATCCTCCTTGCTCTTTTTAAGGGCCATGTAGTAAGTGTTTCATAATGTAGATGTGCTATCTTTGATTTACCTTGTTCCCTAATGATGGACTTTCAGGTCGTTTCCTTCTTTTTTTTTTTTTTTTTTTTTTTTTTTTTTTGCTCCTGCAAACAGAGCTACAATAAACATCTGTATACGAAATATTTTGTGCAGACGTGTAGGTACATCTACAGGAGAAACTGATAACTTGGAACCATGACATGCTGGGTGAAAGAGGATGTGTATTTTAAATATTGTTAGATAACGCCAAGTAGCCTTCCAACCCAAACTGTTTTTCTTGTTATTGTCATCAGCTGCACAGATAATTACCACCTCTCTGTCAGTCCTTTTAGAGGTCCATATATACATTCCCCATAGGCCCCCCCTTTGACCTGTGAGCACCCTCTCGGCCCCCACTCTGTTCCATACCCAAAAGCTGAGCTTTCTGAAACTGACTTTAGGTCCTGGCCGATCTTTGGTGTAATGAGTCCTTGGCCTTGATGCTCGGGTTTGGAATCTGAGGATGGACATGCCTGTGTGGATGTGGCCAGGACTCAGAGCTAGCCTTGGGCACCCCACCCCAGCTCTACAATCCACACCACTCTCAGCAGTTTCCTGGGGAGGGAGTGTGATCTGATATGACAGGGGCTACAAAGATAGGTTCAGCCTAGCCCTGGCAGGGCTCCCGTGGGCAGGTGCTGGTGCAGTGACCGCAAGCCTGGGTGTGCAGAAAGAAACACCCATCTGTTCTGGACTCACCTGCCCATGCTGCTTTCCTGATCATCCACTCCTCCATAGTCCTGTGGCTCTTCCTTCTAGGCCATACCCCAGTTGGCACAAAAACTGCCCTCTCAGCAACCCAGAAGAGCTGGGGCCTTAACAGGGCTGCAGCAGTCAACACACCTGCCGGCCAGGCGCCGGCCCGTACCCCTCACCCCTCAGAGTGCTGGGGGCCAGCGTATGGAATAGCACTGCCCAGGAAACAAACAGTTTAAGTTGCAAAAGATTCTTTTTATCATTAAAAACCTCTTGATTAAGTGCTCTGAGCCTGGCCCTTGGGGCTTCTGAACACTTTTTGGAGAGAAATGAGAGCAAAATATCTCCTCTAAATGACAGAAATGTGCTTCATTGGCTGGTGTGGGACTTTTCACTGTTCTGAGAGACATCACTTGGGCAAGTCTCCTTGCTCATGTGGATGTGAAGGCTCATCCACGCTCATCTTTGGGCGCTCACGACCTCGGGAAGCGCTCCGCTTCACAATGGGATGCCAGGGTCCCCTTCAGAGAAACACCTTATCCGCTTTCCTCTGGTTCAGCTCACGTAACACACCTCCAACTCAATCACAGCTTTTGAAGATGGAAAAAGAACCATTACCGACCACAAAATACATTTATCCATGCAGTTATTTACCACTTTTTTCTTCCATAAGTATTTAGGATCTTACTAACCAAAGGACTTCTGTGTCTGGAGACAGATAGACTTGGGCTATCATGCTCATTGTTTGAAGCAGAATTTTCCTAAACATTTAAACATTTCATACTTCATCAAATTATTTTAAATCTTGAAATGTGGGTTACAAACGAAAAAGGCAAATTCTCTTACACAGTTCTATAAACCTGAGTCAGTGGAAACTTCTGCATGTCTCATCGGCATCTCGCTATAGTTAGCAGGCATCCGGCGGTTCCTCTGTCTGCGGAGAGGGGACTAAGCTCGCATGTCCTACTGGGTGGACCCTTCTCCTACCTACTGCTCAACATAAGAGACAGAACGTGAGCGGCACCATTAGAACGTCCTGTCTGGCTTCTCCTTTCCCACCCTGGCCTTGCCCCCAGGATCCATAATCCAGAATTTTGTGTTCACTGTACCTTTGCTTTTCTTTATAAATTCCTTTCCTATGCATATACCTCATTCCAATACTGTTTTGTTTTGCAGGCTTTGAACTTTAGGTGGAATTATGTGTATTCTTCTGAGACTTGCTTTTTTTTTTTCACTCAAAAGGAAGTTTCTGAGAGTCACTCATTTTCACTAGAGATTTTTTTATTATACAAATTTTGCTGTGATCTGATTGTATCCCCACCCCAAATCCATATGTTGAAATCCTACCCCCAAAGATGATAGGATGAGGAGGTGGGGCTTTGGGGAGGTGATGAGGTCATGAGGGCTCCACGGGATTAGAGTCTTTATAAAAGAGGCCATAGAGAGCTCCCTTGCCTCTTCCACCATGTGAGGACCCGGCAAGAGGCACCAGCTATGAACCAAGAAGAGGGCCATCACCGGAACGTGACCATGCTGGCGCTATGACCTTGGACTTCCCAGCCTTCAGAACTGTAAGAAATAAATTCCATTGCTTATAAGCTACCCAGTCTGTGGTATTTGGTGATAGTGGACCAAATGGATGAAGACAAATACGTTTTATATTTAATAAGCATGTAAAATTAGTATATTAATAACAAGTGTATTAATTTAGTCATTTGAATTAGAATTGAACCAGTTTGGAGAGATTGTCTTTCCTCAAGTCGCCTCACAGGCCAAGATGGCTGCTCCAGCCCTGGCCATCAACTCCATTTTCCAGCCACAGAGAAGAGACATGGGGGAAGGAGAAATTATACACATTACTTTGCTTATAACTAACTGGACAAAATTTAGTCACATGGCCACATGCAGCTAAAGAGGAGGCTGAGAAATACAGTCTTTATTCAGAGTGGCTATGCATTTAACTAAAATCAGAGGTCTTAAAAGGATGGGAAGTGGATCCTGGGGGTGGGGGGCAACTTGCAATCTCTGCCACACCACTCTCCTGTCAACAGACATTTGGATTGTTTCCATATTTTTTAAAAGTAGGCTCTATGTCCAATGTGGGGCTTGAACTCATGACTCTGAGGTCAAGAGTCACGTGCTCTAATGACTGAGCCAGCCAGGCACCCCTCCATATTTCTACTATTCCATAATTTTGGCAGTGAACATTCATATGAGATTCTTGGGGACTGTGACTGAATGGGATTCCTAAGTCACACAGTGTGTGTATTGTTCACTAGATATTGCCAAATTATCCTCCAGCATGGTTGTTCTGATTTACATTCTCCCTGTGGGGCTCCATCTCATGACTCAGATCATGAGCTGAGCTAAAATGGGGGGTGGGGGGGAGCATGACTGGGTGGCTCCATTGGTTAAGCATCTGCCTTTGGCTCGGGTCATGATCCCAGGGTCCTGGAATTGAGCCCCACATCAGGCTCCCGGCTTACTGGAAGTGTGCTTCTCCCTCTCCCTCTGCCCTTCACTCCCCGCCCCCTCCACTAGCTCTCTCAGGCACTCTCTTCTCTCTCTTTCAAATAGATAACTAAAATCTTAAAAAAAAAAAAAATCAAAAGTTGGTTGCTCAACTGACTGAGCCACCCAGATGCCCCTGGAATCAGCTACTTTTAATAGGGGATGGTGATAGAACCTACAGTTTGAACGCTGAGGGGCACATACCTGATTGTTCCATGTGCATATCGGTGATAGACAGAAAGGCATTGCACAACCACTAGTAAGAGCGAGAAAAAAGATATTTCTTTCCAAAGTTATGAATTCACATCAGTGGTTCCAGTGAACTCTAACATCACAAAATTCTCTCAAAATTGTATTATAACAAAAAAGTTTTAATTTTATTTTCTTTAAGCTTAATAACTATAATTCTAATTCTAATTGTACTTCCTTCTCCTAAATATGAGGTTTCACAAATTATTACCAACTTTTGTTACATTTACATGCACGAAGATCCAAGTTTCGTTCCCCGCTTTTTCACATTCCGAGTCTAAATGAATTGTTTTGACCGTTACGGTAATAGGCCTTCTCCATTATCATTCCAGCTCAGCTGCTTTAGAATATTTGGGACCAACAATGTCATTGTACAGCATGTCAGACAACACTGGGGTTGCATTGACTTTTCACAAATGGGTGAATTTTTAGTCTTTCCTTAATTGAATTATTTTTTTTTCCTTAATTGAGTTCTATATCACAGGAAGTGTTGCAGCTTCTAGCAGCTTCTGACAGATAGATGCCTGGTAGCTGAATGAGGATCCTTCATGATATGCGAATAGTTGAACAGCCTCTCTTATCTCTGAAAATTCTAGGATGTGGTTGTGGATGACTTCCTGTCTTAGGGTTCTCCAGAGAAATAGACCCAACAGGAAGTGCATAAATATGTATCAATAAGAGGTATATATACAGAGAGATTCATTAGAAGGAATTAACTCACACAGTTAAGGAGGCTGGCAAGTCCTCGGAGCTACAGGTTGAGGCAGCAAGGTGGAGACCCAGGAGAGCCCGTGGTTTGGTTCGAGTGCAAGCCTGAAGGCCTGAGAACCAGGCGAATTGTTGGTGTGGCTCTAGTCCGTCCAACCCAAAGTCTGGCAGCCTCAAGACCCAGGAAGAGCCGATACTCTGTTTGAGTCTGAAGGCGGGATAAAAGCCAAAGTCTCAGTTCAAGGAAAGTCAGGCAGGAAAACTCTTATTTGGGGCAGGGTCAGCCTTTTGGTTCTGTTCAGATCTTCACCTGATTGGATGAGGCCCACCCACACTAGGGAGGGCAATCTACTTTACTCAAAGTTCACCAATTTATATGTTACTCTCACCAAAAACACCCTCACAGAGATGTCTAAGGTAATGTTTGACCACATATCTGGGCACCCCATGGCCCAGTCAAGTGGATACGTAAAATGGACCATCACATTTGCCAACACCATGCAGACTGATCTCATGTGCATTTTCTAAGCCGTCCTAGTCTTCCCACCCTTTTGCCAGTGGTTACTTCCCAGACAGCAGCCCTAAGCCATGTGGTACAAGAGATGTGAGGGAAAGCCACTCTTTGGGCTCCCGGGAAAAGTTCCTTTGATCCAAAGAGGGCCCCATGATACGGTGCTTTCTTCCTCCTCTGGATGTTTTATGGTTGAAGGTGATGGCCAGAGAAATGGACAAGCCAGGTCCTCTGTCACACTGCCACTGACTCAACCTGTCCCAGAGCCTCCTCCCTGTTGTCTTTCAGCTGAGATAACGAACAGCCCTATTGTTCAAGCCACTTCGAGTTTTAGTTTGTGTTCCTTGAAGCTGAGGGCTTCCTAATATAGATCTATCCAAAGACACTTGGCAGTTTCTACAGCCTTAATTGCACTGCCTGTCTGTGACAGGCAGTCTTGTGCATACATAATAAATTAAATTTCGTTACTACATCGGAGTTCAATTTTTCTAATGACATTTAACGTGACAAATATGTTTCCAGATTTTAATTAAAATTCAACCATGTGTGGTGCTCCCAGTGCAACCAGTCCGTCAGAGGTCATGGAGGTGAAGACACCATGTCCTTGAGGTGGCAGGTGGACATCCCCTCTCACCTCTCCTGGTGCCAAGTTTCCCCTGGCAATGACTGCAAGACACAGCTCCATCTCACAAACGTTACAGTGTGACAAAATGTGAATCTTAGAACTGAGGAAGCATTTTTTTGATGTGGGGAGATCAACATTTCTACTGTTTTTTTTTGGGGGGGGTGGGACTGAGAGTACAAAACAGAGGTGACTGAAGACAGGACTCTGAACTGAGGACAGGATGGCCTGGTATCCAGATGGGGGCCTCTAAAGCATAAGATGCCACCAAGGGGATGCTACTTTATTCTCCAGATACATCCTAAGTGCCCTTCTGTCGCATTGTGCCTACAATATGAAAACCTGAGCCATAGCGATCCATATCCGTATTTCTGCTAACGCAAAAATGTTTTCCTTCCTTTCTTCAATAACTTCTACTAAAAACCTCTGTGGAGTGACAGTGCCAGGCCGAGGGCCAAGGGAAAGACACACACAGGTAAACACGGCACACTCCTTTCAAGGACCTCTCAGTTTAGTGGGAACAATGGACAAGTGATAATATGTGTAGTATACGTGCGTATAATATACACGTAGGTGCTTGTATATCGTGGGGCTGCAGTCTGAATGTTTGTATCCCCCTGCAAGTTCATTTGTTGAAATCCTAACCCTCAAGGTGGGACCTTTGGGAGGTGATTAGGTCATGAGAGTGGAGCCCTCGTGCATGGGGTCGATGTCCATATAGAAGAGACCTCAGAGAGCTAGCTTATCTCTTCTGCCACGTGAGCACACTGTGACACGAAGCCTCTGGGACATCAAGGAAGTGGACCCTTATTGGACATTGGATCTTCCAGTGCCATGATCTTGGACTTCCCAGGCACCAAAACTTGAGAAATGTTTGCTGTTTATAAGCTGTCCAGTCTGTGCATCTGACATTTTGTTATACCAGCCTGAGTGGACCAAGACACCTAGAGAATAAGAGTTGGAAGGGCACCCTCCAAGACATTGACTGCTCTTACCTGCCTTCTTCATACATTGTGCTCTTTACTAGTAGTATTCTTCTTCTTTTTTTTTTTTTTTAAAGATTTTATTTATTTATTCGACAGAGATAGAGGGAACACAAGCAGGGGGAGTGGGAGAGGAAGAAGCAGGCTCATAGCAGAGGAGCCTGATGGGGCTCGATCCCACAACGCCAGGATCACGCCCTGAGCCGAAGGCAGACGCTCAACCGCTGTGCCACCCAGGCGCCCCTACTAGTAGTATTCTTCTAATTGGCATGTGTTACAGGGACGGGGGTGACCAGTGAAGAGGCTCTGCGGTGGCCCTGATGGTGACTTGGGTGGCCAGGGGGTAGAGGACAAAGTGCTTTGCCTGGACTGGAAGCTACAGAGGAGGGGGAGTCAGGGTTCAGTGGCAGACAGGCTGAGAGGAGGAGACAAGGATGGCTGGAGTGCTGGGTTGGACGTTGGGGGGCATGCTGGAGGCGATGTGGGGGCAGTCCCTTGGGCTGCACCTGCCCAGGTAGATGCAGGAGGAACACCCAGACTAACCTCCCTAACTGGAGTGGTTGGCTGAGAACTCCGCAGCCTCACCTCCCAGTGGCCCCTTTCTGGGGCACTTGTCCCTCCAGGAACCCGAGGCTGGGTGGCCGTTCTATCTACCAATAGACCAGAGGTTCCCTTGCTCATTCTAAACTGGGGGCTTCCAAGCCAGAGCTGTGGGGCCAGGCCTTGTCAGGGCCCACCCTGGTGAGGCTCCCCCAGCGGCAGACTCCGTCCTGCTCTCTTTCTGGCATGCCAGGTCCCTGGTGGCTTCATCCATCCACCCCCTGGGTCACTCTGGGTCTTGGTGGAGGAGGGGCACAGAGACGACTCTTTCTGGTGTGAGTGCAGAGGGTGGAGTGGGCCCCCAGCCCAATCTCGAAAACTTCCTGGGGGATGGATCCTTCTCCGCTTTAGAAGGGGTAGTGAAATCGGAGAGAAAAGCGGGATGGAGGGTTCCTGAGGATGGGGAAGGGAGAGCTTTGCTGAGCTTTGAGGGGGCGTAAGGAGTGCTGGGATGCGATACAGGGGTAGCAATGGCGGAAGGAGAGAAGGTCTGCACCTGACCTGAACGAATGAGTTCATGAACAAGCAGATCTTTCCTCCGCTGTTACTCAGAATCTAGGGTTGGAAAATCCAAACTCCCCTCGCGGAGCGGAAAGTCTCCTGGTTAGTTTTTGTCTTCTCACCTGTTGCAACTTGCATTGTAAGATTTAGGTGCCCCGCTCCACGAGCAGGTGGGCTTCTCCAGCTCGGGGCATCGGCCTTGGTGGTCGTGTCCCCAGAATTCCGCAAATCGCTGGAATCAGAGCGCAGCGCCTGCAGCCCTGGACGGCACGGGGGAGGTGGGGGGTGTTTGGGACGTGTGGCCCCACCCCTCGGGTGAGGCCCCGCCCAATCCCCGCCCCTCCAGGCCCGGCCCCGCCCTGTCTGCGGACAGACTCCGCGGCGCCGCCCGGCTCGCGCCTCCGCCCCCGAGCGCCCAGGCGGGCGGAGTTGCGGGTGAGGGGCGGGATGTTTGGGGGGGGGCGGGGGTCCCGATGACGGCATCGGAGCGCGCCGCGTGGAAGCTCGAAGCCTGACTGCACCGCGGGGGGACTGTGCTCCCACCCAAGCAGGTGGGTGTGGGCCCGGGAGGGGTGGAGGTCGAGGACGAGGTGAGGGGGGAGGCGCGCGCTCGCCCCCTCCCCGCGCAGGCGTGGGCCGGGTGGCGGTGGGAGAGCCACCTGGGGAGCTCTGACCGAGCACGAGGAGCCCCCATCCTTGCGTACCAGCCTCCTGGAGGCCCCTTCCTGGGCGGGCAGGAACACCCCCTTCCCTGAGTAGGGGCCTGAGGCCAGCATCTCGGGCCTGGCCGGGAGGGGCGAGCGCCGACGCTGAGAGGGTCGGGTGCACATTTGTAATCACTTTTCCAAACTCCGGGAGCTCCTGTCCCGTGCCCGCCTCCTCCAGCGCACCGGTGGAGTTACCCGGGCGCCCTCGGTGCGCAGCCGAAAGCCGGGACCGCGGGGCGCGGGGAGGCTCCCGCTGTACTGTGTGATAGTTAGCGCTATGTCCCAGGGCCCGGCACCCAGCAGGGACTGGATGATTGCGTGAGGGAACGAACGAACCGTTACACTCGCTGAGAGAAGTTAGTGACAAATCGAGGGCTGTGGGCCCGGTGGGTAGGGGGCGGTGTGGACTGCGTTAAGAAGAGAATGGGGACGGGGAGTTTTCTGGATGCAGTTTCATCATCACTGCTGGGCAGCAACTAAGCGTCCGACCTTGTGCTGGGCGCTGGAGATACAGCACGAAGCGGGACCGCAGGGTCCCTGCCTCCCAGCTCCGTCTGCGACAGAGCGGCCAGTGGCTGGTGGGAGCACCATGGGGCGCTGTGTGTGTGTGTGTGTGTAGTGCTGGGGACACAGAGCAGAGGCGCTTCCCTGGCCCCCCAAGGAAGCCGGGACCAGCCTGAGCCTGGAGAGATGCGAGTGTGTTGCAAGCAGAGAGAAGGTAAGCAGACAAGGTAGGCAGGGCTGTTAAAGTTTTGAATACCAAGGGCAGTGGGGGAGCCTCTTTTAAAGATTTTAAGCAGGAGAGTAACAGGATTGCATTTGCAATTTTGAAAGATGCCCCTGGTTGTCCTGGCGGAGGGCACAGGCAGACTGAGAGCAGTGAGGAAGCTGGTCCAGAGGTCAGTGGCCAGGACCTGGGCTTTGGCAATAGGATGGGGAGAAGCAGGTGAACCTGAGAGATATTTAGAAGATGGAATTGGCAGATCTGGTGGTGGGAACTTGGTCTTGAAAGGTCTTTTTTGAAGAAGGTGGGGCAGGGGGTGTGGGTGACAAGGGCAGAGATTACGGAGACCCCAGTGGGTACTAGGGAAAGGAGTTCCCTGACGTGGTGGTGGTGGTAGTGGCATGCGCGTGTGTGTGTGTGTGTGTGTTCTAGGAGATGGGGTCCCGGGGGAAGGGTACAGCTGGAACACAGAAGCCTTGGGAGTCAGGTGAAGGAGTCAGGGCCTCATTTTGCCAGTGATGGGAGCCATGAAGTGTTACCGTGTAGGACTGTGTGGGCCCTTGCAGTATTGGGGCACCAGGCTGGCGCAGAGGACGTTCTGCACTTTATATCACCCTCCCTTCCATGTCTCCAAGGTCAGGAGCCAGGATCTGGCTCTGGGTCACCTGCGGGGTGAGTCCAGCCCTTGGAGTACAGATGCTGATGGTAGGGGCCTCTTCCTGTCTCTCCAGGGCCCGCAGGAACCCTCCGTCAACATGGGGCTGGAGACCCAGAGGCTGCCAGGCGCTGAGGAGGCCCCCGTGAGGGTGGCCCTGAGAGTCCGCCCTCTGCTGCCCAAGGAGCTGCTCCACGGGCACCAGGGCTGCCTGACAGTGGAGCCCGAGCACAGCCGTGTCACCCTTGGCCGAGACCGCCACTTTGGCTTCCACGTGGTGCTGGATGAGGACACTGGGCAGGAGACTGTGTACCAGGCCTGTGTGCAGCCCCTCCTCGAGGCTTTCTTTGAGGGCTTCAATGCCACCGTCTTTGCCTACGGTCAGACGGGCTCCGGGAAGACGTACACCATGGGGGAGGCCAGTGTGGGTGAGTGACCCTGCTTGAGGGCCCAGGCCCATGCAGAGGGCCCTCGGTGTCTCCTGAACTTCTGCCCCTGCCATTCCCTGTCAGAGGTGGGAGCACTGGGGGGAAAGAGAGCAGGTCTCCTCCTCAGATCTGCAGCCCAGGTGGGACCAGCCAGGACTGTAGGCTGACCAGGGTAGGAAGGAAGAGTCCTTAGAGGTGGGGGGGCCTTTTCAACTCCACAGAAATGAGGTCACACTGTGTGGTTCTGCTGATCTCAGTGGGAGGAAAGGCAAGAGAGGTTGGCTTGTCTCTGGAGGTCGTCGGGATGCCGGCCAAGGGTCGGGAATCCGTGTTCGAGTCAGAGTAGTTGAAATAGGGATGGTCCTGGGAGAGCCGCGCTTTGGCTGCCGCCTGGGGAGGGGGCCGGCAGTGTAGTGGGGCTTGGGAGTGGACTCTTGGGAGAGCAGAGATGCTTTGGGACAGTTGAAGGAACTGTCCCCATATTAAGTAGCTCAGACAGCTTTCTCTTAGGTTATAAAAGTATCCGTGTTTGTCATGGAAAATTAGGAAAATACAGAAAAACACAAGCACAAAAGAAAACTTACCTGATAATTGCTTTTCAGCAGTCACCCACCCTGTTAGCATTCTAGTTTCTTTCTCTGAGGAAATTATTTTACCTTTAAAAAATAAGATTCGATTATACCCACCATTCCTTTATATCCTGTTTTTCTTAACAGTGTATCATAAACATTTCTCTATATCATTAAATACTCTTCAAGCCAATTTTTTAATGGTGGCTTGGCATTCTATTGTGTATATAAGATAATTTACTTAACCAGATCCCCTATTGGATCTTAGGACGTTTGCATTTTTTTGAAGTTATGAAGAGTGCCGCTCTGAACATCCTTTTGTTACTTCCTTGGGATAAATTTAGGAGGTCCTTTAGATAACTGAGCATAGACTATAGTAATGAGCTCCCTGTCCCGGGGAGTAATCAAGCCAGGGGTATCTGATGATCTAGCAGGGATGTAGTGGAGGGGATGCTTACATCATGAAAGGGGTTGGTGGGACCTTGAGAGGTTGCTTCCAACTCTGAAATTCTATAATTCTGCCTGACCACCCTGGAGCATGGGCTGTGTCAGGCTACCCAGCTATCCTGGCCCCAACTGCTACTTTCATGCTGGAGCCCGGGCCTCCAGTTGCTGGCAGGGGCCTCGGGGCCTTGAGCCCTGTCCAGCTGAAGACATGGTGGCAGGAGGCTCTGTGGTATGTCCCCAGCTTCCCTTCACGAGGACGAGCAGGGCATCATCCCACGGGCCATGGCTGAAGCCTTCAAGCTTATCGATGAGAATGACCTGCTGGACTGTCTGGTGCACGTGTCCTACCTGGAAGTGTATAAGGAGGAGTTCCGAGACCTGCTGGAGGTGGGCACTGCCAGCCGTGACATCCAGCTTCGGGAAGATGATCGGGGAAATGTTGGTGAGGAACTCCCGGGCCTCTACTGACTGGGAGTGGGGCTTCACCTGCTGAGGGGTGGATCACCTATCTGGGAGGGGTACCTCCTAACTGGGGAACCCAAACTCTGGAAGGTTGTGCCTTCCTGTCTCCTGTCGCCACTGAGTTCGGTATATACTTCTGTATCCAGAGTGCAAGGCATTGAGGTGGGCAGGGGACTAAGCTGGAGCCCCTTGGCCCGAGCCAGGATAAGCAGGACACCTCACTCCCTATCCCTCCAGTGTCCCGGGGACGCGGAAGGGGCACCTGGGTCAGGAAGAGCCGTAGAGGGCCAGCCCTGCTCTCTCGGCCAGCCCTCCTGGCCGGTCAGTCCCTGTCAGTCCCTGCCTGGGGCTCACCGCCTTCTGTGCCCGTAGTGCTGTGTGGCGTGAAGGAAGTGGACGTGGAGGGCCTGGACGAGGTGCTGAGCCTCCTGGAGATGGGCAACGCGGCGCGGCACACGGGGGCCACACACTTCAACCGCCTGTCCAGCCGCTCGCACACCGTCTTCACCGTGACCCTGGAGCAGCGCGGGCGCGCCCCCAGCCGTCTGCCCCGACCCGCCGCGGGCCAGCTGCTGGTCTCCAAGTTCCACTTTGTGGACCTGGCGGGCTCGGAGAGGGTGCTCAAGACGGGCAGCACGGGCGAGCGGCTCAAGGAGAGCATCCAGATCAACAGCAGCCTCCTGGCGCTGGGCAACGTCATCAGCGCCCTGGGCGACCCCCAGCGCCGCGGCAGCCACATCCCCTACCGGGACTCCAAGATCACCCGGTGAGGGCCCTGCGGCCGGCGGCCCACGGGAGCAGGGGCCCCTCTTGGGCCGCTGGTGGGGGAGGGGGGCTGGGACCCGTCTGGCTTCTGGGGGGCGCGCCGCCCAGCAGTCCGAGGTGCCGGCCCGCGGGGTACGATTCGGGGTCCGGGCTCGTTGGGGCCCCTGACGCGCCCCACCTGGCGTCCTCAGGATCCTCAAAGACTCGCTGGGCGGGAACGCCAAGACGGTGATGATCGCCTGCGTCAGTCCGTCCTCCTCCGACTTCGACGAGACCCTCAACACCCTCAACTACGCCAGCCGCGCCCAGAACATCCGCAACCACGCCACCGTCAACTGGCGGCCCGAAACGGAGCGCGCGCCCGAGGAGGCGGCGGCCGGCGCGCGCGGGCCCCCACGCCACC